>NW_022436993.1:5350687-5770299 GCF_009761245.1 Sapajus apella | reverse complement strand
AAAAAAAAAAAAAAAAAAATCAACATCATACTACTAATGAACCATAATTCTAATACATTTCAGAAGAAAGGTGAATCATTCAGAAAACTTTCCTTGTAAAATTTTGGTCACGAACGACAGAATCCAAGTCTCAGGGTTAAGAAAATGAAAGGGGTGGGGCATGGTGCCTTGTACCTGTGATCCCAGCACTTTGGTAGGCTGAGGCAGAAGGATCATTTGATGCTACGTGAGATAAGCCAGGCACAGAGAGAAAAATGTTGCATGATCTTATTTATATTTGGACTCTTTTCAAAAAAGGTCAGGTATGCATTTAGAGAATAAAACCATGCTTATCGAGGCTGAGGTGGAAGATGAAATGAAGAGATGGAGGTCCAAAGATATGAAACAGCAGATAAAGAAGATGAACAAGTTTAGAGATCTAACGTAGACCTTATGTATTAACATGAGGACTAGAGTTCATAAAACTATGTTGGGGATTTTTGTTAAATAGGTAGATTTTAGTTACTCTTGTTACACACACACACACATTAACCATCATCATCCTTCGAGATCAGTGGGCAACTGGTTCCAGAAATCCCTCAGGATACCAAAATCCACAATGCTCAAGTTGCTGATATAAAATAATGTAGCTTTGCATATAATCTGCACACATACTCCTGTAAATGCTAAATCTCTATGATCCCTAATATAATGCAAATGCTAGGTGAATAAACTGCATTTTAAACATGTGTGTTATTCTCACTGTTATATTATTATTTTTTGGTTTTTCTCCCAAGTATTTTCGATCTGTGGTTGGCAGGATCTGCAAACGTGGAACGTGCAGATACAAAGGACCTACTATGTGCGAGATCATTGATAGGTGAATTTGCTTCACTAGAGTCACTAGTATCCGTGAATCCCACGACATCATGTTGTAAACCTCAAATATATAAAATAAAATTTATTTTACAAAAAGAAATAGGGGGAAAAAATGAAGAGAAAGTACTCCATAGGTCAGATCTTCACACAGACAGGAGAGCCTGCAGCATGAACTGAAAGATCTTACCTGAAAATGTATTCAGTTCACATTTTATTAGAGACGAGTGAAGGGCCCACCGAAGTGAAAATAATCTGAAACATTTTTAAAGAAAATTTTCTGAATACAGTAAGAAAGCAACATGAAGAAAAAAGAAAACTGATAACACTGAGTAACATCACTGGAGAACAGGATTCTATACAGACTCAAAATGAAGGACCACAGCTAATAAACCTGTGCACATTCTCAGGTGTCCGGCACAAAGTTAAGAACCATTTAGAGAATTTACTTACATGGTTCTTCGGTAGTGGTGACGGTATTTGGTGGGAAAACCATACAGTATCCAAAAGTATAAAATACTGATTGACATATTAAGACAGGGTCTTGCTCTGTTGCCCAGGCTGGAGTACATGGACACCATCTCAGCTTACTGCAACCTTGACTTCCTGGGCTCAAGTGATCCTCCCACCTCAGCCTCCAGAGTAGCTGAGACTACAAGCAAGCACTCACGATCATGCCTGGTTAACTTTTTTATTTTTTGTAGAGATAGGGTCTTGCTATGTTGCCTAGGCTGGTCTTGAACTCCTGGGCTCAAGTGATCCTCCCACCTCAGCCTCCCCAAGTGCTGAGATTATAGGCACGAACCACCATGCCCAGCTGAAATGTTTTACTCATAGCAGTTGTGGCATTTCAACAATATTAGGTCTTCAGTTCATAATATTTTGTATCTGGTACAATATGGTGGTTTATTATTAGACTAGATAAAGGGTTGTTTCTATTCCCATTAAGTTCCTCACGTATATGCATACCCAGAGCTAAGGGTAAAAGGTCTGGGCTTGTTATAATTTATCACATATCTCAAATAACTATCATCAAGAATTAGATTCATGCAAATAATCACTTAAAAATTCATTTGTCTATCACATTAAAAACACTAAGCCATCTTTTTCTTCTTCCTTAGCAGATTTTTCTTCAAGGGGCACAGAGTGGCCTGGTGGAATCCTTCAGGAGCTAGGGAGCCTGGGGTGGGGGTGGGGAGCTAGCCCTAGCCCCTCTGTCCTTCCTCTCCTCTTCACTCCCAAGCTGCCCCTCGGCCCCTCTCTTACCCTTGAGAGCAATCCCCCTTCTCCATGCTGTGACACACACTGAGCTTATTCCTGAGGCACTTGGTTAATAAAGGCCTGTACATCCGAACATTTTTTTTTTTTTAAAAAGACATCATTCTGCAATGTCATTAATCCCTTAGATGAAGTCCATATAGTATGTCCTCTATATTTGCAGGTTCCACATACTGTGAAAAATGTAACTAGGCCTACAATGGTTGCAGCTATACTGAACACGAACAGACTTTGTCATTATTCCCTAAACAATATAATATGGCAACTACGTACATAGCATTTCATTATATTAAGTACTGTAAGTAATCTAGAGATGGAATTTCAAGCATGCAGGAGGATGTGCACAGTCTAAATGCAAACATCATGCCATTATATCAGGGGCGTGAGAATCTTCAGGATTTTGGTGTGGGGGGTGGTCTTGAAACCAATCCCTCACAGATACTGAGGGATGACTGTACACAGATTTCAAGGTGCATGACAGGAAAGGAACGGATGGCTTCAATTTGGAATTGTAAATAATGCACACAGGCATTACTGCAGAGAAAGTGGAAGCATAGGCGAACAACCAACCATAGCGTAATCACTGCAAACTGATGGTTGTTGCTACAACACCCTGTGATGCCTTCACCAACTGCTCATCCTTTTCTTTAGCAACATTTTCATGTCACAAAAGACTGATGCACAAAAGCAGCATCCCTGTAAGGACATCACTGAATAAGGCTGCAATACACTTACTCTTTTCAAACACTCGAGTTTTGCAGAAAGAAAAAAACAAGTCCTTATAACTGCTTGTTCAAAGAAGACATTTCGTTTTAATTAAGTATTTCTGGCAACTTGCATTACTCTTGACCTTACTCACACTACAGCAGCAGCATCATAACAATAATAAATAACGGCAAACAGGGCCAGGCATGATTCTAAGGGTTTAATGTTTATTAACTCATTTAAACTTCAAAACTACCCTATTTTGAAGTAGAGGCTGGGAGAACAATCCCAGGATCTAGAAGCTGATACTAGCCCCATTGTATAAATAAAAAAACTGAGGTACAGGAAGGTTGATTCACTTGCCCAAGGTCATACAGCTAATCAGTGCTGCGTCCAGCCAGTAGGCTCCTAAATCTGAACTCAGGCACTATGCTAGGTTCTGCAAGTTAATTCAGCTTCAGGGCACATATAAATCATTAGGGTTCCCCCTACTCGGAAATCATTAACTCCACTAACTTATTTTAAGATTATTTGCCATCTTAATTTGTTTTCCACAAATTGAAAGATTAAATACAATTCTGAAAGATTTTTGTATCTCCTCTTGTGGAACAGAGTGACAAAAACCTAATGTATCTCCTCTCTCAGGAGAATTTTCTCCAAAGAGTACAAATACCAAAGAGAAGAGAAAAAACCCTAAGAGTAATTGAGTGCACTCAGACTGACACTTTGGTATTCCTTACCTCATTCTGTCTTCTTCATAACGTCACCAGACATAGCCATTTTACAGAGGAGAAAACTGAGCTTGAGATGATAGGTACTCATGCAAGGCAAATGGGAGGGCTAGAATCTGAAATGGTCGGCCCCAAGGCTAGCCCTTTAATTATTATGCAATGCTGCCTTGATTGCAAAATCACCACATGTATTTCATCTAAACAAGAAAAGAAATTAACAAAGGGATTCAATATAGGAGAACAGGAGTATCTCAGAAAAATAGCTGGGATTTTAAATTCCTTGCCATTGTCAGTCTGGACTGTGTAATAGAAAACTGTCTTAGACCAGCAGTCCCTAACCTTTCTGGCACTAGGGGCCGGTTTTATGGAAGGCAATTTTTCCATGGACCGGCGTGGAGGGGGGATGATTTGGGGATGATTCAAGGCCATTACATCTATTGTGCACTTTATTTCTACTACTACATTGTAATATATAATGAGTTAATTATACAACTCACCGTAATATAGAATCACTGGGAGCCCTGGGCTTGTTTTCCTGCAACTGGGTGGTCCCATCTTGGGGTGATGGGAGACAGAGACACATCATCAGGCCTTAGATTCTCATAAGGAGTAACCTAGGTCCCTCGCATGTGCAGTTCACAATAGGGTTCGCGCTCCTATGAGAATCTAACGCTGCCACTGATCTGACACCAGGCAGAGCTCAGGCAGTAATGTGAGCCATGGGAGCAGCTGTATATACAGATGCAGCTTTGCTCCTTTGCCCACTGCTCACCTCCTGCTATGTGGCCCTGTTCCTAACAGGCCATGAACTAGTCCACTCATGGAGCAAGGGTTGGGGATCCCTGTCTTAGACAATAGAAAACTGTCTAAAATCCACACTAGATTATTTGAGGACTAGGGCAGGGTGGGATGTGATTCTAAATAAACATATTACAGAAGCTGCATGTAGATTGTTCTGTGAAAAGGGTAGGCACTTAGTGTCTCTTTTCCTAGACACTATCTTTCCTGCTCTGTAGCTTAGAATTCAGGGCTTCATTGGAGTACTAAATGTTATCTCAGAAATATCCAGGGCCCATCTATGACTTTCCCTTAGAGATGAAACAGCCCTTTACACAAGACCAAGAGTCAGGTTCTTATTTGACCCAATGGGACAAGGTCTTCACTACCTACATACCAAGGTACCTTCTTTCAGTCAACAATGCAGAAAACATGTCCTTTAGGCACTCAATAGTGACCTCAATTTTCACCAAACTGGACTGAAAAATGATTCTTGAAATAATCATTGATTCAAGGTTGATCTCTGTTTACAGCCTGGTTGGGAGAAAAATGTACCTCTGGGCTGCCTCACTCTGACACCTGGTGTGTGTCCTGTTTTGCTTTGGCTTTCAAAGGACGCAGTAACAAACAGTTCTGCATATCCACTATTTTAGTTTTGTTGTAATCCATTAGGGTAATAATAAATTTTCCTTAGAATTAGGGAGTGAAAACAAACCGGTATTTGTCCTCCCATTAGACAAGGATAGTTAGATCACAGTTTTGTCATGGTTGCTAAGAAACTCAGACCTTAGTTTCAAGTTCAAGTGTCAGTTTCCTTAACCAGGACTGTGAAAAGTTTTATGGTAAATGTGTATTTCTTTCCCCATCTTTATAACTTGATTTTTTTTTTAAACTGATTCCGTTTTGCTTTATTTTACCTATGCATTCTTTGTTAAAACTCTTGAAGGGTTTTGGAGAGTAACACATACAAGGATTTCACCTTCATTGCTAAAAACAGTTCAAGAGTGATTCTACGTGGCATCTTGATTCACTTAGAAGGCAACTTCTCAGGAAATGAGAATCTATGAGTATTCTTCACGTTTCAGTAATAGCTAGACAAAGCATCTGTCAATAAGAAGCAAAAAGATAAAACTAAAGATGATTTCAAGGCCATATGCCTGGGAAAACAAAAGAACAGAGCAGAGAGATCTGAGACGGAAACTGGTCTTTAGGAAGTCAGCTATCAACAGATCTTCACTAGTTCCCATCTGGGGAGCTTAGTCATCAACACACTACCCACAGATGACCTTAACACACACACACCCAGCCTAGTGCTGAGTGAGGAGACATAATTCTGGACCCAGCTCTATAACTGAGCACTGTTTCTTTCTCAGTTTTCACATTTATAAAATGAAGAGATTTAAAAAAAAAAAAAAAAAAAAATCACAACTACCATCAGATTCTCACGGTTTGTGGTTTTTTTAAAAACAGAATTCAAGAAATGAAGAGAAACTGATGAAAGAGGTGTTAAGTCCAGAGTCACTCTCTCCTTCATTTACACACTTTATCTGAGTATACAAAGTGATAGGATTCAAGCAAGGCTGATTCAAAAATACAGTACTAGCTGGATGCGAAGCCTGCGGATATGGAGGACCGCATTTTCATATCCGGGGCGCCACAGGACTGACTGCAGGCCTTGAACATCTGAAGATTTTGGTGTCTGCAGGGTCCTGGTACCAATCCCTTAGGGATACCGAGAGACTACTGTACCTGAAAATCTAAATGGCATGTACGAGGGAGGGGTAAGCAAGACAATCTACTGAGGGCAAGAAGAAACTGTCAGAATGTCTACTTACACTTAATTTTACCTTAAAGGCTAAGAAATGCAGCTTTTTATCAACACTGACAGCCCTTATTTGGGTCTATAGGTTAGATGTCACATGTCACTTAAATAACTCAAGATGTGGCAGTGGGCCTCTCTGTCATCTGTTCAGTTTATTCACATGGGGGATACCAACTATGTGGTGTAAGAAAACAAAATCTTTAAGTACTAAGGTGGGGCATGACCCCAAAACTATTTTACACCATACAGAGGTGTTCCGGTTCTCTCGTGGCAAAATACATAGAAGACTTGTTTTAAGGATGATTAACACATTTTTCCCTTACATAAATACAATTTGCTCCAAATTTCCTGACCTACTCTGTGATCACAAATGGCTGTCAGCAATATCTGGCAGATGTTTTTTTCAATGACCTTAATCAGTCCTTTCAAGGTAAAGATGAGGTTTTCAAGAAGTACTAGAAAGTAACTGCTTTTTATGAAAAGAAGCTCATACTATAGAGAACGTATTTTGAAAAGAGATGTGCTTTTGTATCTTTTGTACAAAAAAATTAGAAAACACTTCTTGTCTGTTTTAAAATTTTCAATGAATGTAAAAAGTTTATTTTTAACCCCCTTTATCCTTATTTTTAACCTCCTTTATCCTTATTAATATAAACTGGAACATATTTTATGAGATCTTAAGCTCTATCCACAAAAATAGAAATTTACTAGAAGAATTTTAATCAAAATGTTTATATAACTGGTACCGTGAAAATAAGAATCACTAGTTAAAAAGCAGAGTCAATAATGCACTTCATCCATTTGGATCGGTTTATCTTTGTAAGTAACTTTTGAAGCTATTAAAACCAAATAGCAAAATGAATGTAGGACCAGACCTTCAAACTGCTGTACCATAAAATATTCACCATTTTTAAAAACAGTGACACAAACTCATCCACATAACCTTCATTTGAAAAAATAAAATCCACTACATACTGATATTTTTTAACAAGTTTTAGTTGCTAATTTGTACCTTCAGTGCATCCTTTAAAAATTTCTATGTATTATAAGACAAAAAAATTCAGTAGTACACACAGGAAAATTTATAAATATTCATATATTGCGAGTACTTGCTCAGATTTTTTTTTCACTGCTGAGATGCAATAAAAACTTGGATACCTGTAGGTTAGTTAGCGGTAATCAAGACCAACTCACAAAAAGTGACAACTTTTAGAATCATTTATTACTTATACTTGTTTCTCCCAGTACAATCAAAATTTCTTTTAAGCAATGGATCTCCTAGGACAGCTACACAGAGAAAAAAAAAGTCCCCTATATATATTTATTTCACAAACCAAAATGTACGGGTTATTTCTGCCTCACTGAATTCAATATGCAGTCTTCCCTTGGTATTGTTGGGGGACTGGTTCCAGGATCCCCCCAAGGATACCACAATCCCCAGATGCTCAGTCCCTCAGTAAGTTGTATTTGTGTAAAACCTGCACGCATCCTCCCATACCCTCGGTATCATCTCTAGGCCATGTCTAAGTACCTAACACAATATAATGGTGACAGTAAGTAGCTGTTTTACTGTATTGGTACTGTTACTTATTTCATTATTTATTTTTTTCCTTTAATATTTTCGATCTGTGGTTGGCTGAATCTGCAGATTCAGAGGCCTTGGACACAGAGGGCTGACTACACAGATTTCTTCCCACCACCCATCTCACCTTAGAACATGTCTTGAGTTTTTTCCCCAATTACACAAAGGCTGCACGCCCAATATTTTTTTTAAGAAACCTATAAAAAGGTGTAAGTAGAAAGCAAAAAATCATCTGTACTCCCTTCTCCGAGACACAAAGTATTTTAAAGGCACACTGGCTACGTTCCCACCCAACGTATCAGTCACGTGTCCAGATGAGAACAGCAACCTCATCCATGTGTAACGTAAGCAGTATTTCAACGTAAGGCAACATCGTTATCTTATTTAGCCCAAATATACCATCAACTTGTTTACTTTCATGAAAGAACCGTGTTTTTGTCTGTGTAGGAAATGCAGGCTATCTGGGTCTCTCCTTGGCTAACATACCCAACAGTTATAATTGTGTTTTCAGGTGAGTCCACTACTTTAGGACCATCCCATATGTCATTAGAATAGTCTTTTCTTCTTATAAATAACCTAACTGAAATGAATCTTTAAATGGTCTCTTCTTTTAAAGGTTCAAACATGGGAATAAATTTGTTTTGAAATAGCATTTGGCCACTCTGGTTAAATGGAAAACAACTCATTCCATTAAATATATTGTTCTATATGGAAGCTTGTTTGAATCTTACAGAAATTTTTCACATAAAAAGGGTCGTTTCTTAAAAAGGATATAAACATTTATATCCACAATCTTTAAAGTTCTTACTTTGAAATTAATGAAAAATTACATATCATTCATTCACACTGAAAAGTCATCCACTTCCCAAAGCCTCTTCAGAATGGTCTGTTTTCATGTCAAACATTTAATATTTTAAAATACTAGAACAAGGAATAATTCTCTATTAGGTAATCATCCAACTTAAATATATATTATCATGTTTTATAAAAGACCCTTAATTTTCTACTTAATTCAAGCTTTAAAAAATAAAGATCAATTAAGGTTCCATTTTAAAAGAAATATATTATCCTAGGGCTAATTTTAAAGCCTGAATTCATCTAAAATAGTCAGTAATTTAGGCCTCCCGAAAATTGGCAACTGTAGTTAGCACTGTCACAATAAAATACATCCATATAAAGTGGAAATAACAGTTTATCTAGATGGCTACAGTTTATAAGCGTGACCTTTCCTTTCTTTCTAAGAGCCCTGCTTTTGTTCCTTCAATTTTCTCTGGAGTTCATTTTCTTCAGCTAAAAAAAAAAAAAAAAAGTTACTTTGTATGTTAAGTAAGAGTTAAAAATTAAAATTGCACTGCTTTCTCCTTTCTGAATGTCTTGTTATCTAAACAGAAGTCTGGGCACTCATAGTTATACAGCAAAGCGTTGAACTTCCATACCTGCCTTCTCAGGCTTCGGAATTTTTGTGAGATCAGCATAAGTGACCAGCATTATTTATGGTAGATAATGCTGGACAGAGGGGACAGCACACAGAATCAAGCTTCAAGCCAAACTATAGGACTACAGTACAGTGGAGGGATGGTAACATCCAACATTTAAAAAGCAAGGCTGGGTGTGGTGGCTCATGCCTGAAATCCCAACACTTTGGGAGGCCAAGGCAGAAAGATCACTTGAGCCGAGGAGTTTGAGACTATCCTAGGCAACATAGCAAGACCCCCATCTCTACAAAAACTGGTTTTTGAAAATGAGCTGGGTGTGGTGGCACACAACTGTAGTCCCAGCTGTTCCAGGAGGCTGAGGCAGGAGAATCGCTGGTACTCAGGAGTTCGAGGCTGCAGTGAGCTTTGATTACACCACTGTACTCCAGCCTGGGTGACAGAGCAAAACTGCATCTCAAAAAGAATTTTTTAATACACTTAAAATATATATATATATATATATGCTATAATTATAGACTCCAGCAGAGTCATAGTACATTTTCTGAAATGGTTCATGTGAATCATCCATAGGTTAAGTAGAACGTTAAGCAGTCAGACTGAAGAATGAACCACAAATTCTTGACTCGTCTACTTAAATGAGAGGAATTCTGCCTGCCATTAAATGCTATTAGATTGGGTTTAATATAAATCGTGTGGGTTATGGCCAGCAGAAATTAACCAACCACAGACAGTGGACAAGGATCTGCTTCTGGCACGCAGGCACTCTCCGCCTAGAGTCCAATGAAGAAAAACTGGGAGAAGTGGGTCAGTTGAAAGTGGCTCTTTTTAGAGGGCAGACTTGGACCAGGCAGCCTATGCGGCAGCCATCCTCCAACCTCAGACCTGACACTCCCACAGTGCACGTGTGTACATCTTTGGTCAAACTGCTGAAAATCCCTATAAACAGATGATTTGAATGGGTCAAGGCATATGGAAAGAAAAGGATGTCTTTTCATCCAATCTTTGCTGTTCAACTTAGAACCCTGAAAGCAGGAGATGCGCAAAAGCAGCTCTTAGCCATGCTGCTCGGGTTATAACCCTTTTTGAAAGCAACTTGGCAATATGTACCAAGAGCCTTAAAATATAATACATACCCTGTGGCCAAGTAAATTCCCCCCAAAGAGGATCTGTTCTAAGGAAATCATTCCAAGTAAGAAAGAGTTTCCTACAGGGAGATGTTGACAGCAACACTAGCTATGGTGGCACAATATTGACCAATGTATAAACTACTAAACTTCATTAAACTATTTAGATCGGTGCAAAAGTAATAGCAGTTTTGGCCACCAAAAGTAACGTCAAGAACTGCAATTATTTTTGTACCAACCTAATTATTAAGAAGTCATCAAAAATATTAAAATCATTGTGAAGAATACATAGGAAGATGAAATATACAGACAGAACAGTCTCAATGAGATTTTTTAAAAAAGATATTGGAAAGAAACACACTAAAACACTGACACTGGTTGCTTCTTGAGAGAATGGTTATGGTAATTTTTCTTTAGATTTGTGTGTGTTTTTCAAATTTTTCAGGAAATATGCTACATATCTGGACTTATTAGAACTTAAATTCCACTGAAACCTTACTTCTTGTTCACCTAAATAAGCATATGAAAAAAGAAGCTTTATATAAAACATAATAAAAAAAAAAAACATTGGCTGTTTTCTGGCTCAAATATTCATTGGCATGTGTTACATTTGTGAGCATCTGATGCCAGAACTGTGAGAAAAAAGTGAATTAGACAAAAAGATGTATTAGCTCCTCCTAACCTATTTTTTTTTTTAACGTCCCTAACATTTGCTCATGTCCTACCACTTCGGTGTAATGTGCCAAAAATGCAAGTGCCTTATGGATTTATCAACATTTCAGAAACAATATCTGTTTCCCAACAGTTCTTTTGATGCCAAAGCATTTAACTTTCCATCTGGGTGCAGGCAGAGCCTAATTTATGAATGGGTTGTGTTCCAAACATTCATTTGTAAGTTGGCCCTTGGATTCTACAGGAAATGTACTCCTAGGCCTAACATGGTGAAAGCCTGCAGACTTGGTCTAAGAGACAGCGGACAGTTGAGAAGGAAACTTCTGCTCCCGTTCCTGGTCACAGAAGCAACCTAGGGCCAATGCTGAAAAAGATAGCTGCTAAGTAGTGCAGGGATAGAGGTCATTTTGGAGCATGGAGACATAGGGGTCAGGACACACCTGCTAAAAACATCTGAACACACTAGACACCTGGGAATGTGCAAAACTGGGAGGGCAACATGGTCAGGCCAGGGGAGGATTAGTAACAAAACTCAAAGAACCCACAAAGAAATTAATCTTCTGCTTGTTTAGAGCAGTATCTTCAAATCTTTTAGGCTATGGGCCACTTAGACAACACAGCTTCTACCACATCTAGACCTGCTTATCCTTGGAAACAAAAAAACCAACAATAATTACATCTTTCTTTGGGAAGCCTCCAGCCTGGAGATAATAGTTGTTCAAAATACACTGTAAATACAAACATTTTTATTGTAATGCAATATATGTATTTCTAAAAAACTTCTAAGTTTACGCACACTAAAATCCAGATTTTAGGCAGACCACTCAAAAACTATGAAACTCTATCACCAGAATGCTTAAAAACAAAAAATCCTAAAAAAAGAAAAACAATATTTTAGCATAATTTCTAATAAGTATATAGTGGACTTTAGAAATACAAAAGTGAGGCTCACTTGATGGAAAGAATATAAGGAGTAATCAAACTTCTACGTTACAGAGACTAGGACAAAATACTCAAAGATTGGAGAGAACCCTGAAATGAGTACTTCCGAGATGGAGCACTCAGCTGCTGGACTCAGGAGGAAGCACACAGATTCAAGAGTAAGGTATGCAGCCCTGCTTCCCAGTCTGGCTTGCTGCCTTGGGCTGTATTAGTGTACTTTGCTCCTGGCTGCTGATAGTTGGAGGCAGTGGTGTACTCAAGGAAAACTGCATATGGACCAATTCCTACATCCTACGCCACATTTCAGATATGCCAATCTCATACAAGTGAATCTGCTACAGAGGCATTCATGTAGCAGCAGCAAAGACTCCACAACTGTGCATTTTCTAAAGCAGATTCAGCTCCCCAAGGGGACTTTATAAAGCCCACTTTCTTTTCTTCTGTCCAGCCTCAACACCACCTGAAAGCGCCTTCAAAGACACCAATGCTCGGGAATGTGACATGAGAAATTTTGGATGCATGACCCGAGAAATGCAGGGCAAAGCGGGGCAGCTGCTAGCACACAGGCACCTCTGTGCACATCAGAAAATGAGCCTCCTCTGTGCAGACAACTCACAAAAAGGGTTCCTGTCTCTGGCTAATGCAGCCCCTTGCTATGGTGTGCAGGTGGCAATACTGATGCCAGCCCCCACCTGCCCCCACCATGTGGAGCCTTTGTGCAGGTCATGTGGAATGCTATAGAGGTCATTCTTCAGTTGACTGATACCAAACACCTTCCTTAAAGCCCAGGTTGAAAAAACAAAAGCAAGGCTTACTTGCTACAACTACAGATAAACTAAGCTCTGAACGTTAAGAGTGTCTAGCAACTTGCAAATATGTGTCTAAGCCCAGATGACTAGGCCTAGAGAAACTAACACAAACAAAAGTAATATAAATAAGAACATGTCCGTAAGAATGGAAATGAATGAAAGCATAAAATCAGAAGGCGGTAAGTATAGTGGCACCTGAAGAAGGGTTTGGCAGTTCCCTGGAAATGCCACATACCCTTTATGCTTTTGTACGCATTACTCTGCCTATAACATGTTTTTTCCAGCTTCTCCATCCACCACATCAATTCTAACTCAATTCTTGCAGAATTTCAAGAGCTTACCACTAACTCTCCTAGGGCAGGTTTATTAACCCTCTGCTGTCTCATCGTATCTGCATGTACGATCCCAGTCATGGCAAAGGGGCAGGGGTACCCCGCCAGGAATTAACAGCCCCCAAATAACAATAATGTAACAAAGAGTGTGAATGGTAAGAAACTGACCTAGGTGAGTCATTGTTGACTCTTTCCTATCTGTTCCCTAACACAGTCACCAAATATCTCTAAGTACATCCTTTGTCTGTTACCCCTGCCCAAGCTCAGGCTCCCATCGCCTGGGGAGGACAGCAATGGCCTCCTTCCTTCTTGCAGTCCCACCTCCTGTCCCACTGACTCCCCTCAGGGATCCATCCCTGGAAGGCCGCGAAGCACCACCATGCTCTGGCTTCTCACTGTCCCACTTACGGTTGGATTCCCTCTTTTGAAACTCTGATACCAATTTGCATTTCCGCTGATAGGGTTATTTAGGTCAGCTCTGCACTGAAAGTAAGTAAATATTCTTGAAGGCATCAAAGAGTTGGAAGAGGCAGGAGAGAGCTGGCCTGCCAAATCTTAGTGAAAACTGGAAGTGCACAGAGTCAGTCAGTCATAGAAGCCACTTTGGCTCTAAGGGCTTTGATGGTTGACAGGACCATCACAGGCTAACAGGAACAGAACTCAAGCCTAGGGCCCATCCAAGGTGTGAAGTCTAACAGGAAACCTTTTCTCATAAGGCTACAATGGGTCTACCCATTCCACCCCAGGGAATGTAGCCCAATTATATATAATCATGAGGTCCAAAAAATTCTAAGCTGTGAATTTAGTTTCAAATGGTCTTGGTCTGCAGTAACCCTAGACATGGCAAAAACAAACAATTCTCGCTGGAAGGATACATCTTTACCCCTAAGACTTGAAGACTGCTCCCTGAATAAACTATCCAGGGGAAGTGAGCAGCTTAGAGCCAAAATGAACCAAACATAAATGGCAACAAAGCAGCATAAAGAGGAACCAGCAGAAACAACACACACTAGAAAGACCCACAAAGGCTTGAGATATTGCCATTATCACTATTCTTACAATGTTTATGGAATCTTAAACTTATAGCACACTTCTGAATACTAGAATCTGTAGAGGCACGTCAGAAGCCATTAAAAGAACAAGTCAGTAATAACACTGCAGCACACTCTTCTACATAATATCTCGGATTATTTAGAGATGCATTCATACTCTTCATGCAATTCACTTGGCGGCCCTTCAACATCTGACATTGCTTGAGAAAAGCTGTTTACTTTCTGAATCTTCTCTGTCGTGTTCACAAGACACACTTCTTGCATGCTGCTGTAAACATAACCTCTTTCTTTGGCACCGGCTTGCAGTTACCCCATACCTCTTATCACCAATTTGCAGCAAGGTTTTCCCCACTCTCTAACGCATTGCACAACCCACTCAGCAAAATGCTCTAAAATGCTCTATGCTTGATTATAACAAAAATAAACTGTACACATTGATGAAAATTGAATGTGGGAGGCCTCATGGTGCACCACCTGAGCACTAATGGCCTAGAGTTTAGAATCCCAGCCCCACTCATTCATTCAACAATACGCACTGAGCACTTACTACCTAAATGCACTGTTCTAGGTGCAGGGATACAGCTAGTAAATAAGAAAACGTCTCAGTTGCCATGGAACTTATTGTTCTAGTTGGGGGAGATGAACAAATATGTAAACAGCTCAGTTTCAGATAGTGTTAAGTGTCACAGAGAAAATAACAGTGTGATAGTGGAGGGGCTCCCTTAGCTTAGAGGGTCAGAAAGGTCATCTCAGAAGCCAACTCCTTGGCTAAGAGACTAAAATGACTAACAGGAACCAACCATCCAAAGATCTGAGGGAAGGCTGGGCATGGTTGTTCATGCCTGTAATCCCAGTACCTTGGGAGGCTGAGGCAGGAAGGTTACTTGAGGCCAGAAGTTCGAGACCAGCCTGGGCAACACAGCAAGACCCCATCTCTTACAAAAATTTTAAAACTTTTCTAGGCATGGTGGTGCATACCTGTAGTCCCAGCCACTCAGGAGGGTGAGGCAGGAGGATCACTTGAGCCCAGGAGTTGAAGGCTGCAGTGAACTATGATCGTGCCACTGCACTCCAGCTGAGATAACACAGCGAGACCTTGTCTCAAAAACATAAAAATAAAAGAGGGAAAAACATTTCAGACAAAGAGAAAAATAAAGATTGGAGGTGTGTGGCTGCTCTGAGCTTGCCTTTAGGAACAGAAAACGCACAGGGTGGCTGGAACATGGGAATCATGAAGAGGGTATTGTGGGATGAGGGCAAGGAGTAAAGGGGGGCCCAGGCCAGTAAGACCTTGCAGGTCAGAAAAGGTTTGGATTTTATTCTAAATGCAATGTAAAACCTTTGGAAGGTTTAACTGAGGACATGACACAAAATCATGTACAATTCAGAAAGATTTCTCTGCCAATGCTGCAGAGAAGATAGACTGAAACAGGGCAAGAGTGAATGCCAGGAGACCAAACAGGAGGCTACCATAGTGTTCCTAAGAAAGAGGATTCAAATAGAAAAAGGGAAGCATGTGGATTCAGGATTCGAAAATGGGATGTGGGGAAGGAGTGGGGAAAAAAAGCGTAATCAAGGTTGGTCCCTAGGGTTAAGCTTGAACACCTGGGTCTACGGTAGTCCATTTTCTGAGATGGGAGGAGGCCAGTTTAGGGCATAATGAGGACGGGGTGGAGTGTGGGGAGGTTATCAAGGGCCTGCTTGGGACATCTGAGATGTCTATTAGGTATTCATGTGAAGATACCTGGTAAGAAACTGAATATAGAGCTCAAGAGGAAAGTCACAGCTGAAGTTAAAAATTTCTCAACCATCACCGTAAAACAGTATAAAAAGCCATGAGACTCAATGAGATCCTGTAGGTAAAGTAAATGTAATTTTAGAAGGCAACCCTGGTCAGAGGCCGGGGGCATTCCAACATTTCCAGGCTGAGCAAAAGAGGAGCCTGTGCCAAAGGAGTGGCCAGTGAAGCAAAAGGAAAACAAGAAACCAACAAAACAAAGGAGCCCCCTGCATTTGAAAACATGAGCACTGCCAGTGATGCTGACATGAGCAGCTTCCTTAGCATGCTGGAGGTGAAAGCTAGAATGGAATAAGGACACCATGACAGGGAACTTGAGGGTGGGGACTAGGGTGTCTCTACAGAAACAGGAGACCTCAGCTTTAGACAAGGCCTTTCACTCCTGGTAGAAAAAGGAACAGGGAAGGTGCGGTGACTCACATCTGTAATTCCAGCACTTAGGGAGTCTGAAGCAGAAGGACTGCTTGAGACCAGCAGTTTGAGGCAGCAGTGGGCCATGGATCGCACCATGCACTCTAGCCTAGGCCAAAAAAAAAAAAGGAACAGAAAACCTGAGAAGACCCTAACTAAAGTGAGAGACGAAGGGTGAATGACAGCCTCTGTTGTTATTGCAGAGTTTATTTTGCTTTCAAGATGGGAAGTACTGGAGCAGTGAGCCCGGTCAGTGGAAGGTAGTTCAACGGTGGGAATCGTCTGTGTCTTCACTGTCCAATCCAGTAACCACTAACCACATGTGGCTACTGAGCACTTGATAGGAGAAACTGAAATTTAAGTTGTATTAGCTGAAATTTAGATTGCCATGTATGGCTAGCAGCTGCCAAACCAGGCAGGGCAGCTCCTCCAGCACGTGTGCAGACTGACAGACCCAGCTGCCCACAATTTAGATGGGATGGTAGGAAGAGCAGAAGCTGATGGCTTCTATTTGTTCAATGCTTTCTAAATGAGGTTACACGCTGAGAGGAGGATGGAGAGACAGGACACTAGGTGGAAGTTTAAGGAGAACGGAAAAAGAAGAATGACTTCAGAGAGTAGAGAAGATACTAAAAGAGGCAGTAAAACTTCCAGGTCGAGTGCCATTTGAGATTTGTGGCAAATTTTAAAGAAACCCTGGTCAGAACTGTTGGTTTTTCTCTGGCAAACATCAACTACTTGGCCCTTCAAAGGTGGCCCCAAAGTCCCCTTTTAACCATCTCCTGACATTCTCATTATGTTCCTCTGCGGTTTTCAATCTTCTTGGCTGCAGGATACTTTTTACCCCCTTTACATATTATATTCAGTGCCCCAGTTTAAAAAAAAAAAAAAAACAGAGATGGCAATGAGGACAAAAACAAGGCTGTTCCGGAGGAAACTGAAGTAAGGCTAAATTCCCAACACCAGCTCGGCCCCCTCCCACCAGCCCCTGAGGCACATCTAAGGAACCTCCGGGCTTAAAACCAAAGATTTACTCTGATAGGTGTTTCTCAAACTTAATATGCTGTTGATCACCGGCTCTTGTTAAAATGTACATTCTGCTCCAGCAGCTCTGCAGAGGCCCAAGACTCTACATTTCTAACAGGTTCCTGTGGACTGCCACTGCGCCCACAGCCACAGCCAAAGCCAGCTACTCACATTCTCCGTGCTGCTTGCTTTTGCCAGCGGTCGGACCCTCGGCTGCATATGCCTTTCCCTACTGTATTAGTCCATTCTCACACTGCTATGCAGAAATACTCAAGACTGGGTAACTCACAAACGAAAGGGATTTAACTGACTCATAGTTCTGCAGGGCTGAGGAGGCCTCAGGAAACTTACAATCATGGCAGAAGGAGAAGCAAACACGTCCTTCTTCACATAGCAGCAGCAAGGAAAAGAATGAGTGCCAAGCAGAAAGGGAAGCCCTTATATAAAACCATCAGATCTCATGAGAACTCACTCACTATCACGAGAATAGGATGGGGAAAACCGTCCTAATGATTCAATTATCTCCAGCTGGTCCACCCGTGGCACCTGGAGATTGTGAGAACTACAATTCAAGATTAGATGTGAGTGGGGACACAGCTGAACCATGTCACCCATCTTCTGCAGCTGGGAGATTTTATTTAATCTTTTAGGCCCTCCTCTCAAGGTTTCTCCAAGTTCCCCAGGCAGAAGTAATCATGATCCAGTCCTAGTTAGCACCTTGGCCCTATCTCCTTCCGCTATACCCCACTCTTGATGTGCTCCAGCCACACCAGCTTCCCTGCAGTCATCATAACAGACCAAGCAAGCACCAGCCTCAGAGCCTTTGCACCAGCTGAGCCCTCTGTTGGAAGTGCTCTTCTCCCAAATTGCCTCATGTCTAAGCCCTTCACCTACTTCATGCCTTTGCTCAAAGTTGTCTTCTTCATGAGGCCTATATTCTGCACACTCTATTTAATACCCTTCACCCCTAGCATTCTGGACACTGTAGTTATTTGTACATATATTTATTTTATGTCTGTGTCCCCTGCAGTTATGCACAATGTCAGGACAAGGTCCACAATATATTCATTTTGCATCTGATGCATCTTGCATTGTCTCTATATTTAAAGACAAGGTGAAATATCAAGTCGATAGCTGACACAACTTCCAAGTAATGAATGTGAATTAGATTTCTGACACTTCAAAGAACCTAATTGCTAGTGGAAGTGTGAAAAATACAAGAAAGAACATGATAACAAAATAGATACAAAAAGTAAAGCAAGGGCACAAGGATAATTCTAAAATGGTAATTCATAACTCAAAAGTACACAAGATGATATTCTACTATGAAACAGGATAAAGTAACCACTGATTTAGCATACAATCTAATAATTTGCTACATCTTAGCATTTAAGATACTTAAAAAAAAAATTGAATAGGCACGGTGACTCAAGCCTCTAATTCCAGCACTTAGGGAAGCTGCGGTGAGAGGATTGCTTCAGGCCAGAAGTTTGAGACCAGTCTGGCCAACATATCAAGCAAGACCCTATCCCCATTTTAAAGAATAGTAATAATGACAGCTAGCATATTAAGAACTTACCATGTGCCAGCAACTATTTAGGCATTTTGCAGGCATGAATTAATTTAACCCATATAACAAACTTCCAAAGTAGGTACTATTATTACCTCCTTTTATAAACAAGGAACTGAGAGACAAAATAACTTGTTCAAGGTCACATAGCCAACCAAACACTGGCTCCAGAGCTCTTAATCACTGTGCCCAGGTAGCTGAAAAACTATAAAGATTTAGAGTTGCAAGGCTTAGCTTTAGGTAAGTTATTGTTTTAAAAATCCCTATATTTTTCATAAATAATGTATTTGTTCTCTCCCCATATGCTTTGAACATTAGCAATGATTTTCTTTCTGTAAAGGAAAAACAGTTTTTCAAGTAGTTCTCTCACATGTTAACAGCTAATACTCTATCCATCCAAGAACAGCTCTTAAGACTAAGAAAATAAAAGAACTCAAAGAAATGAATGATTTTTGAGCCTGGCCCAGGCAGCACAGCTCAGTGGTTAAGGGTACAGCTGTAAATCTCAAGTACTAGGCACTGTGACCCAGGCAGGTAATGAATTCAGCCTATGCATGTTCCCCCCCCCAAGAGCATTCTTCCTGGCTGCTGCATGCTCTCCCCACTTTCTCACCCCATCTTATTCTTGCAAGGGTTCTTAATGGGGTTCCCTGAACTCCCAAGTGGTCCGTGAATAGAATTAAAGGGATCCTTGAACTTGGTAGGACATATCCTCTGTATTTTCATTTATTCCTTTAAAAGCCTCATTCTGAGAAGGGATCTATGGCCTTCACTGGACTGCCACAGGAGTCCCTGGCATGAAAAGGAAAAGAAATGTGGATAAATGCAGAAACGGGGAAATAAACTAGGAGGTTTTAATATCAGTCAAAGAAAGAGGGCAACAAATCTGGTTAGGAGTCACAGAGGTGGGAATGGAAACGAAGAGACTGAGTCAAGGAAACTACCAGGTATTCCTAACAAAATGTCAATGTCACCTTACATCTTCCTTCTACTTACCTCCCAAAAAAGAAGAGTTGCCTCCACTTCTACTCATTCATTCCTCAGGTCTTTAAACTTTCACACCCTCCCCCCCATCAACCACTTTAGCCCAAGCACAGCCATGACTCTCAAGCACTTGGGAGCATCTAATTCTGCCAACTTCTGTTTTCTCTTGCTTCCTGTTTCTTTTTCCTTTGTCCTTACTTCAAAGCTAAGTGTCCACGGGGTCCCCGCTCCTCCAGTGGAGATCTGACTTACCGATTCTGTATGGGCAGGTCTCAATGGCCCATCCCAGCCCTAGTGGCTCTCAAACTCCAATCACACCTTTCCAGTATCCCACACAGTACTGTAACTGCAGGATCCACCCACCACCACCTGCTATTCCACATTCTTAAATCTTAATTGCTTGTGTCCCTTTCCAACTGGCAATTTCTTCTCCCAAATTTTCTAATCTCATGGGGCCACTATTCTTCTAAGGGCTCATCACATACAGTTGGGGCCAGGGGAGGAATCCTTAGTGGTGAAGTCTTTCCTTCTACTGCTATACAGCCTGTGGACCTGCAGCATCGGCACCACTCAAGAGTGTGATAAATCACAGTCTCAGGCAACATCTCCACCAGATCTCTGAATTAGACTCTGCATTTTAATTTTATTTTTTATTTAGTTGGAGCCTCGATCTGTCACCCAAGCTAGAGTGCACTGTACAACCACGGCTCCCTGCAGCCTGAACCTCCTGGACACAGATGATCCTCCCATCTCAGCTTCCTGAATAGTCCAGGCTACAGGTGTGTGCTGCCACGTCCATCTGTTTTTTAATTTTTTGTAGAGACAGAGTCTTGCTATGCTGCCCAGGCTTGTCTCCAAATCTTGGCCTCAAGTGATCCTCCTGCCTCAGCCTCCCAATGCATGGCTAGGATTACAGGCATGAGCCATGAGCCACCTGCCCAGCAGCAGAGTCTGCATTTTTTAAAAGTCCCCAAGTGATGAATATGCCCCTTAAATTTTGAGAAACAGGGATCTGGTTCTTTTAATATATCACTATCCTAACTGCATTTGAACTTTATTACCTTTAGGCATCATTTACTGAATGCTTATGATGTGCTAATTACAGTGCTAGGCCTTAAATACAGTATCTCATTTAACCCTCAACCCTGTGAGGTCATCCTCATTATCTCCATTTTAAAAATATGTAAATTGAGACTCAAGTGACTAAATCACCTGCTCAAAGATCCCATCAATGCCAAAGTCAGCATATGAACCTCATCTGTCCAACTACAAACCATTTTTGCCAAATTGCACCAATTCCCTTCAATTCCAAAATTTGTATTTCAAAGGCTATGCTAGCAGAATTAATTACCCTGGCTGACTGCATTTTCTAATCAACTTAAGGTAGATTTGGTGGTTTATTATAATTCTTGCTGGCAACCTTTCTAAAAGCACAGCAGATCAAGATACCTGGAAAGAGAAATCATTGACCTGACATAGGGCATCATTCTGAGTAATGAAGTTTAGTAACTCTAAGTACTAAGTAACACTAAGTAGTAAGTATAAATACTTAGGGTTCACTAAGAATAAATACTTAAAGTTCACTCTAAAGTATCTAATAAATGGAGAGGAAATGTATTCTGTTCTCTGGATATAATCCCAACTTTTAGGGAGTATGAAACAACTTCCCTAATAAACTTTCTGTATGTCCACCTGGTGTGTTTCTTTCCTTTGAAGGTTAAAAAGAACAAAAAAATAGTGTGAGGAGACTAGTTCTTGAATGAATGGTAGCTGGGTTCCACTCAAGAATTTCATCTAATGTCTAGATAACTCTAATCTAATTGCTTTATTATATCCTATTAAGTCAAGGTCCTTAGTTTCCTTATCTTTTTTCAGTGCCCAAATAAAAACCCATGAACCTAAACAAAAAATTATGATGTGCCCAATATGGTCTTTATTCCAAGTCCCAGAGCCTGTGGAGAAAATAATCAAAGCTACTGACGCTCCACCAGGGACACCACAAATTCTCCAATCCACACACCACAGCACACGGCATTCATCAGGCTGGCCCTTACAGATGCCCATGGGAAGTACCCAAAGACATCCAGAAGCATCCAGCTCTATTAGCAGGACAGAGACCTGTCTGACACTGCCTGGCAGGCCCTTTCCCCTCTCAGGGGACTGTTCTTTCCCCAAGGCCAACAGGCAGGCACTGCCATGTTTTTATAACTACTTAGTCCAAGGGATGGCCACAAATGACCAAAGCTAGACCAATCTCAAGTGGAATCCTTCCATGGGATTTTTATAACTAAATTAGAAACAGGAAGCCCTTTCGGGGAGCAGAAATGACAAAATGTGAAATACAGGAGCCCTTCATTCCCTGCTCTGTGGAGGAAACCAGTCAGCTATGAAGGAGAACAGAGCCAAAGTGTACAGAAAAGTCTCACGCACTCACACACCCATACTCTCCAGCACCTAGCTCTTCACATGGTTTTGTCCAATCTTTCCTTCTACTGTGATAGGTCCCCCAAACCCCTCAATACCCAAAATGTTTGCCAAAGCTCATTTGAACTTCTACAGCTTTAAACCAAAAGCCTCTAACATCAATACTTGGCCACTTCTAAATACTGTATTTGTTTTAAACAAATTTTATGTGCTTTCAGATTTCTCTATATAGATAATGTTTTCCTTTGGATATTTATATAGGTTTTAAAATACTAATTTCTAAAAGGCTCACATTGCACTGTGTATAAAAGTCTTTTAGAATATCTATTTAAAACACGTCTTGGCTCGTATCATTCAACATGCTCCCCACACTATTAAAATATCATCTTAAGATGCTTACTGCTTGATCATTTTTAGTTTAATTCTAAATGTAACAAGACAAAATTGCCTTCTTAAGTCACTTTTTCCTTTATGTATTCAGTTATAGTCTTTGCTTAAAATACTTAAAATAAAAATTGGCAATGATTCATTCACTGATGGGTATTTTAAGTTAGAAAGCAGTAACATTTCAAATTAACCACACAATGGCAGGCTTATTCCCAACTCTGATTATTGTCCAAATCAAGATTTTCATTACCACCTCAGAAGACTTGAACATTTTCACCTTAATTGCAAGTTGTTACATTTCAATCAAATCGACTTTGGCTTAATAGACTGCAATGCAGTTCAGCTACATTCAATATAACAAACTCTTGGTTCACAGTCTCTTAAAATCACCATAGATTTCCTTTCCATCTAGTCAAAGTCTTGAAAATTCCCTGAATGTTGCTGCATTTGGAAGGCTATAATAGTAAGGCAACTTGTATTATAAAGTATTCTACGAATCCTAGTATAACACTGTGCACCTCATAGACCGAAAAAACAGTAGAATCTTGAGTTAGAAAACCACCTGGAAATCATCCAAACAGCCCTAGTTCACAGGTGCAAACACTGATGCAAAAACCTAACCTTAACATGCCCAAGGTCAACAATTAGACTTTAAGATTTAAAGCGCCGATCCAATGAGCGTTTTACCACAGTATGTGGAAGATGCTCATATACAACACTATGCTTGTTTCTTCAGACTGTTGATGTATTTATTCTCTGATTATACTAAAAACTTTGGTGCACAGAAGGTCATATAAAACATTTATCTAATATCAGACATTGTCACCGAAAATGAAATCAAACCAGAAATACATGGTATCTAAGTGTTTAGATTTCATGTTTATATTACACATCCATTCTTTTTTCAAAAATAACATAGTAAATAGACATTTTGAAAAAGAAGCCTGTGAAAGAGACCTTTCTTATGTCAACTCAGAGTCCTCAAAATAAAGACATTTGGACAAAAATATTACAGGTGTTTTAGCAATCCTTCCCATAGTAGCTGACACTGTATGTGCACAATGTATCTGCTGAATGAATAACATGCTTACATTGATATACATGAAATGGAAACTTCACTCCTCTGGTTGTGGATACTTAAAATTGCAAACTTTTCTAGAGAGCAAAAGAAAATAATCCCAAATATATACTATTTACAAGTCATACACTATGAAACACTTAAGCAGTTTCAAAATATTTCCAATTAGCAAGAAACTCTAAAACAAATGTAGCAATTCATAAATATAAGGTAGCAACTTAAGTGGTTACAGTAAAACATGAACAAGATTTTCTAAGGCAAACCGGAATCCAGACTAGTTCCCAGAAAGCACACTCTTTTTTGGCAGCATATTGTTGACACTATCTTACTAAATTAAACCCCAAGACAGAAACACTCTCCATACCAAAACACCAGAACTCCAAAGGAGATAAAGGCACCATAAATATGGCTAAGCACCACAGTATTCGTCCTTTTTCAAAAAAATTATGTTCCTATTCTAGTAATAAGGGACCCAAAACTAGTAACACAAATTATAAAAGAGCTTACCAAAATTATATGTAACTCTACATTGTAAACTTATTACATAGGAAAAATAGCGTTTCATTTTCTGTAATAAAACTTGGAGAGGAGTTTTTGGTGCGGTAATGCATGTTCTTGCAACAACTTGCACTCCCAAATAGCTGAAGAAGTTGTCAGGAAGTTAAAATGAACTTCAGTGAATCAGTCATTAAGCTGGATAAAAATAATCATTTCTCAAGTTTTTCAAAAACACTCCATACAAACATGATCGATCCTGATACTGTTTTGCCCTTCCCCCTGCTCAACTTGGGGAAGAAAAATACAAAAACGATGCTTTTGAGGCATTTTAAACAACTTCACTACATTGAGAGTGTGTTCTTTTTTTTTAAAACCAACAAGGTTTTCTGTCATTTCCTTTACGCTGAAAAGGACATACAGACAGTCATCGAAATCAAAAGCAGGGGAAGCGGACTTACACTTTTCCCAGGCGCTAAGTGACTGCAGTGGCTAAGGTCACGGTCAAAATTCACAGGCTCATTTAAACTTTCCTGGCTGAGCCAACAGCTCCGATCATGTTTCCAGATCCTATCTAACTGGATTAAAACTGCAGGAGTTTCTCGCTGTCAGATCAGCAGGAGGCTATTTCAGACCCTCGAACCGCAGTCCGCATAGCCCGCAGCAGCGCATCCTCCAACCCCCGACTGTGAGTGACGCTAACCTTTCCACGCGTTCTCCTCCAGCATTTCCCACCGCCCCCCCACCACAGCGGGTGCGGCCAACTCGGGACCCCCTCCGCCCGAGCCCGCCGGGACCCTTGCCTGCCGTCTCCACCCCGGCCACCCTTCCGCAGTCGGTGACTTCTGCCCGGCTCCCCAAAGTAGGCGACGAGGGGAGGAAGACTCCCCGCCAAGGGCTCTCCAGCCCGCACAGCGGCAGGGCGATGCGGGAGAGGCGCAGGGATGTCGCCCGACGCCAGAGCCATATTTACATCGGCTGCTGCTTTGCCAAAAAGCCGAATTGTGCCTAATAATGTTGCCTTTAAAGGAAAAAGAGACGACCTAAGCACTAAAGCTGCTGCCCCAAATCTGCTCGCTCTCCGGTATCCTCGCCCCAGTGCCCCCGTGGGAGGCTCGCCCGCGCCCAGCCCGGGACAGGTACACCCGCCCGCCGGCGGAGGACGCGGGCCCCGCGCCGCCCCCACACTAGGCAGCGGTCGCCGAGACTCGGCCCCCAGCAGCCCCCGCCGGGGCTGACAGCCGAAGCGGCGCCGTGCCCCGCACAAACTTACCACTTCCCAGGCTGCGGGGACAGACCCGCGGGCAGGAGGGCGAACGGGGGGCGGCATGGGCACTGGCACCAACCGTGAGACTCACATGCACAAGGGACCCCCGTCCCGGGCCCTAGGTCTAAATGGGGCGCAAATGGTGGCCGGGCGGCCGGGAGGGCTTGGGGGCGCGCGCCGCCGGGCTGGGGGCTCCGAGGCGGGCGAGCAGCCGGAGGGCCAGGGCAGGCTGGGGCTCCCCGCCCCGCAGCAGCTGCAGCCGGAGGAGGAGGGGAGTGAGGAGGAAGAAGAGGAGGAGGAAGGGGACCGCGCGCCGCAGCCAAGCCCTTACCGAGTGGTTTACCCCCCACATCAGGACGCTGAGCAGCGGGTCGCTGGCCCGAAACAGCTTCACTTTCTGCGCTACGAAGTGCTTCTTCTTGGTCTTGGTTTTGCTCGCCAGGACGGAGGACCCTAGGTTGCCGGGGGTCGCCATGGCCGCCTCCTCCGTCCCTTCCACCACCGCGCTCCCGAGGCCGGGGACCCGCCCTCTCTACACCCCGGCCCGGGAAGGTAGCCGCATCCCCCCGGTGGCGGCCCCGGCGTGCCGCGCTCCGCTCCGCCTGCTGCCGCCGCTGGCGCGCTCGGCCCCGCTCGGCTCGCTCCGCCCGCTCGGCCCGGCAGGCTGCGCTCGGCTCGCGCCCCGGCCCGGATCCCGCGCCCGCCGCGGCTCCGCGCTCAGCCCGCGGCTGGACCTGGCGCTCCGCGAGCGGCTTCCGCGTTGGGCGCCGGCGTCATGACGCAGGGGGCGGGAGGACGGGAGGCGACCGCGGCGCCGCGGGCGGGGCGCCGGGCGCGGGGCGCGGGGCGCGGCCGCCGGACCGTTAGGCTGCACCCTCCCGTCCCGGCTCCGCTGTGGCCAGGCCGTCCCCTGTGCCCGGGAGAGCTCGGGACGTTCGCTCCCCGCCCGCGGAGGAGGCCGCGGGGTGCGCGCGGAGAGCCTGGGGACCCCGCCTGGCGTCCCCTGCAGCTCCCCGAGGAGGGAGAGGACAGGGTGGGCAGAGCGGGGAGGTTGGGGAGAGGAGTCCCTAGGCGTCGATCAGGCGAAGAAGGGAAGCTCAGGGACCCGCGCTCGCCCACGCCGCGAGTCGGGAGACCCAGCGAGGTGCGAAATGCTGCAGGGAGACCAGGGCTTCCCCGCACCGAGGGGAAGGACCTGGGCACGTTTCTGGTCAGTCCCTAAGATGAACTTAATACATTTGTGCCGTTCACCGTGGGGCCTTTGAGGCCCTCGATATGGGCCTCCTCGAGTCATTCAAGAGGGAGACTACCACCTAATAGTCTGGGCTGTCACTGCCACCCCACTCCGTGCCCAGGGCGGGACCCTGGGACCCTCATCTAGAGCCCTTGGCTTAACCGGGGGAATCATGCCCCAAAGGGCATCTTCTACTTGGAATCCATCACCATGGTCCTTGCCATCCCTGCCTGTTTTCCAGTGCATTCACCTTCCATGGAAATCTGTTCGCTGTCTTCCTCCAGATACACCTACATGTAGCCCTTTATTATGATGAGAATACCTGGCTTACTAAAGAAAGCTGCCATTCCAAGTATGTCTAAAACCCTGCTGCCCCCATGTCGTCCCCGCGGTCTTCATCCTGTACAATGTATTTACTCTGACCCAGCCCACCAGTCCTCACTGAATAGGTTCTTGGAAACTATCGCCTTAAGCAAAACAACATATAACAAAACCAAATTTATCATAGGCTAACATTTAAAAAAAGAGTTAAGTTCCTACAGCATTATTTCTGGTCACAAAAACATCACCAAACTTCAAAGTAAAGACTCAAAACACTCCTAATATTAAACAATGAAATAAATGTAAGCTATGCCGCCTTTTTATTTTTTTTTCCCTTGAAATAGGGTATCGCTTTGTCTCCCAGGCTGCGGGTGCAGTGGTGCAATCACAGTCCGCGCAGGCTCTACTTCCTCGGGCTCAGGTGATTCTTCCACCTCAGCCTCCCCAGTAGTTGAGAGTACAGGCATGAACCTGGCTAAGTTCTATTGGGTAGAGATAGGGTTTCACCATGCTGCCCAGGCTAGTCTTGAACTCCCAGGCTCAAGAGATCTGCCCACCTCAGCCTTTCAAAGTGCTGAGAATACAGACGCCAGCCACTGCACCCGGCCCACCTACGTTTTTTAAAGATTGACAAAAACAAGATAATGCTTTGCCAAATATCTGGTGAATCAGTGAATAATGGTTGCTGTGGTGCTGGGTTGAATCAAGAAATAAGTGTTTGAAAAGCAAAAAGTTGTCAGGAGGACCTGCTGCTACCACGAGATTAAAAACTATCACAAATATGGGAGCTGAGTGCTCTCCTACCTCATTTATTGTCATACATTTTTATGATTATTGTACACTTACATATTTTTATTTTACAGTCATTTGTTTCATGGATTCATTTTTCCAACTCATTTATTCCAGTTCAAGGTCACAGATAGTGGAAGCCTATCCCAGCAGCTCAGCTTGAGCAAAAGGTGGGAACCATCCCTGGATAGGATGCCATTCTATTGCAAGATGCGCGCGCGCACACACACACACACACACACACACACACACACACACACACACACCCATTTGCTTAAACTGGGGCCATTTAGGATGGGGGTGGTGGTTCATGCCTGTAGTCCCAGCACTTTGGGAGGCATGAGGCAGGTGGATTGCTTGAACCCCATAGTTGGAGACAAGCATGAGCAATAGGGTGAAACCCCATCTCTACCATAAATACAAAACAGGGCATGGTGGTACGCACCTGCAGTCTCAGCCACTCAGGAGGCTGAGGTAGGCAGATTGCTTGAGTCCAGGAGTTGGAGGCTGCAGTAAGCTGTGATTATGCCACTGCACTCCAGCCTGGGTGATAGACGGATATCCCATCTCTTAAAAAAAGGAAAAACTACTGGTATCATGTAAAGAAGCCTATGAACTGAACGTGCATGTCTTTAAGTTGTGAGAGGAGGCTGGGTGCGGTGACTCACGCCTGTAATGCCAGCACCTAGAGAGGCTGAGGCAGGAAAATTGCTTGAACCTGTGAGGCGGAGGTTGCAGTGAGCCGACATAGAACCACTGCACTCCAGCCTGGGCAAAAAGAGCAAAACTCTGTCTCAAAAAAAAAAAAAAAAAAAGATGTGAAAGGAAACCAGAGTACCCAAAGAAAATCCTTGCAGACATGGGGAGAACATGCAAATACAGTGGCCCCAGCTAGAAATCCTTTCTTTTTCTCATCAACATTATAACAAAACAACGTTGAATAAACTTACATTATTTGAGGACCTGCCATATGTTGTCTGTTGTCATTATTACTCCAGTCAAATGTAGTGGATACCTACTGTGCCCTTGGTAGACGGGCTTTGTCATGGAGATGAAGGACGACAGGCCATTATCCCTGTAGGATCTTGAGCCTCCTGAGGGGTTGAGGGGGGTCATGTGGTCACGTTCATTTGCTTCTTTTCTTTCTTTGACTGTTTTTTAAACAAAAGTTTACCCCAAAGTCCTCTCGTAGTTCTTTCCTGCTTGCTTTCATCCAAAATGATATCTGCTCCTCCAGCATCAATCATCAGTACTCTTAGTGGTTTAAAAAAATTGAAAACCTAAATTTTTAGTGAGACGACAGGGGACTGAGCTGCAGCTCTCCCACTTACTTGAGCAAATCACTTAACCTCCCCCAGCTTTGGGTTCTTCATGTCAATAATAGGTATCATCAGACAGAAATGTCACTTTAGGAACTACTCTGGACCTAGTAATATAATCCTGCCCTATCTACTTTATAGGATATTTGTTAGAGTCAAAATCAACAGTAGATAATGGCCATGAAAGCCCTTTGTAAGCCAGACAACGCAACAGAAAATGTAGAGTGCCTGCAAATAACTCATGAACACTCCTCTGACATCCGAGAAGTGCCTGGTTGCACATTTGGACATCATTTGTCCATAGGCATCTTTTGAAAGTGTCTAAAACTGGCTGGGTGCAGTGGCTCATGCCTGTAAATCCCAGCACTTTGGGAGGCCAAGGTAGGAGAATCACTTGAGCCCAGGAGTTCAAGAGTAGCCTGGATATAATAGTGGGATCTCATCTATACAAAAAAATGTTTTAAATTAGCTGCACATGGTGGTATGCACCCTGTGGTTCCAGCTACTTGGGAGGCTGAGGCAGGAGGATCACTGAGGCTGTAGCTATGACTGCACCACTGCACTCCAGCCTGGGCAACAGAGCAAGACCCTAATCTCAAAAAAAAAAAAAAAAAAAGTATCTAAAAGCAAGTTCAACATCTTTCCCAATTTCACAAGTTACTTTAGTATTATGTTGGAAATGGCATTCATATTACTCAGTTACCCCAGTTGGAAGTTCATTTATTTAACATATTTCATTGACCAGCTTGAAAGTTTACCATCATCATCAATTATTGCTTTTCACCACCACCAAACCTAAACTCCTTTACCAGATTCTGCCCTTGAAAACAATTAGACTCAAAAATTGTCTCTTCCCTGATGCTTTCTGGTCCTCCTAATTCAAATTAATCCTTCCACCTCAGTATTTCCATAGCATTTCCATTCCATTCCATTTGTTCCATAATAGCATATTATACTTAATTTTATATTAATAATGCAAGGCGATAGGCTTGCAACTGCCAAAGAAACTGAATTTAGTGAAGATGGAGTGCTGAATGAGCCTAGAGGAGGGGAAGATGGATACATGTTGTCAGGAGAGGCTCCACCTTAGGAAAGCAACAATCTATGGGTGGGTGCAGAGGTCAGTCATGTGAGGGACAGATAGGGGCACAGTGTGGTATTTTTAGGTAGTTATCAGGAGACTTGCAGCTTTCAAAAGACAGAATTTCTGGTGATTTAACATGTTTTGATTGGCATCTAACACAATGCCATTCAAAATACATCATTAAATGATTTATTTATTTATTTATTGTTTGAGACAGGGTCTCACTCTGACACCCAGGCTGGAGTGCAGTGTCAAGATCACAGCTCACTACAGCCTTGAACGCCTGGCCTCCAGCCATCTCCTGCCTCATTAAATGATTTTGCCAATAACCTTTCACATTAGCTTTGTGCTCTGTGGAGTGTATGTGTGATGCAAGAGCTCTAGAGTCATAGAAATGACCTTAGCTCATGCCTGTCATCCCAGAGCTTCAGTAGGCCAAAGCAGGAGGATTGCTTGAGCCTAGGAGTGTGAGGTTATAGTGAGCTATGATTATGCCCCTTCACTCCAGCCTGGGCAACAGAGCAAGACTGTCTCGAAAAATAAAAAAGAAAAGAAGATGAAGTCACCTCAAAAGTGTGTAATCCAATTCTCAAACTGTATGCATTACATAGACAACTGAGATCTAGAGAAATGTAAAAAGTAATTTCTTGAGTGATAAGACATTTTGAAGGCAAGGACCATGGTGTACCTGCTTCTAGGGCCTCTCAGTGAACCCAGCATACTCCCTTTCTCATAGCACCTATGGTGAAATTTTTCTGAATAAAGAAAAAGAAATGTTTTATCTCTCATAACAAAGTTACAAATAAAGTTTGCATAGCCAGACAATGTTCTGTGCAAGGTTCCATTCGGAAATAGTTAGGAAATTAGGTTAGACTTAAACTCGAGGGCTAGATAACTACATGCAGATTTAGCCACCTAGCAATTTGATCACTGTTTTTCTTTGGAGTTTGCATGCTAATGAGACAAAGTGTATGTCCTGCTTGTTCTTGGTTCAGCAACTGGTTCAAACTGCTTGCCTTGTCGTGTTGAAGAGCCCAAACTATCAACATTCACCAACTGGAAGAGACATATGGCTAGAGAAGGAAGATCAAGGGAATGTGGCTTTGAGAATGGCATGTGGTTCTGTGAGTCAGGAAGAATGCAGGCCCTCCTCAACAGCCACATCCTTTGGCATTTGCCTGGTGGGATGTTGTCATCCAGATGGCAAACCCATCACAAATGGAAGAAAGGCTCCAGTAGCCACGTTCATTAAGAAGAAAGAAGAAGTATCAACAAGATTTAAAAAGTTCCCAATATTGATATGGTTTTGTTTGTTTGTTTATTTATTTTTGAGATAGGGTCTCCCTCTGTGCCTCTGGCTGGAGGGAGTGGCATAATCATGGCTCATGGCAAACTCAACCTCCTGCGCTCAAGTGATCCTCCTGACTCCAGCCTCCCTAACAGCTGGGACTATAGTTGTGCACCACCATGCCCAGCTAATTTTTGTATTTTTTGTAGATACGAGGTCTCGCTATGTTGCCCAGGCTGGTCTGGAACTCTTGACCTCAAGTGATCCCTCCACCTTGGCCTCCCAAAGTGATGGGATTACAGGTGTGAGCCACTGTGCACAGCCCCCAATACTGACTTGTTTATGCTTCTTGTTGTTCTGGTTTTGTTTTTGCTTTCTTTTACTATAATCAACTTTATTTAGTATCATAAAACTGTGTGGTGTAGATATTATATTGTCTAAGGTATACGAGACCAGAAGAAGAGGCTGAATAGGGTAGACACTCTTATTTTTTATATTACCCTGTTTAATAAAAAAGAAAAACTATCAGTCAAATAATTTCAATTCCAATTCTTCCTTGAGAAAAGGAAACTGGTAGATTTTTTGACTTAGTGCTATTTGGAAGCTTTGCGCTTTTCCTTGCTTTATGAAGATATCTGAGCAAGATGTGAGACAATTCCATTCAGTCGTCTACAAAGTCACCCTGAGCTTTGCCATGCAAAATTATTATGATGGAAGCCCATTCTTCAAGTGCATCAACTGTCATATTTAGCCAAAAAGCAATAAGTGAGCTACCCATGCAATAAATGGGCTTCAAAATTCAACTGTGACACATGAGTTATTTTGGGGGGCATAAGTTATTGACGTGACACAGCACATCTTGCTATCTGGGAGTTCCAGGGGGCTGGCTATGCCACCCAAACCCTTCCTGTACTGGCTGTGGTTTGGCACTAGCGGTTGGGGTTTTCCACTCCAATTTAAATATCAATGGTGATTATTCTGGCTTCTGTAGCCAGCTGGGACTTCCTGGACAGTGGTAGCCATTCCAGGAATCTACCAGTTAGTTGTCACCTATCTGGTTAGCCTGACTTGGGGAGACTGGAATGGGAGAAGATGGAGTAAAAAGCAGGTAATGCGCAGACTCACCATTCACCGATCACCCCACCTTCTCCACTCGCCAAGCAGGAACATGAGAACTTGAGCTAGCCTCCCCCAATGGAAGACAGAAAACTGTGTGAAGGATATTATACCTTGACCATATATACCTTTACATATATGAAAGAGTTCTTTATTATAGAAATGGCAATTTCAACATTGGGAGAGCACATGTCAGAATATAATGCATTTGATAAACATGATATTTTCAGAAAAAATATAATGACATAAAATTATCATGACATTAATATAAGTGAAAATATAGGATATATATCGTACATATGCTATGGTTTTAATATTATAAAATAGGCCAAGCATAGTGGTTCACACCTATAATCTCAGCACCTTAGGAGACCTTGGTGGAAGGATCCCTTAAGGCCAGAAGTTCAAGACAAGTCTGGGCAACATAGCGAGTCCCTATCTTTACAATATAAAAATTAAAAATTTTTAAAAAGTAAAAAGTATAGTATAAAATGTGTGTGCATGAAAACACTGAAAGAAAATACTGCATACTTTTGACAGTGGCGTATCGGGGTACAGTTGGATTATAGATGATTTTTAAAACATATTTCTGCATTTTCCAAATGTTATAAAATGCATATGTGTTACTTTTATAATATTTTTTTAAGTACAACTATCTTTCCTGGTTCAATAAGTAACACAGTAATGTCATTTAACATACTAACCTAATACTAATAAGAGACTAACATTTTCCGTTGCTCCTTGCTATTTATTAGTTGTTGTATGATTTAGGCAACGGTGAACTAAGCCTGCAGTAAAGAGACCATTTTCCTATATGAAGGAAAAAGGGAACCTCCCATATTCACAAAGAGTCCTTATGCAAATGGAAGTTAACAAATTGTTTATCTATTGGACATCATCTTCCCAATGCATAGAGCCTATGCGTTTTTCAGGGACCTAGAAAAAAATTGAGATGTGAAAACAAAAATGTTAATTCCAAAAGCAAACTGCAAAATGTATATCAATAATAAACATTTGATTAAATGTTGCCAAAACATAATACTGCCAAGTTTATTAAATTTAAATTTAGTAGTTAAAAAGCCATTACATGTATAAGAAGAGCAAACATGTGAGTTAGCTTTTCTTTATTACAAGTATGCATAATGATTGATTAAAAAGATAGTAAATAGTCAATCAAAAATTAAATGTTTGGCTGGATGCGGTGGCTCATGCTTATAATCCCAGCACTTTAAGAGACTGAGGTGGTAGAACTGCTTGAGCCTAGGAGTTAAAGACCAGCCTGGGCAACATAGGGAGACCCTGCCTCTACAAAGAATAAAATATCATCCAGGCATGGTGGTGTGCGCTGGTGGTCCCTGCTACTTGGGAGGCTGAGTTGGGAAGAACACTTGAGCCTGGGAGGTTGAGGCTGCAGCAAACTGTGATCGTGCCACTATGCTCCAGCCTGGGTGAATTGAGATTATGAATCTCAAAAAAAAAAAAAAAAAAGTCAGAGTGAAGCATTCTTAGAGCAAAATTATCAAAATCTTCTCTAATGTATTTTACAGCAAAAGTGTTGTATTAAATGTGGACTGTGAATGCATTTTTGTATGTTTGATACACTGAAGGTTTGGAGCCTCCAAAAATAAGAATGCCCGGCCCTTCAAAGAGTTTTTTAAATGTCTAAGGGGAGAAGGGGTTCTATTCGTTGATCAACAATGTCCAGACAAATTGATATGACCTTCAGACTGGAAGCCAACACTGAATGCCAAGACCAGAGGAATTAGAAGATTTTGGCCGGGCGCGGTGGCTCACGCCTGTAATCCCAGCACTTTGGGAGGCCGAGGCGGGTGGATCACGAGGTCAAGAGATCGAGACCATCCTGGTCAACATGGTGAAACCCCGTCTCTACTAAAAATACAAAAAGTTAGCTGGGCATGGTGGTGCGTGCCCGTAATCCCAGCTACTCAGGAGGCTGAGGCAGGAGAATTGCCTGAACCCAGGAGGTGGAGGTTGCGGTGAGCCGAGATCGCGCCATTGCACTCCAGCCTGGGTAACATGAGTGAAACTCCGTCTCAAAAAAAAAAAAAAAAAAAAAAAAGAAGATTTTACACTTGATCTTAGTTAAAAGGCCACGACACAATGGAATCAGAAGATTTTAGCTTGAACCTTTTGTCCTGGGCAAGGAAAAAGTCCAGAAGCAGGACGCATGAAGAAAATGTGAGCTTAGCTTCTCTGCCAAAGCGGTGCAAGTGGAAGATCTCAGCTACACCTTCATTTGGGCCTTTGTTAGCTCACTGCAGCCTTGAACTCCTGGGCTCAAGCAATCCTCTTTTCTCAGCCTCCCAAAGTGTTGGGATTCCAGGTGTGAGCCACAAATGACTGGCCTTATTTGTGCTTTCCACATTCCGGCAATCAAGGGACACTCTTGATTTACGTGCCTACGGCTTTTAATGGGAAGACACCTAGAGGGAAATCTCACCTAAAGTCTGCTTTCATGGAGTTATTTTTAATTTAAAAATATAGTATACACTGTACTGATGCTACAGTGAAGAAAACCTGAAGAAATAATTGATGTGCATATTTGAAAAGTGTCTAAAGAAATGTAACTTGAGATCAATGTAAGAAAAGGATCACAGTCTTCTTCAGGCTGCTGTGTCCAGTGGCCAGGGATGGGGCAGTTCCCAGGATCTCCGCTGCCCTCGATAACCAAACAGAACACACAGAACAACAGCTTTGACAGTTAGCAAAGGACAAAGGCTCTGCTATCGCAGTAGTGCTGAGGGTCTAAGCTGGTGAACCCTGTGTGGTTTCTGTTCATCAACCCAAGAGGAAGAATTGAGGTAGGTGAGAGGAACAACAGGTCCCAGAGAGATTCCTGGTGCTACCCAGGCTGTTTCCACTTCCTTCTCACCACTCTCAGTTCCTGAAATTTGCTGTTGTAGGCGAAGCAGCCCCAGGACAATCACTCAGGAAGCTCCCACGGCAAAGGCATTCCTAGATCCATCTGTTCCCCACACACATGCTCCCCAACTTGGGGAGCCTATCCAGTTTTACCCCAGTTACATAGAAGTCTACAAACCTACGGAACCCTCTCCTGTCACCTGTGCAGACATTATGAAATTCTGCTCCATGAGTTTTCTTTTTTTCCTTTTTTCTTTGAGACAGAGTCTCGCTCTGTCATCCTGGCTGGAGCGCAATGGCGCAATCTCAGCTCACTGCAACCTCCGCCTACTGGCTTCAAGCGATTTTCTTGCCTCAGCCTCCCGAGTTCTCATAGTTTTGGATTTGAGTGCCTGGTGTAAACTGCTGGTTACTTTCAATTAATAATCTGACGCTCATCTTGTCACCCTCAGAAGTGGCTGTAGTCAGTTTCGCAAGTCTCAAAATCTCAGAAGAGGTGGAATTGGGCTTGGGGGTTTTTCAGACTCTGAAAAACACCTTCTCAAAAAAAAGCCTTCCGTATTTTTAGTGGCAGCTAACATTTGAGTGTTGCAGTAAAAGGAAGTTACAGATAAAATTGTTGTTACACAAAATTCTATATCTGAATTTTCAAGATACGGGATGTTTGATTATTCATAATATTTATGACCCTGGTTTGTGCTTTCATCTTAACTATGGGATAGCTCTTGCTTAGAGTTGATGTCACAACTAACTTTCAATGAATAGTCCTCTTTTTCCTTTACTAACTGATGCTTTTTCCGCTTTTGTTTTCAAATTCAAATTTTAAGTAGGTCATAGTACTGGTATTTTAAAACTTGATAAAATAGAACTGAAGGACTAACTTGAAATCAGAGGTTAGTTTATTATCATTTTTGCTCATTCATTCATCACATATGTGTTGAAGTCCTGGAAGATTCTGAGCATAAAGGTGAGTAAGACATGTTTCTTGCCCTTGAGGGGTGCATAGTGAAGTAGGGAAGATAAAGCCATAAGCCAACCATCTGCAATGCAATATGGTACCTTACTCTAGAGATAGGGCTGCAAGTGCTTAAATGGAGGAAGAAGCACAGATCGGCGTGTGGGGTGGGGAAGAAGGAAAGAGAGGTGGTCACAGCCAAGGAAGGGGCCCCTGAAATGATCATGCTGTATGTATTTTTAAAAAAAGGTTATGCAACATAATGATAGCATCTTTTTATTTCATTGTTGTATTTACACAAAAAGGAGCTAAATATATTCCCATTAAAAGGTTCAAACAGGCCAGGTTTGATGGCTCACACCTATAGTCTCAACACTTTGAAAGGTGGAGGTGGGAAGATTACTTATGGCCAAGAGTTGGAGACCAGCCTGGGCAACATATGAGACCCCGTCTCTACAAAAAAATTTAAAAATTAGCTGGGAGTGCTGGCACGCACCTATAGTTCCAGCTACTAAGGAGGCTGAGGTAGGAGAATCACTTGAGCCCAGGGGTTGGAGGCTGGAGGCTGCAGTGAGCTGCTAGCTGTGATCATGCCACTGTCACTGTGGCCTGGATGACAGAGCAAGACTCTGCTAAAAAAAAAAAAAAAGCAAAATAAAGCTTGAACAGCACAGAACGGCGTAGACTAAAAAGGGAAAGTCCCTCCTCCCTCTCCTCCACTCCTGCTTTCCATTTCCTAGCTCCTTTCACTTTCCCTTCGATCCCTTCCCCTGTGTTTTTATCTGAGTAGATCAGGTCATTCTATGTATTTACACATATAGGTACATGCAGTAATATATGTTTACTTTTTTGTGTTGTTTTCCATTTTTTCACCTGGGTTGTGATCCTCCCACCTCAGCCTCCTGAATAGCTGGTATGTGCCACCACATCTGGCTAATTTTAAAATTTTTTTATAAAGACAGGATTTTCCTATGTTGCCCAGGCTGGTCTCCAACTCCTAGGCTCAAGGGATCCTCCCACCTCAGCCTCTCAAAGTGCTGGGATGACAGGCTGAGCCAACACCCCTCGCCATATGTTAGCTTTTTATATAAACGGAAATATACTGCACATATTGTTCTACAACTTGCTGCCGTTTTACTCAACACTGTGCCTTGGAGATCTTTCCAGATTGGAGTAACAGGGACAAATCTTATTATCACAAATCTCATCTATATGAAATTACAATTTTCTTCATCCATCCTGTACTTCATTTCACTATTAGCTCAGTTGCTAGCTGAATAGCAGAGGACTTTATCAAGTCTATTCTAGATAAACTTGGTCAAATTGTGAATTTTCCTCAGTCCCTATTAGGGAAATACTCAGTGAAAGTCAAGTCCCTTCTCCCTTGGAGCAACGTGAGTGGGGATAGGAGGCTTATGTGTTGTGGTTTTGGGATGGAGACTGGATGTGTTGTTGGCCTGTTGATCTCTTCAGTTCCCCCCAGGTAACCTCCGTCACACCATTGTCTCTTCTGTGGAGGCCCCTGTGATCTGGAAGCTTCTCTCAACTTGACTCTAGCTCTCTGTGGGTCTACCCTCCCCTCTCAGCCACCTCTGCCTCAGGGAGATCACGGGGACTTTGGGCTGCCCTTGGCCCTTCCACCTGGAACCTTAATCATCCAGCACTATTGCATACTCTGGTCCTGCCCTGGTTCTTCTCAGCAGAGCTCAGCCTCCTGGGACACACCTAGTAATCAAGGCCTAGGTCTGCTCTGATGTGGGACACCTCCCGGCCCACACTAGGGCCGATATGCCACTCTCCAACTCTGATAAACTCTCCCAGCTGCACCCAGAGCATTCCCCACCTCTCCTTCTAAAAGGCACCACTGACCTTGCAAGTATTTATCACAAACTATCATTTAATAATGAGCTTTATGGCTGGGCATGGCAGCTCATGCCTGTAATCCTACCACTTTGGGAGGCTGAGGCAGGTGAATCACAAGGAGGTCAAGACCAGCCTGACCAATATGGTGAAACCCCATGTCTCCTTAAAAATACAAAAATTAGCCAGGCATGGTGATGCATGCCTGTAGTCCCAGCTACTAGGAAGGCTGAGGCGGGAGAATCACTTGAACCCACGAGGCAGAGGTTGCAGTGAGCTGAGATCACGCCACTGCACTCCAGCCTGGGCGACAGAGTGAGACTCCATCTCAAAAAAAAAAAAAAAAAAAGAATAAGCTTTATGCTCAAAAATCTTTTGACTACGTGGCTTCTGGCCATACAGAAACCTTTTTTTCATTTTTATTTTTAAAAGGTCATATCTTGCAAGGAAAAGCTTTGTTTTCCAAGACTATCACCTTCGCTGTGAGTTTCAAGAACCCATTTTGGATGCAAAAGCCAAGGATTCTGGCTTTCTATTTTCTGCTCTTTGGCCTTTCTGTAAGGTATTAGGCTTCAGGATTGTCACTACCTAGGGACATAGCAAATAATAGAAATAATAGTGGTACCTGCTATAAATAGTGTTGTGAGGATTAGCATTAATACTAAGCACTTTCAATGGTACCTGGCACATAGTAGGTACTCAATAAATGTTACCCTTTTTACTCATTAATTTGGCAAATGTTTATTGCGCTCTGCTATGTGCCATGCCCTGTTTTAAGGAATGGGATAGTGAATAAAACAGATTAAAATACCTGTCCTCATGGAGCTTTCAAAGTAAAAAAATATGTAGTATGCTTGATGGGGAAAATAAAGAGAAACATAAATAAGGAAGGTGTTTAGCTAGCATCACCAGCTAAAACCTCGAGGAGCAGACATTTGGGTAATGGCCTGAAGTTGGAAGGGAGCAGGCCATGCAGATACCGGTGGGAAGAATAGTCCAGGCAAAGTACCTGCTAGTACAGAGGCTCTGATGCAGAAAGCTTAAAAGGAGTCACTAAGAATGAAAAACCACGGGTTGACTGGGATTGGTGGCTCATACCTGTCATCCTAACATTTTGGGTGGGTGAGGTGAGAAGACTGCTTGAGTCCAGGAGTTCAAGACCAGCTTGGGCAACATATCAAGACCCTGTTTCTAGAAAAAATAAAATAATTAGCCATGTATGGTGGCACATACCTGTAGTCCCAGCTACTCAAAAGGATCACTTGAGCCCAGGAAGTTAAGGCTGCAGTGAACCATGATGATGCCGTGCGGTGAGCAGTGAGCAGTGACGGCACCACTGCACTCCAGCCTGGGTGACAGAGCAAGACCCTATCACAAACAAAACAAAACAAAAACTATCGGTTCATGTTGCAAAACATTATTTCACTACATTTTCATCGGTAAAGGACATCATTTTTAAGCTTCTTCATGATTTCATTGTCTAGGACATGTCAGGAAACTATTTCTGAGGGCCAAATCCTGTCTGCTTTTGTAAATAAAGTTTTACAGAAACACAGCCACGTTCATTCATTTACGTATTGTCTATAGCGGCTTTCACACCTCAGCCGCAGAGCTGAGTAGCTGAGATAGACCACATGACCTGCAAAGCCGAAAATAATTACTCTGGCTCTTTCTTGAAGTAAAATTTGCCAGTTTCTAGTATACAGGTAATATTAGTTATTTGACTAATCTCCTAATGTTTAACAAATCACATTCACATTCTTTTGGTTGCAAGGTTTAGAAATTTGTTTTAACCTTTTCATAAAATTGAGGATATTGCTGGTTTATTGAAGTGGAAGAGTCAGACATAGCCAGATCTAGAGACTGAACAATTGCTTTAAAGATCAAAGTTCCCAGCTCTTGATCAGCCCCGGTGTGTGTGCTGCTTTCATGTCACACACAAGCTTTCTTGACATGCCAGGGAAGACAATCACTGAGAGTTCTTGGCTTCTCCACTCTGCAAAGAAAGTTTCTCTGCACCAGTATCCATCTGTCAGTTCTACAGCAGGTCTGAGATTGGCTCTGTTACGATCAGGCGCCCACCCTTGGCCCTATCACTGTGTCCAGGGAAATGAGGTTCTGTGATTGGCCAGGGCTTTGATTTCATCAGGACTGGGGCAAGGGGTGTGTGTGTGTGTGTGTGTATACATATTTTGAGACAGAGTCTTTCTCTGTTGCCCAGGCTGGAGTGCAGTGGTATGATCTCAGCTCACCATAACCTCAGGGTTCAAGTGATTCTCCTGCCTCAGCCTCCGAGACTACAGGCATGCACCACCATGTCTGGCTAATTTTTGTATTTTTAGTAGAGACAGTGTTTCACTATGTTGGCCAGACTGGTCTCAAAGCTCCTGACCTTGTGATCCACTCACCTCAGCCTCCCAAAATGCTGGGATTACAAGTGTGAGCCACCACACCCGGCTGGCAAGGTATCTTTTTATGTCCACTGATTGTTGTGGGTCAGGTCCTGGAAAGCAGGCAGGGAGATGGAAATTAGGGTACAGGAAGTTCTGAGGAAGTGCTCTCTTGATTAACACCCAAGTTGGGAGGGAAGGAAGCAGGACTGGGCAGAAGAAGTAGTTTGGTTCCCAAAGTTGTGATCTTTGAAGCTAGAATAGCGCTTTCCAGTTGTCCACCTTAGAGCATGGTGGTGAGGCTAGTGTAGCCTTGAGTCCCCAGTCACTGAATGAGGGCAGCCCTAGGAGGCATACCCTTGGGCAAGGTGAGTCCCTTCCACTGAGAGCAATTCCCAGAGAGGATGGACACTCTCAGCAGCTGGGGGAATAAATCGTTCAGTACTGGAGCACAGCACACCATATGTTACGCTGACCATATTTATTCATTTGTGAATTGCCTGTTTGTAGTCTTTCTGTTTCCTTATTGCTATGTAGTGGGGCTTTATTCTAGATATTAATCCTTTGTATGTTACATATGTTGCAAAATACATTGTGTTGTATCTCAGTCTACTACTGGCCTTTTTTTGTTAAGGGGTTATTTATTTTAAAGATCTGAGACTCCGTCTCAAAAAAAAAACAAAAAGGTCTGTTAAAATATGGTCAAAATTGTCCCTCTCCCTTTTCCAAGATTATAAAAATATTTTTTGAATATTTTTCTTTGACTATTTCTATGCTTTTAATTTTTACGTGTAGCTCTTTAATTACTCTGGAGTTAATTTTTGTTCCTGGTATGAAGTAGTATCATAGCACCACACATTTAATAGACAATTCTCTATAGACTGATGTAAAAGATCATACTTAACATAATTTCAATTTTAATTTAGATGAAATATTTCTTAACTCTCTAATTCCAGTGATCTATTTTTGAGAAGAAGTCTTGCTCTGACACTCAGGCTGGAGTGCAGTGGTGATCTCTGCTCACCACAACCTCTGCCTCCCAGGTTCAAGTGATTTTCCTGACTCAGCCTCCAGAGTAGCTGGGATCACAGGCATGTGCCACCACACTCAGCTAATTTTTATTTTTTTTAATTTTTTTTAAATTTTTAGTAGAGATAGAGTTTCACCATGTTGGCCACGCTGATCTCAAACTCCTGACCTCAGGTGATCTGCCTGCCTCAGCCTCCCAGAGTGCTGAGATTACAGGCCTGAGCCACCATGCCTGGCCTATTCTTTTTTAATGTCTCATATAAAAATCACTGTGTTTTTAAAATTTGCTCTGTTGTATCAAAGTGTTCAAACTTTTTTCAAATTTTTAAAATTATACTTAAGCATTTTTCTGTTATTATGAACATAAGAATGAACTTGTCTTATTGGGATTGCATTAGATTTACAGACTAAATTGAGATATTACTGCACTAAAACTTCTTATATATGAACATAATACAATTGTCTATTGTTTTTTAGTTTTCTTTTATGACCTACAGTAAAGCTTTATAATTCTCTTTATATAGGTAATACACATTTCTTGTTAAGTTTCAGGTATTTTGCTTCTCCCTCCCACATTTGTCAACAGAATATAGTTTTTCTTGCAATGACAGGGTGTATTATGAATCTGCTGGGTTTCACTGCCAGCATTCTATGTTTACCAGTGAGATTGGTTTATAGCAATATTCTTATCAATAACTCTTACACAGTTTCTATAACAGATAAGTTGGAAAACATTACATGTTTTTTCTCTTTGTGGAATTATTTAAATAAAACATAAGTCATCTGTTCATTAAAGGTATAGAGTCTATCTCAGGATGGACATTTGATGGATATATTTGGGGTTGTTATTTATTGGTTCAGTTTTCCATCTTCTTGAGTCAATTTTGATATTTTTCTAAAAAAGTGACCACTTAAACTTCATATTTTACTGGTATAAATTTCTACATTGTATTCTCCTATAAATTAGTATTTTTCTTATTGTTTTTTGTTTTGTTTTTCTTTTTGATACAGAGTCTCACTCTGTTGCCCAGACTGGAGTGCAATGGCACGCTCTTAGTTCACTGCAACCTCCGCCTCCCAGGTTCAAGCAATTCTCCTGCCTCAGCCTCCCCAGTAGCTGAGATTACAGGTGTATGCCACCATGCCTGGCTAATTTTTGTGTTTTTAAGTAGGGATGGGGTTTCACCATGTTGGTCAGGCTGGTCTCGAACCCCTGACCTCATGATCCACCTGCTCCAGCCTCCCAAAGTGCTAGGATTACAGGCGTGAGCCACTGTGCCTGGCTAATATAGTTTATACTTGTTAATAGTGTTCTGTATTTGGGATTTTTTCTTTCTTTTTTTTTTTTGGAGATGGAGTCTTACTCTTGTCTCCCAGGCTGGAGTACAGTGGCACGATCTTGGCTTACTGCAGCCTTCACCGCCCCCCCCCCCAGTCCCCCCACCCCTGTTCATGCGATTCTCCTGCCTAAGCCTCCTGAGTAGCTGGGATTACGGGTACCTGCCACCACACCCAGCTAATTTTTTAATTAAAAAAAAATTTTAGTAGAAATGGGGTTTCACCATCTTGGCCAGTCTGGTCTTGAACTCCCGATCTCATAGTCCACCCCCGTCAGCCTCCCAAAGTGCTGGGATTACAGGCATGAACCACCATGCCTGGCCTGTATTTGGGATTTTCTACCTAAATAGATGCCAGCTGTGAACAAATACTGTTGTGTTCCTTCCTTCCTACTCACATACCTTTTACTTCCTTTTATTATTATTATTTTAATTGCACCAGCCACAACTTCCAGTATGATGTTGAATGGGAGTAATAAGAGGCAAAATCTTGTGTTAAGTGTGATGTTAGCTGTAGGTTTTTTGGTAAATGCTCTCTATGGGATTGAGGAAGTTGTCCTGTATTCCTAGTTTGCTGAGAGTTCTTGACATGAAAGGATGTTGGACTTTGTCAAATGCTTTTGCTGTATCAGTTGATACATTGCATTGTTTGTCTACTTTAGCGTGTTGATGCAATGGATTAGGTTAACTGATTTTCTAATGCTGAACCTTCCTCACATATCTGAAATAACTCAGTCATGGTGTATGATTGTTTATATGCTTTGTTGGATTCAATTTTCTAATATATTTTTTGATAATTTTGCAACTATATTAATGAGAGATATTAGTCTATTAATTTTCTTTCTTGTGGTGTCTATGTGATGTTGATATGTGACCGAGCTCATCTCATAGAGTGAGTTAAGAGGTATTCTCTCTGTTTCTATCATCTGGAAAAACTTGTATTAGTATCATTTAGAGAATTAGTATCATTTCTTCCTTAAACGCTTGGTACAACTCACCAGTGAAACCATCTGAGTCTGTTGCTTGCCAGCTTGTTAATTTCTTTAATAGATATAGGCCTATTCAGATAATGTAAATCTATTTATCTAATAATTTTCCTTGTTCTGAAATGTTTTGTCTAAAATTAATATAGCTGCTCAAACATTTCTTTGCTTAATGTTAGCATGGAATATCCTTCTCCTTTGCTTTACCTTTTTTTTTTTTTTTTTTTTTTGAGTCAGCATCTTGCTCTGTCACCCAGGCTGGAGTGCTGTGTCATGATCTTGGCTCACTGCAACCTCCCCTTGTTGGTTCAAGCGATTCCCCTGCCTCAGCCTCCCGAGTAGCTGGGACTACAGGCATATGCCACCACGCCTAGCTAATTTTTTGTATTTTAGTAGAGACAGGGTTTTACCATGTTGGCCAGGATGGTTTCAATCTCTTGACCTCATGATCTGCCCACCTCAGCATCCCAAAGTGCTGGGATTATAGGCGTGAGCCGCTGCGCCCAGCCTGCTTTACTTTTAACCTATCCATGTCTTTCTATCTTAACTGTGTTTCTTCAGGCAGCATATAGTTAGGTTTTTTTTTTTAATTTACTCTGCAAATCTTATTTTTAATTTTTATTTATTTTTCCCAGCTTTATTCAGTGTAATTGACAAAAAAAAATTACATGTATTTAAGGTGTATGTGATGTTTTGCTATATGTTAACACTGCAAAATGATTAGTACCTAATCAATCTATCTAATTAACATATCCATAAGCTCATACATTAATATTTTTATGTGTGTGGCAAAAACATTTAAGATTTACTCTTTTAGCAAATTTTAAAAATACAGTACAGTATTATTAGCTGTGGCCACCAGGCTGTACATTAGATCTTCAGAACTAGCTCATCCTATATAACTGAATCTTTGTACGCTTGAACATCATCCCATTTCCCCCAGCACTCTCAAGCTCCTTGCAACAACCATTCTACTTACTGCCTCTATGAGTTTGACTTTTTTTTTTAGCTTCAAATATAAGTGAGATCATGCAGTACTTGTTTCTGTGCCTGGTTTCTTCACTTAGCATAACATTCTCCAGGTTCATCCATGTTGCTGCTAATGACAGAATTTCCTTCTTTTTCATGGCTGAATAACAGCCCATTGTATATATACCGTATTTTCTTTATCCATTCATTCATTGATGGACACGTAGGTTGATTTCATATCTTCCTGGATATTGTCAATAATGCTAAAGTAATCATGGGAGTGCAGACATCTCTCCCAAACACTGATTTCATTTCCTTTGGATATATACCCAGAAGTGTAATTGCTGGATCAATTACATATGGTAGTCCAATTACTACCATATGCAATTGCTGGATCAATTACATGTGGTGGTCTTATTTTTAAGTTTTTGAGGAATTCCCATACTAATCCATACTATAATAGCTGAACCAATTTACAGTCCCACCAATAGCGTACAAGGGTTCTTTTTCCACGTCCTCACCAACACTTGCTGTCCTTTGTCTTTTTGGTAATAGCCATTCTGAAAGGTATGAAGTGACATCTCATTGTGGTTTTAATTCGCATTTCCCTGATGATTAGGGATATTGAGCATCTTTTTCTATGCCTGTTGACCACTTGTGTGCCTTCTTTTGAGAAATGTCTATTCAGGTCTTTTGCCCATTTGTTAACCAGGTTATTTGTTTTCTTACTATTGAGTTGTTTGAGTTACTTAGGTATTTTGGTTTGTAAATATCTTCTCCTGTTTTGTAGGTTGTCTCTACACTCTGTTGATTGTGCAGTCTCATTTGTTTTTGCTTTTGTTACTAGCGCGTTTGGGATCCTATTCAAAAATCATTGCCCAGACTAATGTCAAGAAGTATTTCCCCTATGTTTTCTTCTAGTCATTTTACAGTTTCAGGTTTTACATTTAAGTCTTTAATTCAATTAAGCTGATATTTGTGTGTAGTATGAGATATTCATATGTGGATATCTAGCTTTCTCAACAGCATTTACTGAAGAGATTTTCCTTTCACCATTGTGCATTTTTAGCGCCTTTGTTGAAGGTCAATTGGCCATTAAAGTGTGGATTTATTTCTAAGCTCTCTAAGCTGTTCACTCACCTATTTGTCTGTCTTCATGCCAGTACCATATAGTTTTTATTACTGTAGTTTGTAGCATATTTTAACATAAGATCGTGCAATGCCTCCAGCTTTGTTCTTGCTCAAGATTGTTTTGGTGGTTTGGAGTCTTTTGAGTCTATGAGTTTCAGGATAATTATTTTTCTATTTCTATGAAAAACACCATCAGAATTTGGATTTAGATTTAATTGAATCACTAGATTCTTTTTGAGTGTATGGATATTTTAATATTATTTCTTCCAATTCATAAACATGAGATATTTACTTATCTGCAGCTTCTTCCATTTCTTTCATCTACATTTCATAGCTTTCAATGTGCAGGTATTTTCTTCTTAAATTTCTTGTCAACTCTTTTATTCTTTTAGACAGTGTTATAAAGGAGATTTTCTTAATTTCTTTTTTCAGATAGTTGTTAGTGCACAGACACAATTGGTTTTTGTATGCTGATTTTTTAATCCTACAACTTTGCTGAATTTGCTTATTCTGACAACTTTTTGGTGGACTCTTTAGCTGTTTCTATATATAAGATCATGCCATCTGCAAACATAATTATACTGCTTCCTCTCCAATGGGATGCTTTTTATATCTTTTTCTTGTCTAATTGCTCTGACTAGGATTTCCAATACTACGTTGAATAGAGGTACCCTGTCTTGTTCCTGATCCTAGAAAAAAAGCTTTTAACTTTTCATCATTGAGTATGGTGTTAGCTATAATCTTGACATATGTTGCCGGTATGGTGTTGAGGTTCCTTCCTTCTATACCTGATTTGTTGAAAGTTTTTTTAAATCATGAAATGATGTTGAATTTTGTCAAATGCTTTTTCTGCATCTATTGAGATGACAATATGATTTTTATCCTTCATTCTATTAATATGGTATATCACATTTATTGATTTATATATTTAGAACTATCCTTTCATCTCAGGGATAAATCCCACTTGATCATGGTGTATGTTCTTTTGAATATACCATTGAATTTGGTTTGCTGGTGTTTTGTTGAAGATTTTTGCATCTGTGTTCATTTAGGAATATTGTTCTTCTGGGTCTTTTTGTCGAATATTTTTTCGGCTTTGATATCAGGGTAATACTGCTTTCATGGAATGTGTTTGGATTGAACTCTTTAGAAGAGTTGAGAAGGATTGGCATTAATCCTATAATGCTTGGTAGAATTCACCAGTGAAGCCAATGGGTCCTGGGCTTTTACTTGTTGGAAGGTTTTTAATCACTGATTCAATCTCCTTACTCGTTACTGGTCTCTTCAGGTTTTCTATTTCTTCGTGATTGGTAAGTTGTATGTGTCTAGGAATTTATCCATTTTTAAAATAAGTGATCTAATTTATTGCTCCATAACTGTTTATAGTTCTCTTTTATGATACTTTGTATTTTTGTGCTATTAGTTGGAATGTCTCCTCTTTCATTTATAATTCTTTTTATTTGAGTCTTCTTTTTCTTTTTTAGTCTAGCTAAAGATCTGTCAATTTTATTTACCTTTTCCAAAACCCAGCAAGCTGATTGTGGCTGTAATTCTTTGTCTTTGACTTTTTCTCTGGATTTTAGGGTGCTCATTTGCTCTGCAACAACAATTCTCTGAAGAGTCAAAAAAAAAAAAAGTCATTGATCTTCCATTTCTTCAGCTTTTTATCTCGTGTATATGGGAGTGGTGAGTTCCAATCCATTTACATACTGGAGCTGAAACCTGATGTCCTAGATTCTATTTTTAATTTTTCCAGAGATGCATTGGTCTTTTTGATAATCTTTTTTCATTAGCTTCATCTTTATGTCAGCCCCCAAATGAAAGTTCCAGTTAAGTCCTCTCTTCTGAAGTCCATATTCATATATCCTTCTTAACTTCCCAATTTGGTGGTCAGAGCACAACCTGTTCAGAAAAACTCCTGCCCTTCTCCCAAATTATGCTTCATCTTTCTTCTTTCTTATCGCAGGTGAGAAGTGATGTTGATTCCTCTCTCTCTTTCTCAGCCACATTCAATCCATCACCAGATCCTGTCTACTCTACCTTCAGTTTTATCCCTTACATCCTTGTTCTGACTCACCCACCAAATCTCACCTGAATTCATTGCAATAATCTATCTGTCTTACCTGCTTTTACTCGTCCTTCATCTCTATGTTCTCAACATAGAGTTCAGAAAGATATCTTTAGAAATCTAGGTCAAATTGCATGCTGTTTCTGGAACATTCAGTCATGCTCCTGCCTCAGACCCTTTGAACTCTGATTTCTCCACTAAGGTCACCTCTCCTGAGATACTTGCATCACTCATTCTTACCTTCTTCATGCCTTTGTCCAAATGTTATCTTAAGGACATTCCTCTGCACTATATTTAATTTCTGTACTCTTTGTGTGTCTGAATTTACGTTTTATCTTTCTTTGTAACTCTCATTCATTGTGGCTTGTTTCCTCATGCATGTAGCGATTTTTGATTGTGAGAATATGTTCCTTGGAACTTTACATGTTGGAGTTGTTTGAGGCCTATGATTAAAGTGTTCCTCTAGGGAGGATTTTCAGCTTGGGCCTTTTTGTGTCCCACAAATATCGTGGATTTGCCTCCCAAGCTGGGTGAGTGCATACTTGTGGCTACAAATGATTAAGAGACTTTTTGTCCCTCTCTGTTTACCCAGAGCCAAGGTCAAAACAGGCAGAGTCTTTTTCAGTGGGTATCTTTTCTGTTCACCCACTTCTGATTTCATTGTCAGTGGAAGATCCTGGCTTTTGTGGACAGCCTCCTTCTGACCTTTTACTTTACTGGACTCTCATCCTGGGCCATCAGGGATCTGCAGATGCCCTCAGGTTAAATGCTGGCTCGAGTGCTTATGAAATCATGATTTCTCGTGCTTTACAGCCTCTAGTTGTTTTCCTTTGCTTTCTAGAAAGTTGCAAAACATTTTTTTGAAGTATTTTTTTTTTCTGTTTTTATCTGCAATTTACAAATGGTTCTATAGTTGAATGGGCACACCAAGTTTACCAAATTGCTTGAAACAGAAGTCAAGAGACAGCATTTAAAAAGATAATGATTAGAATTTTTCAGAAAATTATAAACGATATAGTTTAGGAAGGATACTTAGTCTTCAACAGAATTAGTTTAAAAGCCAATGCTACCTATAATCCCAGCACTTTGGGAGGCTGACACAGGAAGACTGCTTAAAGCCAGGAGTGTAGAACTAGCCTGGATGACAAAACAAGACCCTGTCTCTACAAAAATAATTTTTAAAACAGCTGGGTGTGGTGTCGCATGACTATAGTCCCAGCTACACAGGAGGCTGAAACAGGAGGACCACTTGAGACCGGAGTTGAAGACTATAATGAGCTATGATCACACTCCTGCAATCCAGACTGGGCGACCAGTGGAGACCCTGACTCAAAAACAACCACAACAACAAATACAAAATTATGTTACTGTAAACTGCATAGTGACAAAAACAAAGATAAAAAATTAAAACAGGCCAGATGCAGTGGCTCAAGCCTGTAATCCCAGCACTTTGGGAGACTGAAGCGGGCAGATCACGAGGTCAAGAGATTGAGACCATGCTGGCCAACATGGTATAACCCCATCTCAACTAAAAATACAAAGATTAGCTGGGCGTGGTGGCACGTGCCTGTGATCCCAGCTACTTGGGAGGCTGAGGCAGGAGAATCGCTTGGACCAGGGAGTTGGAGGTTGCAGTGAGTTGAGAATGTGCCTCTGCATTCCAGCCTGGTGACAGAGCAAGACTCCAACTCAAAAAAAAATTAAAACAGAAATAAGGTGCCAGGAAAGAATGACAGGTAAACTGATAGTGTGTTTATCATTTGCAACATTAGATGCCAGATGACAATGGGAACCCCATTATCAATTTAGGATTCTATTCTTGTATTTACGTATATTTTTGAGTCAGAATCTCACTCCGTCACCCAGGCCGGAATGCAGTGGCTTAGTCATGGCTCTCTGGAGTCTTAGACTCCTGGGCTCAAGTAATCCTCCTGCCTCAGCCTCTTAAGTAACTGGGAGTACAGGCACATGCCACCACACCTGGCTCATTTTAAAAAGTATTTTTGTACAGAGTCTCACTGCTACCCAGGCTGGTCCCAAACTCCTGGCCTCAAGCCATCTTTCTGCCTTGGCTTCTGGAGGCGCTGGGATTACAGGCATGAGCCACCCACCTGGCTAGTTCTAAACTAAGCCATACCATATCACGTTCAGGAAATTGACACAGATTTTAAAAGTTTAACAATACAAAGTGGTGGTTGTTATATAGGGAAATTAGAACTCTCAGCCACTGTTGGAGTATACATTGGTGATGACATTGTAAGGTGGTGACACTGGTGCAACTTCTTAGCACAGTTTGGCAATATCTAGCAAAGCTCAAGGTGTGTATTACCTATGACCTAGCAATTCCACTTTTCTGGGAATGCTTTTACATACATCCACAAAAGTGTATAAAAGGTACACATGGCAGACTTACTGTAACGGCAAAAAATTAGACACACCCTAAGCAGTCAGTAGTAGAAGACTGGACCACTGAATTAAATACTTTACAGCGGCGAAAATGAATGAACTTCATTGTATGCTTTCAAGTCAATACAGCATGGCTATTTTATTTTGAATTTTAAAAATATTGCAGAAAGGGCCAGGTGTGGTAGCTGTAATCCCAACACTTTGGGAGGCCGAGTTGGGCAGATCATCTGAGGCCAGGAGTTCGAAACCAGCTTGGCCAACATGGCAAAACCCCGTTTCTACTAAAAGTACAAAAATTAGCTGGACATGGTGGTAGGTGCCTGTAATCCCAGCTACTCAGGAGGCTGAGGCAGGAGAATGGCTTGTACCTGGGAGGCTCCGGCTATTCTTGAGCCGAGATCACGCCACTGCACTCCATGAAACAATGAATCTGAAATCCTTTCAATAAAATAGTTGTTTAAAAGACAAAGAAGACAGAAACTGGCAAACAATTGTGCTCATGATTAGCTCAACATTAGAAAACTACTAAGGGGCCGGGTGCAGTGGCTCATGATGCCTGTAATTCCTGCACTTTGGGAGGCCGAAGTGGATGGATCATTTGAGGTCAGGAGTCCGAGACCAGCCTGACCAACATGGTGAAACCCTGTCTCTACTAAAAATACCAAAAAATTAGCTAGGCATGGTGGCACATGCCTGTAATCTCGGCTACTTGGGAGGTTGAGGCTGGACAATGTCTTGAGCCCAAGAGGAGGAGGTTATAGTGAGCTGACATCATGCCACTGCACCCAAGACTCCATCTAAAAAAAAAAAAAAAAAAAAAAAAGGAAACTACAAAGAAAGAGAAGCTCATCTGTAATATTTGGTATTTCTAGCTTAATTTTTCCTCCCTTTTGATTGTTTTTATGTGTAATTCTCTGAAAGACAGAACCCAGAGGTAATTTAAAACATGTTTTAGTTGATCAGCTCAATAGTCAACATTTATTCAGCAAATAAATGAATTTGTTCCAGGTATGGCAGCAACATTTTTACTTGGTAATAGGGATCTAACATGTCCTATTTGCTTAATTAGCTATTCTAGCCTTTACAAAAATTGGGGTTAACATTTCGTTGAAGTTAAGTAGCATGTAAAAATAAATCAGACTTAACCTATACTGGTATTTTTACTGAGTGGCGGTAAAAATTACCAAAATAACTAATTCCACACATGCATAGAAATGAGAGGCCAAATAGCGTTGTGGGAAGAGGACAGGAATCTGGATGGGGCTTAAAAATCATTCAAAGTAGAAGTTCAAATAGAAAGTGGACACTGTGTCTAGATTTTTAGCCTTATAAATTGCCTTGTTGCATCTTATACCATGTTAAATTTAAGAACTTTAGAATATACACATCATCACAAATACAGTAATCCTTTGAGAAAAAATAATTCCTAACACTCACAGCATATGTCATTCTGAAGCGACTATTTCTTGTGTCTTATCCTTTGACCTCTTAGCTGCGTTTGGTGGTGGAGGTCACTTCCTCCTTGAAAGTCTTCCCTCCTCTAACTTCTGAGACTGGCTCTTTCTTACTTCTGCTTTCATTTCTCTGAGTATTCCTCACTGCCCCTCACCCTATGTATTCCTCTTGCCTCTTAAATGTGAGTCTCCTTCAGGTTCCATCTTTAGCCTTCTCTTCTTACTCTGCCCACTCTCATCTACGTCCACGGTTGAGATTGCTCTTAAGTGTAACACTGTGAACTCCCAACGCTAGATGCCTCATAGGGTTTGGATCTGTGGCCCTCCCCAAATCTCACGTCGAATTGTGATCCCTAATGTTGGAGGTAGGACTTGGTGGGAGGTGACTGGATCACGGGGTCAGAGTTCTCGTGGATGGTTTGGCATTGTCACCCCTTGGTATTGTGTAGTGAGTGAGTTCTCATGATATCTTGTTGTGTAGTGTGTAGCTTCTGCCACTGCACCCCTTTCTCTCGCTCTGGCCACGAGACATGCTAGCTACCCCTTTGCCTTTTGCCATGATTGTAAGTTTCCTGAAGCCTCCCCAGAAACCAAGCAGACGCCACCATGCTTCCTATACAGAGGGCAGAACTGTGAGCCAATGAAGTCTCCATTCTTTATAAATTATTCTCTCTCAGGTATTTCTTCATAGCAATGTGAAAACAGGCTAATACCCTGTCCAATCTGCAGCTCTTTTTCTAGTATTAGATTCAGGAATGTTCCTCAAACTGAACAAATTTATAATGAAACCCATTATCTTTTCCCAATAACCTGTTGTTTCATAATTTTTTTTTTCTTTCATGGGTCTCAATTCATGAGAGTCTCTGTATTTTAAGTTCTAAAGCTACTTTGCAGCCCCCAGTGGCCAATCCATGCAGTTCTTTCTTTGCCACAGGTACCAAAGAGGCAATGATCATCACTTTATTCCTTGGGGGTTCTGCTGTGCACACGACTCAATAGCCTCTGACTGCCTCCTCCCAAAAAGCAAAAGTCCTTTTTTTACCCCTAAATTAAAGTATGTGTCAGGGAACAGAAAATATAGTCTCAAAATAACACAATGGGAAATGAAATCATTCTTTAACAAATATTCATGGAGTACTACGTACTCTGTGCCAGGTGCTGGGAAAGGGGACATTGGCTTTTCATTGACCTCTAAGTCTTGGGGGAAGAGGTGCATGGAAGGGAGGATTTAAAAATAATCTTAAGCAAATAATCACACAAATACCTGTGACATTTCAGGTGTGCCAAGTGCCGTGAAGAAGTGGTTCACAGAGTGAGTCCATGGTGGGGCAATGCAGTCTAAGCAGGTAGCTTGGGAGAGGCCTCCCTCGAGAATCTCATCTTGAGCCCATATCTGAAAAATAATGTGGTAGATTGATTGCAAACCTTGTCCCAAGTCTTTCTGTCACTTTACAAGGTGACTCTGCAACCCTTCCCATCAGGAGAATCTATTTCATGACCTTTTACATTTGGGCTGGCTTAGTTACTTACTTTAGCCAATAGAATGCAGGAGAAGTGATGTTCAGTCTGTCAGTTCTGAATGTAGACCCTAAGAGGCTTTGTGTATGGCCATTCACTCCTTAAAAACCCCAACGCTGCCATCCATGGGAATAAGCTGGTCTAGGCTGAGGAATAAAAAGAAACACATTGTTGGTCCAGTTGCCCCTGACATCTTAACTAATAGCTACCTAACTGCCAGACATGTGAGTGAAGCTATCCAGGAAAAGCCAGGCTGTAGCTGACCTGCTAAGTGAGCACAGTCCCATGATCAAGCCCAGGTATCAGCCAAGCCTGGCCCAGAGCCACTGACCCAACCAGCTGACCCATAGATCTGTAAGCTACCATCAGTGTCTGTTATTTGAAGAGACTGAGTTTTGAAGTGTTTATTAGCAGCAACAGGTAACTGATACAAATCAGTAGGTGTTAACCAGACAAAGGCTTTATGGACAGAGGTCTGCATGTGTGTCTTTGTGTGAACAGGGAGCATGGCAGGTTTCTGGGACTGATAGAAGATGCCCGTGGATGAATCATAAACATCTTGAGGAAATGATGTGAGCTGGGTCTGGGTAGGTTGGAACAGGACATTGCAGAGCCTGATGTAACATGTTAAAGACTTGAGTCTTTATTCTAAGGGCAATGGGATATCTCACAAGGGTCTCAGTCAGGAAGCATGCACAGGTACATTTGGGTTTACAAAGTCATCTGAAGTAGGAAGCACAGATTCGATGGGGCCAGAAGAGAAACAGGGCGAGTGTTGAGAGTTCCTTGCAGTAGCCAGACAAGAAGCAATGATTGTGCACCTAGGATGGGGATAGTGACAGGACCACAACCTTGCCCAACTCCATAAGGGTCACTCTGTGATCGCATATAAGAATAGTGATCCTGGGAGTGGGCTAGTGCATCCCTTGCGTGCTGGGAGTGGAGAGAATTGGACAGATTCAAGAGATAGGAAGTAAGATTGTAGTTTTTCATGATTGATGGGATATTGTGAACAACAGGTTTCAAGGGCAATGTTAAGGGTCACTGCTGGGTTTCTTTCTTTGTACATGATGCTAGTCACTGAACTAGAGAACAATGAAGGAAGATCAAGTTTGGGAAGAGTAATTCGAAGCTTGGATTTATAGGTGTTGACATTGAGATGCGTTTGAGATATCCATGTGAGCAGTTGGTTAGATGGGGCTGGAGCTTAGAGGAGAGGTCTGACTGGAAACATACATTTTTGCATCATCTGTGTATGTGGAGGCTCAGAAACAATATCTTCAAGAGAGAATCTCACCAGGGTTTAGGTTATTGGTTCCAAGTCTCTGATGCCTTCAGAGATGGTTACTGAGATTTTGGTTCTTTCGTTCCTAGCAGTTATTTTCCAGAATGAGGCACACACATCATCGCTTCTTTCTGACAAATGGCTGGGCCGGGCTGGGCATGGTGGTTCACGCCTGTAATCCCAGCACTTTGGGAGGCTGAGGCAGGAGGATTCTTTGAGCCCAGGAGTTTGAGACCAGCCTGGAAAGCATAGGGAGACCCTGTCTCTACGGAAAAAAAAAAAAAAGAAAGTTAGCCAAGCATGGTGGTGCACACCAGTAGTTCCGGCTACTCGGGAGGCTGAGGCAGAAGGATCACTTAAGCCCAGACGATCCAAGTTGATTGTACCACTGAGCTCCTAGGCAACAGAGTAAGACCCTGTTTCAAAAAATAAAAATACAAATGGCGGGTCCCCCCTTCCTTTGCATGTTATTTAATCCTAAAGAAACAATAAAAATGGGTGCTGGTCTTTGTAATCCCCTGACCGAATGTCATTCAAGTGGAATTCTGGCATACATCAAAACACTCTTTTTTGTGCTTTCCCTTACAATGACACACATCAAAACTCAGGAATCACCTCTTCTTTGGTTTATAGCTCCAATCCAGTGGCAATAAATCTTAACAATTGCACCTCATTGGATATATCCCATTCCCTCATCATAGCTTTCTTATTTTATTTCTAAAGTCTCCTCATTTGCTTATTTGTTTTGCTTCTAGTTTTATTTTGTCCAAATACATTTTTTTATTTGATACAGGATCTTGCTCTGTCACCCAGGCTGGAGTATAGGGGTGCAACCACAGCTCACTGTAGCCTAGAACTCTTGGGCTCAGGCAATCTTCCCATCTCAGCCTCCTGAGTAGCTGGGAGTACAGATGTCCACCATCACATCTGGCTAATCTTTAATTTTTGTAGAGATGGGAGTTTGCTATATTGCCCATGCTGGTCTCAAACTCCTGACCTGAAGTGATCCTGCTGCCTCAACCCCTCAAAGTACTGGAATTATAGGCATAGCTACCACACCCAGCCACAATATATTCTTTAGACAGCTGCCAGAGTGCTTTTTCTAAAATGCCAATCTGATCATAACACTATCCAAAGTAGTCTCAAGATACAGTGCAAAGTCCTGGAGATGGCTTTCAAAACCTTTCTGCCCTACCGCTGTGGAGCCGTGGACTTTTTCATTCTGTTGCCTTACCATTGACTTACCCAAAGCTCTCCACCTCTACTTCTAGCATCACAGGACTGCTTTCAATTCCTTGACTGTACCATGATGCTTTCAAGTAGGTTTTTAGGGAGGAAAGCAAACAAAACAGCCTGCACCTGCTTTAGGGAAATCAGTCAAACCAAAGCAGTAAGCAATAGCTCTGGGTAAGCACAAAAATGTAACTAGAAAGACTATGTTACAAAGTAGCCAGGGTCACTTAGATTGATAGCATAAAATGGAGCTTTTGGTAGCTACATTCAAATGGAAGTTCTAGGATCATGTTTACCTCATGCTAATAAAATTGTTACATCTGTTGGTTATTGCAGTATGTAATAGCTCATTCCATTTAAATAATGTATCTAGAATCTTTTTCTTGTTGCCATTGTTGCCTCTAGAAATAGTTAAGTTTCATACTATGACACTCAGTTCTTAGTTACGACTCTTAGTTTTATTTCATTTTTCTTATGAATTAGGAAAAATATTTTACACAAATAGCCATTATCTATTTTATTGACATTTTTCTTCTCATTTGAAAGGAAACATTTTTTTTCTTTGAAATTTCTCAAGATTATTTTGGCATTATTCATGGGTCTGTTGCCAGTGGTTTAAAAATATTCATCATTTCTCTTAGAAGGTAAACAACAAAATGCCATTGGAGGTTTAGAAGACAAAGAAAAATGTCCTTCATTTCACGTTGAAGGTCTTTAGAAAGACTTCCTATGACATTTAACACATAATAAACATTTGGAAAGCAAGCAGAAATCTAAACCTGCAAGGTAATTAATAAACCACTGGATTCTCTGCAGACCTGTGTAAAGAACTGCTTGATGCAATTTCCAGGGTTTTACTAGGCTCAAGAAACTTCTCAATCACAGCTAATAAACAACGATGACATAGTGTCCAATATGATTTCACAGAAAAACTTGCTAACTTTTTTTGCGGATACGTGAATGTTTGTTGTACATAGAATTAGTAATATTGAAAGTGTCTTTTAAGTTTTAAAATATTTACATAAGTCCTTATCATCACTAAGTCCTTGTCACCACTGTCAAGGTATGAGCTTGACAATGTTCATGGACAATTTTTGGCTCTTCTTTCTCACATGTAACTCTTAAAATGTTCCCCTCTGCTGGTCCTCATTAGGCTGGCCATCTGTTGTAATTAGAATGAAGTCAAATCAAGTCTCATTTGCTGTAGAAGAGGTAGGCGCTGTTAAGTCAATCACATTATGATGTACCTAATGGCTGCACTTTATGGAATGTGTCTTGGAATATTTTCTGGGTGTGTATTACACAGATCACCACCTGTTCCTCCATTCCTCCACCACGGTCTCATCATGATTCTCTGAATAGGCTTAAGTTCATTAACAATGCCCTACAACATTTCTGTCTTTATTATTCAGAATATTTTACTTCAAAAATGTATGCATTTCAGTATGTGTATTTTTCTTTAAATAACTTTTTTGGTTATTTTCATAACTCCAACCTACTACTTTTATTCACAGTGCTACAGATTGAATCCTGCAAAATCCAGGAGACTTAATGGCCAATGCATTGGTATCAAAAGGTGAAGGCTTTAAGAGGTGATTAGGTGATGAGGGCGCCTCTCATTGGTAATGATATTAAAGCCCTTATCAAAGAGGCTTCACACAGCATTTGGTTCCCTTCCCCTGTTTTCTGCCCTGTGAGGACACAGCCTTCCTTCCCTCCAGAGGGTGCAGCCACAAGGTGCCATCTTGGAAGCAGAGAGCAGCTCTCATTGCACAACTGAATCTTGACCTTAGACTTCTCAGCCTCCAGAACTGTGAGAATATAAATTTCTGTTCATAAATTACCCAGTCTCAGAGAGTTTGTTACAGAAGCACAAAACAGACAAAGACACACAGCAAATATGAAATATTTTCAGCTTGGAGCTTCAGGTACTCTGATTTCCAAATGCATAGTCATGTTTCAATACCAAGAGATATTCAGGCCAACATGGCAGTCATTTCAAATAAAATTCATTGCTTTCGTGGGCTTTGAACGTTTCTATATTTTAAGGCTACAGTCAATAAACAGCGTAATGGTTGAGTTCATGGATGCTGGACTGAGTCTGCCTCGGTTTGCACTTCAACTCTGTGCTTATTGGCTGTGTGCTTTTGGGAAGGTCATTTAATCTCTGTGTCTCAATTTCCTCATTTGCAAAATGGGAGACAACAATAGTACATGAATCTTAGGATTCATTTTCAGCACTCGTCTTGAGGATCAAATGACAAAAACACTTGTAACAGGTTTTGTCACATAGTAATCACTACGTAAATGTTGGCTTTATTTATTTATTGAGATGCAGTCTTGCTCTATCACCCACGCTGCAGTGCAGTGGCGCCATCTCGGCTCACTGCAACCTCTGCCTCATGGGTTCAAGCGATTCTCTGCCTCAGCCTCCTGAGTAGCGATTACCGGTGCCTACCACCATACCAAGCTAATTTTCGTATTTTTACTAGAGATGGGGTTTCACCATCTTGGCCAGGCTGGTCTTGAACTCCTGACCTCGTGATCCACCTGCTCGGCCTCCCAAAGTGCTGGGATTACAGACATGAGCCATTGTGCCCAGCTTATTTTTGATATTATATTTCAAACATAAAAATCTACCAAAGCTTTTTAAAACTTTTTGAGTTGCTGAAATCCTATTGTATTTTGAAGAGAATTTTTGCATGATATTATTCCTCACTTATTCTAATGACTTTCAAAGCATGAACCGGATCCATGCAGAAATTTTATAATTTAAATTACATAATTCTCAGATATGTAGATTGTAGATGTACAATGATTAATTGTTGAGGGAAACAAAGTTCTGGATTATTCTATGTTGCTGCTATTTGAGACTCCACTTGACGAGCAGCAGGTGTAGAGAAAAAATGTTTAGAATGTTTTTGGTTAGCATGGTTTGAATGATTTGTTTAAAGATAATTTTCAAACATCAGAGTTACCAGAAATTATGAGAACCACAGAAGAGTGAGAAAGCTGTGAGCCAAATAGCACCAAGCCCTGAGTGTGCCAATGTGAATCAACAAGTGTGTGTCTTTGGGTTGGCAAAGCACCCGCAGGATGGAGCTGACACAATTGAAATGTCGTCAGTGGCCTGGATATGACAGTGGCACCAGGACTTTCCCTTGCTTTTGTTTTCTATGTTGATGAAAATAAGTGATGTAAATTTTTACAGAAAATATAGAAAACGGCTTCATTTTTCACACATAGTTGATTTCCCATGTAATTTTGGAAGGTCTTTCTGTTTCTGACACCCCACCACCCCTATTTTCTCCATTTGGAAAGTTGGAGTGGATTATGCTTAGGTCACTGAAGCTCCCAATTCTGTTTATTTATAATCCTGCATTTGTGTGTTGTGGGGTGTGTGTGTGTGTGTGTGTGTGTGTGTGTGTGTGCGCGCATTTACAGCTGTACTTTAAAAGGAAGGGAAAGGAAGCAGGATCTACAGTAAAAAGCTGGATCTCTTAGAGAGTCATGAGATATTTATTTGTAGTTATTTATACTGTAAAAGGTTAGATCTCTTAGAAAGTAATGAGTTAATGTCTCTTACATGTATTTTTAAGGAGACATGAAATTATTTATTCAATATGCTTTAAAATATCTTTTGAGTGAGTAAAATGTGAGAAGGGCCAGGTAGTGGGGAAATCATGATAAGAAACAAAACAAAATTTTTGCCCCTAAGAGGGTCAGTTGAGTAGAGACATAGGCATCAACAACTCTTTGCTGTAAACAAAGAATCAGGTGGTCCACAGCCTGGCCAACATGGTGAAACCACATCTCTACTAAAAATACAAAAATTAGCCTGGTGTGGTGGGGCACGCCTGTAATTCCAGCTACTTGGGAGGCTGAGGCAGGAAAATCACTTGAATCTGGGAGGCGGAGGTTACAGTGAGCCAAGATCAAGCCACTGCACTCCAGCCTGGGTGACAGAGTGAGACTCTGTCTCCAAAACAAAAAAACCTTCTCTTAGCATGAACCAATAAAGTCTAAACACCCTATCAAAATATTTTTAAAGGCAATTGTTGTTTTGGTAATATAAGCATTTTGGCAATACCTAAAAAATTCTTGTGGAGAAATAACAAGGCAGAATTTGCTGTGCTTCTATCTTCAATTTGATGATGAAGCTAAAATAATTTAAATGGTGTAGTATTGGTTCTTTACTAAGAGAGTTAAACTAAACAGAGTAAAACTGCATAAAAGTCCAAGGAATATGAACTTCCCATTGAGCGTGAAAGGAAAATTTTTAAAAATGGATATTGATTAGCTCTTTAAGAAACAAAAGGATTCTCAGCCTCACACTAGATGCCAAATTGATTCCAAGTAGATTAAAGAGCTAAATGTAAAAAGAGATTAGCAAAAATGAAAATTTTATCAAATGTGAAAGACCTTTTCATGCATGACACAACAGGTAAAGGTCTTTTTAAAATAATTGACAAAAAATAATTGTACATATTTATGGAATACATAGTGAAACTTCACTACATGTAATGTATAGTGATCACATCAGGGTAATTAGCATATCCATCATCTCAGACATTTATCATTTCTTTACTTTGGGACCATTCAATGTTCTTCTAGCTATTTGAAACTGCAATATGTTATTGTTAACTAGAGTAATCCTAAGGTGCTATAGAAGAGTATAACTGATTCCTCCTATCTAGCTGCAATTTTGTATCCATTAAGAAATCTCTCTGGGGCCGGGCACGGTGGCTCAAGCCTGTAATCCCAGAATTTTGGGAGGCCGAGGCGGGTGGATCACGAGGTCAAGAAATCGAGACCATCCTGGTCAACACGGTGAAACCCCATCTCTACTAAAAATACAAAAAATTAGCTGGGCATGGTGGCGCGTGCCTGTAATCCCAGCTACTCAGGAGGCTGAGGCAGGAGAATTGCCTGAACCCAGGAGGCGGAGGTTGCAGTGAGCCGAGATCGCGCCATTGCACTCCAGCCTGGGTAACAAGAGCAAAACTCCGTCCCAAAAACAACAACAACAACAACAACAAAAAGAAATCTCTCTTATCCATCCCTTCAAAAGTCTTAAAAGGATAAATTTGAGCAATGAAAATAAAAACAATGCACACCAAAATATCCCAGGAACAAAATTTAAAGGATAAGAAAAGGAAAAAAAATGCAACATATAAGAGCTTTTCCAAATTAATAAGAAAGATAATTCACCAAAGAATTTTTAAAAATACACATTATAAAATAAATATTTATAAATACTCTAAAATATATAACAAATGTTAACAATGATTGATAACAGAGTGAGATTACGAAGACTTTAATTTTTTTGTTTATGTTTCTAAAGCATTCTTCAATAAATATTTAATAGATGATAATAGGAAGAAATAGGCACTAATAAAATACTGGTGTGAGCGTCAGTTGGCATATCATATGAAGGGAAATTTAGCAACACTTACCAGAATTCTTACTATTTCACATACCACTTGAATGAGTAATTCCCCTTTTAGCAGTTTATTCAAGGAAATAATCAGGAATATGTAGAAAGATATAGCTGCAAAAATGGTCTTGACATTTCTGTTGAAAACAGAAATAAATGGAGACAAAAAATCATCTCACATAAAAGCTAGGTTGAATAAATAACAGGACGTGTCCTCAACAGAATATTAGAAAGCTCTTAAAACATCATTGTGAAGACATGGAAATAGTTGTGGCATATTATTGAAGGAAAAAGACATATGAAACAAAGTTTAGATACACCTTTATAAACTCTATAGCTGATATCTATGTTTTTCTCTATATATTGATACACAGCATATTAAGAAAAGTTGTAACCTAAAATACCAGTACTCGTTACTTCTTACTAGCGAGAGTCACATACATAACATAAATATGGGTTTTCTGAAATAAGAAAGAAAGCATTTTTTAAAAGGTAATCATTTTAACTAACAATTATATTCAGTATGTTCATTATTTGGCTTGTATTAATTATCTTAAAAGTACAAATGTGAAAAAGTCTTCTGTCCCATGGCATGGAAAACATGAATACTTGGACTCTTCCAATAGAATGGAATAGAATAGAATAGAATAGAATTGAATTGAATTGAATAGGTCTTTAGTCTTTATCCATATCCGTGTCCCCTTAAAATGAAGCCAATGAGAGATTTTATTACATAAATTATATTTGAGTTCTGAGAAAGATCTGCCTTATGTTAAATACTGTGATTAAAGAGTAATTCTATAGCAAGGTTTGAATATTGTTGCTGAATGACTTTAACCTTCGTAACAAATACAATCGTATTTGTCGAGAACTGTGGAGTTTACACGGCTCTTTTATATGCATTATCTTATTTTAATGCCCACAACAGCCCTGAGAGACAAGCAAGGTATTTTTACATATGAGGAAACTGAAGTTTCAAGATGTAAATGAACTTGTTTAGGCCACCTAGTTAACGAGTGGAGGAACCGAGCTTAATCTAGGGGCTTCTAAAGGGTAGCAATGAAGAGGAAACAAATTCCATACTCTTTTCCCCAAATCGCTCTGCTAATGTTTAAAAACGTTGACTTAGTAGGTAGAAGTTCAAACTTAATTGTTTCATTGTGGCATCTCCATTCTAGAATCCTACTTGTCTGAAGAGCCTGTAAAAGTCATCTCAGTTATTCTGTCATATGACACTTGACCCAGAAGAACAGTCTTAATGCACGAAAACCGTAACATCCTCCCAGATTATAAAAATCTACTAAGGTAGATTGGAGCTCTTGGGTCATATTATGGCCACTCTAATAAGGTCCACAGCCACCCTTACTGCTGTATGCTAGGTACATCACAAAAACAACACACCAACAACCTTTGAGACAGGCTCTATAATTCCCATTACATGCATGAGAAAACTGAGGCTCAGAAATGTGCCCTTGGCCACACACCTAATGAGCGGCAAAAGTAGGATTGGAATTCAGCGATATCTGACTCCAGACTCTTTCTACTACTCAACGCTTCTTCCCTTGATTCAACCTGGGGTTGAATTGTACAGAGAAAACATACATCTTCCTGGTACTGACAGAGTTTCAGAGCATGTGACTCTGCTGGAGAGAAGACTGCATATTCACTAAGTGGTGATCTGGCCCAATGCCAGCAGGAAGGTCATGTCACTGGAGAAGTACAGCTTTTCCGAGGTAAAGGGAAGCATTGGGATGTTTATACTTCCCTTTCCCCTTTTGTTGATTTTTGTCTACTATTAATAATGTTCTAAATCTCCTTAGGGTAGCTTCCAACAGTGACAGGAGGCCCTGTAAAAAAAAAAAAATAAAAAAAAAAAGACTATTAGGGAACGACTATGTAGTCTTCTTTCAAGCCTTTGATGGGGTCCTACCACCTAAACTGTTTCCTGTCTAGGTGACATTTTGCTGAACCGGTAAAGGAAGACCCTTTAATAGTTTAGATTAGGATGATTCTAGATATCTGGAAGAACATGTGTTTGGTATTTTGGTTATTGTTGCCATGGCATATGATACAAATAACCTGTATTAACCCAGATCTCAAATTCAGCGATGAGAGAGAATAATTGAATATTTTATGTCTTTTGGCAGTTATTTACATAACAGTTTAAAAGTTTTGGTGTTAATAGAGCTGTATGGTACAGGAAGAAAGCGGTAACTTTCAGTTTGAGCCTAGTGTTAACCATATTTGCTGTTTTTGATCTTCTGTGACCAGTATTATAAAAATGCTAATATTCTAATGCAAAGAATTACAAAATGATCTCAATCATCATGAGTGAGTAAGTTATGATAAAGTATATGGATTTAGGAAAAAATCCAATTATGTGTGCATGTGTACCTGTGTACAAACATAGACATATGTATGTATACATGCATACACACATGTGTATATAAATTCACATACACATAAGTAATTTCCATATTTATGTGTGTATGTATGTGCATGTGTATGTGTGTGTATCTATACACATCTCAAATAATAAGTAATTTTTGGAAAATTGCAGTTCTTGTTTTAATTTCTTCAAAATCACATTTTAAAGCTCAAAGGAACATGGAAACATTGCAGTTTGGGTCATCTCCCAAATCATGTGCTTGTCAGTTCTTAAGTAAGCGGATATTAAGAATTTCTTCTACTTTTTGTATTTTCTCTTCCTCCCTCTTTGTCCTTTTCAGAAGAGCAGAAATAACGTAAGAGCGAAATGGTTCAAAGAAAGATGTTTTCCATGTCTTTATTTGATTTTTAAACATTCACTTGATATTTGAGAAAACAGTTTGTCACCATTTTAGTTGTGGGACTTTAGAAATTTTATCAACATAAACATTTCCTGACTTAAAAATAACAGACTTATTAATAACAGAGAAAATTACAAATGTTTATCCCTTATCTCAACTGCCGGAGCCTCAGCCATTCCCATAAAAGCTGCCATGCCAGTGGGAAGGGGTCAGAAAGGAACATTTAGAGTTTCCATGGATTCAGAACAAGAGGAAGGAAAGAAGTTGTGCAAAAACAGTGTAAGAATCTGACTTCAGGAGATCTGGTCTGTCCATGCGTTCAGACCTCTCTCAAACTAAAGGAATTATTTTTTTCTTTTAAAATTTCATTTTACTTTCCTCAACTTCCTACCAATTAAAAATCTCTCTCTCTCTCTCTCTCTCTCTGTAGATGTTATTAAAAATGAAAATATTTTTGGGATGTTCAAGGATTATTACTCATTTATATCTCAGCGTAAGGCTCAATAAAATTGCTTTTCTTAAAGCACCTAAAAGAAATGAAAGCTGCCAAGTTTGCTTAGATTATGGAAGAATTTTGAGACGCGAAGCAATTCAAAAGCCAAGGAATGCTGAGCCTGCCAAGTAGTAGCCATGCTTTTGTGGAGCGCAGAGAGAACTGGAGAAAAGGATTCGACACGTGAGGCTCCCAAGCTGGCAACGAGGACAAGAAATAAACCGCTGGCTTTGATAAATTGTCTGTATTTCATCATCCTCAAGGTTTTAGTTTCTAGTTTAGAAGGGGGAAAGGATCCATTCAGACAGGAAGGCAAACTTCTATTTATCTCTTTACTTCAGGCAGGGAGGGATGGGGAATACCCCTCCTCTTAACTGGGTGCAGAAGTTTCCTATTTCCTGTGTTGTACACACAGACAATTTTCCACGTGTATTTGCAGTGCATTGCACGCCCATTAGGAAAACTGGAAGAGTCCCATTAGTCCACTCTTCTGGACGCAACCACACCAGAAGGAAGTTCTTGAGTCTTCAGAGCAAATTGGTAGCAGAGCCAACCACAGAAACCCCCTTGCCGGGTCTGTAACGTTAACTAATACACACTTAGTATAAAAACGTGGAACACTAAGTAATAACGAGGAAGGAAAGCAAAGGAATATAACTTACCAGTTTCATTTTCCCAAAGCGCTGTGTTTTCGTGCTAAGTCTTGCAGAGCGTTTCTAACCTAGGAGTGCGCCATGCTTGGGAAGCTGGTTAAAAAGTTCGTCTGTTTCACCGCCACCTTCATCCTTCATTCTCGCGCGGGCTGTCCTGCTGTCTCCCTCTGCCGCCTCCCTTTTCTCCTGTGCCTTTCTCCATGCTTCTCACTTTTTTGGGAAAGAGAAGTGGTGGTGAGAGGCCATCCTATTCCTCTTCCAACTTCCTTCCCCTTTAGGAGGAGGCTGGATAGTGCATCCAGGCCCTGGGGTCTCTCAGGCTCTGGCCCTGGGGTCTAGCCCGCCCCATCATGCACCAATTTAAGTGAAATAATAGGATATAACTTTATATAATGGGCAAAAGTGAAATTAGCTACTCAATTAGCATTCACACTAGGTTCTGTTCCTCTAGAACTGTGAGGGGTAGGATACTGTTACTGGTTTTACACGCCAGCAACATCCTCCTTAAATGATTCCCTTCTAATGTTGTTTCTTGAAGACGGATGGATTTCCGATCCAAGGCCCCTAGTAGTAACCCTTGACATTAATCAGTTCATTCGAAAGTTACGTCATCACAAGCCAGGTGTGGTGCTGCGCACCTGTAGACCCAGGTTCTTGGGAGGCTGAGCTGGAGGATGGCTTGATCCCAGGAGTTTGGGGCCAGCCTGGGGAACATAGAAAGACCTCATCTCTAAAAACGTTAAGACTTAAAAAAAATTTTTAAAGTTATATCATCACAGTGGTCAAGCTTTGGACAATTTATGTTTGCAGAGTATATAAAGGTATCTAAAAAAATCTTTCATTTATATGCATTAACTTTTTTTTTTTTAAATAAAGAGTCAGGGTCTTGCTCTGTCACCCAGGCTAAAGTGCAGTGGTGCAATCATGGCTCACTATAACCTTGAATTCCCAACCTCAAGAAATCCTTCTGCCTCAGCCTCCTGAGTAGTTGGAACTCCAGGCATATCCCACCACACCTGGCTAATTTCAGTAATTTTTGTAAAGATGGATTTCGTTATGTTACCCAAGCTGGTCTCAAACTCCCGGCCTGAAGTGATCTTCCCACCATGGTCTCCCAAAGTGGTGGGATTACAAGTGCCCACCCTATCTAAACATTTTCATATTTAAATACACTTTATGCTTTGAGTAATATTGAGTTTAAACAATATTTATATAATTTTTAAATAAACTGAAGTGGTGGTCCTTCAGCCCTCTGAAAGGCTGTATAAATGTCTAGTTTCATAGCTGTCTCAGAATCTCAAAGGGTCCCATAATTCCAACAATGGTAAAGAACCATGAATTTGGATGATCACTGTGTCGTTTAAATTATCACCGAAGTTGCTGATTTTTGTCTGTGCCCTATTTTGGATGTATTTCCTCATTGCTTTTCTTTTATTTATGGCTTAAAAGACTTGAGTTGACAGGATCTTCTCACATCGCATTCCACTATATGCTATTGATGGATCTGTGACCACAATTAAGTAAAAGGCAGGCCACGGACAGAACAGGATTTTCATGTTAACACAAGATGACTTCTGTTGTAAAATTATGAACTTTAGAATTAACAGACTGGAGTTCAGCTCGCGGCAAGAGCTACTTGCAATCTATTGTGTAATCTCACTGAATGTCAGTTTCCTGATCTGTCTATTGGGAAAGGGCATCTGCTTCATGGAGTTGTCATGAGGATGACATAGGATAAACATGTAAAGGGTCTGCCCACTGCAGTTCACGGCACCTCAGGGACACCTAAGAACTTCTCCTCCCTTCTCTCTTCTCTCTCTTTTTTTCTTTTTTTGATGGAGTCTTGCTGTTGCCCAGGCTGGAGTGCAGTGGCATCTTGGCTCACTGAAACCACTGCCTCCTGGGTTCAAGTGATTCTCCTGCTTCAGCCTCCTGACTAGCCAGGATTACAGGTGTGCATCACCATGCCCAGCTAATTTTTGTGTTTATAGTAGAGAAAGGGTTTTGCCACGTTGGCCAGACTGGTCTTGAACTCCTGACTTCAGGTGATCTGCCTGCCTCAAGCCTCCCAAAGGGCTGGGATTACAGGTGTGAGCCACTGCACCTGGTCTCCTCCCTTCTCTTGCACAATACAGACTGTTGGACTTGGTGGTGAAGCTATACTGGATGCAAAGACTCCACCCCAATGGTATTTGTGATATTTACCTATGGCTAATCTTCTATTTTTAGGTCCAGAATGAAAATCCTTTAGATTTCAACTCTTACACTAATAAAACTTTCATTCTGCAATAATAACGTTTTTTTTCATTCCATCTCCTCTCTTGTACTCGTCACCTTCCTCACTTTCAGCAAATCCTGCCACCTTTTCCATTAACTACAGGAAGAATCAATTCATGGTGAGCTCACTGCTTCCAAGGACCTAAGAGAAAAAAGGCTATTAAAGGGACAAATAAATATAATATGTTTAAAGCATGACAATAAATTACATAACTTCATCTCAAATCTTGCTCTGGGGAAAGGTCGACATGAATCGTTTGAAGAAACATGAAACAGATCCTAAAGACAGGCGATTTTTCATAGTGAAATGCAATCTTTTTTCAAGCTTCAAAGAAAGGATTCCTTCAGTCATCTGCTTGATAGGTTATTTTTGACAGGATTTAACTTATTAAATTGTTCTCCTGACCTTTTAAATGGTCTGGGCATAGGACCTTGCTAGGGAAAATGATGAATGTTTGTTCTTAATTGAAATTTTGAAATAACCATGTGGCAAATCGTAGTGAATGCATTTGCTCTTCTATAAAAGTTTCAAAAATGAGTGCCTGCGTAGCAGCACCACAATGATAGTAAGCAATATTAGGGTGATCTGAGGAATGATCTCGAAGAATGTGTCTTCTGGACCAGTATTTTTATGAAAGTGCTCTTTGCACCTGTGAATCATCAAAGTCTTCAAAGATTCTGTAATTTAGACATAATTCTTTCTTATTTCATTAAGAACTGTACCACAGTATACCAATAAAAAGAGTGAATATGCCCGTGAAAATTATTACATAATTATTTATACTAATAGAGAAACCTAATTTTTTTGTTGGCTACCAAAGAGTTGCTGCATTTTCAGCATCAAAATTGCAAAAGATTTTCATAAAATTGTATGAAGTTAAGAAGTGTAGGCAAGTGCATCGTGAAGTAGATCAAAGGATTTTGCTGGTACTATATAAGCTGTATTCTAGTTGCATAAACATGTTAATTAGTGAAATCTACTTATCAAAAACTTAATAAAATAGAACATTGAAAAGATGCAGCATTTTCTGAAAATGTAATTGCTGTGCAACACTTTTATAACCACTGTCTCTAATAAGTATCATTTCCTCTTCCAACTACATCTCACTTCACACAAATTATGTATCTGAACAGTTCCCTTTCTGTTTTACTGTTATAAATGGAATCACATAGATGCACTAGAGAAATCTGTTCTTCTAAAGCATCTGTGGTAACTCATTTGGTAAAATGTGAACAGCTACTGCCTAGGTATCATTCTGTAATTCTGAATTTGTCTAGAACATGTGAGAGAAGAAGAAAAGTTGGGGAGAAGGGCACCAACAATAATTGAACACCTTTTGGGGCAGGCATCTCATATGATCCCCCAACACTGTACAAATTAGATATTCTCACCCCACTTTACAGAAGAGAAAACTGCTCAAGTCCACATAGTTAATAATGGAAAACAATTTGGATGACAAGATTTGAATATTACATATGATCACATATATCCTTTTATGAAGAATTTCATGTACTGTAATTTCAAATGTAGTGTAATGAGCTAATAGGGTCTGGGGTCAGACAGACCTGACCGCTTACTTAACCTTTTAGTACCTTGGTGTTCTCATCTGACAAATGGGATAATAATGGTTCTTACTCCTAAGATTCTTATCAATAGAAATGTAAAATATCTAACATTATTTGGCATATAGTATATACTTAACAAATTCTAGCTAATTATTAACTTCTGGCTATTCAGGCAGCATGCCCAAAGGAATATAAACAAACTCAGCCTCTCTTCTGGACTTGGTTTTCATAGGAACTTGGAAGGCTCCTGGGGAAACTCCATTTTTATCTTCCCAAGTCAGATAATTGTTTTCTGTCAGCCTGCTGATGCGTAGAGTAGTTAGGATTAATGATAGGTCTAGGGGGATGTGTTTGAAAAGAAGAATGTGTAAGTGTTGACAGGGTTCTTTCTTTCTTGTGTGTTACATACTTTGGTGACTAAGTAGCAAAGCCTTTCTGTCTTCCAAGTTAACATGCTAGTCATATATTCTAAGCTTTTCCATAATTTCCTCCTAATTTTTCTAAGGACTGTGGAGTTGATTAATAAAAAAACAAATTCAATGTTATAGATTGAAAAACCAAGGCATAAAATAATTCTACAACTTGCTTAACCATAGTGATAGCTAATGTGTATTGAGACTTAACCTTCTGACTGCTTTATGCTAATCTTCTCTCATATGATCTTCAAAGCGACACTGGGAGGTTGGTGTGATTTCACCCTCATTTTGATGACAAGGAAACTGAGGCACAGGGAGGTTAAGAAACTTGCCCAGGATCATAAAGCTGGCAGGTGAGATTGTCAGGATCCATGCTGGACTCTCTGGCTTCAGTGGGTGTGTTCTTAATCCCTCTAAATGTGTCTTATCATGGGATGTTTTGCATGGATGACTCAGATAAGGCTGGGCTCTAGTCTGTCATTTATGGAGGTATCTTTTCCTTGTTTGTGGTAGTATTTCTTCATTGGTAGCTCCCTCTCACCCCCATTTTTTATTTTTGAGACAGGGTCTCTGTTGGCTAGGCTGGAGTACAGTGATGTAAATACGACTCAATGCAGCCTCGACTTCCTGCGCTCAATAGATCCTCCCATCTCAGCCTCCCAAATAGCTGGGGCTGCAGGTGTGCACCACTATGCCTGGCTAATTTTTGTATTTTTTTGTAGAGATAGGGTTTCACCATGTTGCCCAGGCTGGTCACAAACTTTTGGGCTCAAGCAATCCGCCTGCCTCAGCCTCCCAAAGTCTTGGGATTACATATGCGAGCCACCAAAACTGACCTCACCCCAAATTTGTAAAATAAAACTAAAGGACAAGATCTTTGTGTGACTCATCTCCCTATCATTCCCTCCTTCTTCATGTCAGCACCACCAACTGCAACATCAGCAGAAGACACATTAAGTGGAACTCTCTTGTGTTCAGAGGACAGCGCATCACCACAGCTGGAGTTAGGGGATGGAGAAGGGGAGGCGGGTAGTTCCCCCTCCAACTCCTGTGAGCTGCCACATCTGGTCCCCTCTCTCTTTCGCCCCCTGGGCCAGGAATGCAAAACAGAGGCAGTCTCCACCCCTCCACTGGCCCCAGGACCCCACTGTACCTCTTTGTTTCCTCTTTGTTGTTTTACAAAGATCTGTTTGTTCCATCTTTCCATCTCCTCATTGTTTCTGTCTAAATAGAGAGACAGAGATGAGGGCAGAGGAGGAATTGCAATCACACCCTTCAGTGGGGGAGAGACCAAAATGCCATCACATGCTTGTTAAATGCACATTTCCTCAAAATGCCTCGTAACTGAAATTCACCCGTTTTCTCTTCTTGTGCCCTTTAATCTGATCGATTGTGTGGGCATCTGAGGGAGAGGGACTTTCCATTTGGAATTCATTTTGGCCACATAGAGCTGTGATTGTGGCCTAACCCTGCACATAAAACCCAGATTTTAATTGAGGACAAGATGTAAAAAAAAAATCTTACACAAAATTATCTTATGGTCATTAGGAGATGAGAGAGATGCTTTTGGGAAAAAGAAGTAGCTGGAAGGATATTATAGGAGCCATCCATTTGAGCAAAAAAGTATTTTTGAGACTAGAATTCCAGTCAAAAGTTTGGCTGAGTGCAGTAGCTCATGCTTGTAATTCCAACGCTTTGGGAGGCCAAGGTGGGAGGATTGCTTGATTTCAGGAGTTTGAGAACAGCCTGGGCAACAACACAGGACCCTATTTCTACAAAAATAAAAAAAATTAAACAGGCATGGTGAGTGCCTGTAGTCTCAGCTGCTCAGGAGGCTGAGGTGGGAGGATTGCTTGAACCCAGGATATGGAGGCTGCAGCGAACCATGATCACACCACTGTACTCCAGAGCAAGACCCTGTGTCTAAAAAAAAAAAGAAAGAAAAGTTTCAAAGAAAAGTTCCTGTTCTTTAAAAACCTTACTTGATTCTTCTACAGGATTTAAATGATATCATCTCTTTCAGATTAGATTTTGTTGGTGATATCTTTGTTTTCCTCAGAATTTCCAATGGTTTTATCAGCTATACACATACCCCAAGTTTGACCAGTTTTCAACTCTTCCACAGTGTGGTCTGCGCTGTGAGGGTTGGATCACTGTGGGGGCCTTGTGGGCTCCCCTGATGAAGTCTAACTGGTTGAAGGCGAGGAGTAACCCAAGGCACAGGGAGGTTAATGGATACAAAAATACAGTTAGATAGAAGGCGTAAGTTCCTGTGTTCTGTAACACAGGAGGATGACTTCAGTTAACAAGAATTTATTGTGTATTTCAAAGTAGCTAGAAGAGACGGGAAATGTTTCCAAACACAAAGAAATGGTAAATTTTTGAGGTGATTTGGCTTCCCATGGCACCACGAGGAAGAAGATAAAGAGGATGAAGCCCAGAGGGCAGGTGGCACATGCACTTAGGAAGTAGAATTGAAAAGACGCAGTGATCAGGGTAAGGTGGTCAGTAACCCTGATCTGATGATGATACACTGTATGCTTGCATCAAAATATCACGTCTCCCATAAATACATACTGTTATGTCTCAATACAAATATATTTTAGAAAAAGCATGAATGTTGGCCTGGCGCAGTGGCTCACACCTGTAATCCCAGCACTTTGGGAGGCTGAGGTGGTAGATCATTTGAGGTCAGGAGTTCAAGACCAGCTGGGCCAACATAGTGAAACCCCATCTCTACTAAAAATACAAAAATTAGATGAGTGAGGTGGCATGTGCCTGTAATCCTAGCTACTCGGGAGGCTGAGGCAGGAGAATTGCCTGAACCTGGGAGACAAAGCTTGCAGTGAGCCGAGAGCACCCTGCTGCACTCTAGCTTGGGCAATAGAGAGTTTGTTTCCAAAAAAAAAAAAAAAAAGAAAGAAAGAAAAAGAGAGTGTTGAAGGAGAATGGCGAGTCCAGAGATGAGTGGGCAGTGGCTGGGTGGTGAAGGGTTCTTGTGGGATGGCACTGGGGGTGGGGGGTACACGGCTGTGCAGTGGGGTAGGTTGAGGTGGCGCTGGGACACTGGGGAAAGGCATTTTGTGCACAGCAAGCTGCCTTCACTTCATTCTGAGTGCCATGGGGAACCAAGGAAGGGTTCCATACCCTGCGCAGCGTGATAGCTATGATCACAGTTTTGTTTTAGTGTGATCCCCTTGATTTAAGGAGAGGGCTTCCCATTTTGGAAACAAACTTGGAGCAGACCAGAGAGGACCTGTTGCAGCTATTCACGTTAAGAGGCCATTAGGCTCCTATGGTGAGGAGATGGTGTGGATGGAGCCCAGAAGGCAGATTCCACATGAACTTGGAGGTAGAATCAAGAGGACACGGTAATAAATTGGATGTGATAGGCAGGGAAAGGAAAGGATCTAGGGTCACTTGTTTAATTAAATTTTGACATTTATGACTTGCTCTGTTGTTCCCAGTTATGACCTATGTAGAAAACCAAAATAATAACACAGACAAATAAGTCTGAAAAACAGTTCTGTCAATGATTCAGGAGGGAGAAGCCCGATTTGAGGATCAAGAATCGAGCAAAACAACTAGGGTGCCAGGAACAGAAACTCAGGCTTCCAAGACAGGGGGAATCTGACAGTTCTGCCAGGCACTATCTCATTCCCCCAGGACTGCTGGAGATGGTCACACACTCATCAGTGGTTAAGACCTGCAGGTCTTCAGAGTGCTTCCAAAACCTCATCTAGGCAAGAGTGTCCAAAATATAACATGAAATTAGTGGTAGTGCTATGGATAAGGAAGCCAGTCCCTCTAAATGATAATCTATGTACATGTAACACACATACACACACACACATGCACACACACACATAATGAGAGGGTACGTTCATTTGAAGTTAACTGCTAGGAAACAAAATGTGTCCATCACTTTGTACTAGGCATTGATGTTCTCACATCCAGGGGTCTTTGATGCATAGGGATCTTTTATTCTCCTTGGCATGTGCCGTATATGACAGCTCTAACAAGTTCTATTCCACATGGAAGGGGAAGTGTAAGGCTTTTTAAAGGAGAGAAAGAAGTCAGGATAATTTTTTTTCTAAGATCCTGTTTTCCTTCTGGTTTCATCTAGTGGAGAGGCTAAAGTATTATAAATGTCCACTTAGACTTCTCCAGAGACTGTGCTGCTCTCACTTCAAAGTGTAAGATTCTCCAGATGTATTTTTCTAATGAAGACATGGCTGGGCGCAGTGGCTCACGTCTAATTCCAGCTCTTTGGGAGGCCAAGGTGGGCGGATCATGTGAGGTCAGGTGTTCGAGACCAGCCTGGTCAATGTGGTGAAATCCCTTCTCTACTAAAAATACAAAAATTAGCCAGGTGTGATAGTGTGTGCCTATAATCCCAGCTACTTTGGAGGCTGAGGCAGAAGAATCGCTTGAGCCTAGGAGGTGGAAGTTGTAGTGAACAGAGATAGAGCCACTGCACTGCAGCCTGGGCAACAGAGCAAGACTCTTGCTCAAAAAAAAAAAGATGTATTTCCATATTTCTGTTGCTAGTAATAGATTAGTGTATAAACATAATGTTAAAAAATAAACTGATGACAGTTGCATGATGTATCTTAAATGCAAATGTGTTCCAGACCAAAATTACTAGTGTCTCTAGAGCAATGATATAAATAACATGTGCTTACTTTTCAACTTATAAAAGAAATGACAAGACTAATGAGTTTTTGGTAGTTTCATAAATACCACGTCTGAAAACAGCTGATGAACATTTGGGACTCATCTATGCGATGCTTACATGTGATTTCAGTAAGGTACGCATTTTGTCGCACTTCAGTGGTTTGCAAAAAGAACCACCAATAATGAGATTAAGGAGAAGCGTACAATTTGCATGGGAAGTTAGGTACGAGAGAATTCTCCTAACATGTAAAATATCTGCAATTCTGACATCTTGGTACATTTGCCTGAAGGTAACTGAGGGCTAAAAAAAGGAAAAGGCAATATATTGTGTCAAACATGAGGCCTCCTTTCAAATTCCCATTTTGGTTACACACTGTTTACTATATCTGAAGATGAAATTGTTTTCTCACTTCCTTTTCTTTTGTTCCAAATCTGACCTCTGAAGACAGGCTACATGTGTACCCAAAGAGGAAGAACGTATTTGCAGCCTGGGACATTGCACTTGCCACGTTAGGTGGAACAGAAGTCTTCTGTCTTGGCCAACAGTGCTGGAATTCAGTCCTACATTGTGTGTCAAAGAGGCCAAGAAAGAGGCAGTAATATATTTTAATATTTTGACTCTTCTTTGAAGTCAATATGAGTGCAGGGTGAGGTGCTTTGTAGCTATTAAATATATCTATCAAATAAGATATTTTAGCTCCTGAAAAAATTTATCATTTAAAAAAAACTTATTACTGTTCTCAGTTCTAATTCTAGGCAGCCACTATCTTGCTAAAATAAATAGAATCAATGTTTGACAACTTTTAGGTTGCACTCATAATATGCCGGATTTTAAAGCAGCCCAGACAGTCATGAGGACCTCTGAATTTTCAGTCTAACTTAATATTTCCTGAAAGGTCTGCCAAAACTGCAGAGGAGGCATGCCAATTTGAAGTGTGTGTGAAGTTGGGAGGAGACGGGGAGACCTTTGCCTCTTTCTGTTCCAGATTAGGATACATAAAGAGTCAAATTTATTCTGGGCTGTCCTTTGCTAGAAACTGACAGCCCAGGCAACTAACTCCTGGCCTCACTGGAAGATGCCTTAAAATCGAAGAACCTGTCCTTGTAGGGAGTAGGAAGGAAGGGGGTCAGAGACAACTAAGGGGCTCGTTTGCATATATTTCCCAGGATCAATCATTTGTTCATATAGCTGACTTTACAAGTAGATCACAACTTAAAGTGTTAGTAAAAAATTACCTCCTTTTTCGTCTTCCAAGGATGTTTTTAATATGGTTCCTCAGTGGGGCCAATGGTGGAAATACCAATAAAACCTGCTGTTCGAAGAGCCAGTCCTCCCTGGGTTCTGCCTCCAAGTCTCTGCTGTGCTGAAAGCATCCTTTTCCTGTGTGCCATAGAAGCAGTGGTTCATTCAATTTATTCAGTGTAAAGGATATACTAATTGTATGGTTAAATATTATTTTTATTTGCATACAGAGGGTAGAAAAGTTGAAGTGTTGTTAAGTATTTCTGGGCTCCTGTTCTGTCTCCATAGCTGAGTTATAATTTTAGAGCCAGGTGGTCAAGAGTGTTGGCTCCAGTCCCACTGCCCGGGTTTAATATTGAGGTTTTTCTTTCACTAACTGTAACCACATTATCCAACTTTTCCAAGCCTCAACTTAGCCGTTTATAAACTGAGAATCCTCATAGTACTTCCTTGTAGGGTTGCTGTGAAGATAAAGAAGACAGTAGCCAAAGTGCTTAGCAGATGTGCCAGGCACATTGGAAGCAGACAGTAAATGTTATCTATTATCGACTAATGTGTGCTTTGGATAAGAAAGGCATTTCTACTCTATCAAGAGGCAAAATACTATAAAATCAGATTATAACAGGTACCTGGACATCTTCCTTCTGGTGACCCAAGCTGATGGGGAATTGTGGAAGGTGGTGTTGGTTTGAAGCTGTGTTTTCCCTCTCATCTCTTAAGGGAAAAGAGAAAAGAAGAAGAGTCCTCGCCTGGCTCTGAGAAAACCAGCTCAAGCTTTGTTTCCCCTTTAGACATTCTGTGTACAAAAGTATACCATGATTTCCAGAATTTCTTCATGACAGCTCCCTGAGTTAATGGTCAAGGAAGATTTCTCAGGCTAGGCATATACAGATCTGCCTCAGAAGAGATCGCCAAACTGTTCCTGTTTTTGGCCTTTGGCTTAGAAAAAGGGGACAAACTGCTTTTTTCAAAAACTTTCTGGGACATTAAACAACTTTTTTTTTTTAAGAAGAGGAGATTGTTTAAAAAGGAAACAGCCTAGAATGCCCTCCAATTTCACTCTATTAAGATGTAATGTTTTTCTCTCATGTCCTCATTCTTAGACATTATTCTTCTTATTTTTCTAGTTTGTCTCCCAGAATATATAAGAAACATAAAGATCCAATAGGAGGGCACTGATGTGGCTGTTGTGGCTGGGGTTTCAGTCTGTAATGCCTCAGGGCTGTGTGTGTGTGTGTGTGTGTGTGTGTGTGTGTAAGATGAAGTCAAATATGGGCCGGTCCAGCTTGGACTGGGAGTGGAATCTGGGCCATAAGTTGACAGAGGAAAAAACATGCAAAGAGTTTGGACTTTTGGATCCTCTTTTCATGGCCAGGCTTGTTGTTTCATCTCTGCCTTTAACACCTTCTCATCATATTCTTAACTAGAAAGCCAATTCATTAACTTAAGGTTTGCCAAGAAGGCAGCACTGCTTCTGAGAAATGGAGAATGAGTAGTTCCTTCTCACCGCCCTCTCAGTCACAGCTAGCCATACTTCTGCCTATATGGCATCTCTCAGACTCACCTCTTCTTCCCTATCCTCAACTTTCTCCTCTTGTGTTTTGAGAATTCTAAAATTTTCTACCAGGATGCCTTTCTTCATTCCTCTTTCTTCTTCAGTTGTAGGAAGCCCTTCCAAATTTTCTCTGCTCTGAGGCTTCCTGATATGGACACATATAGAAAGTACTTTCACTTCTAGAGTCTCACCAAGAAAGGAATTAGCAGTTTTGTTCATAACTAACAATCTCTTTTCCCTAAAAAGCAATAGTAACAATAACAATAATAGTGTCTTAGTCCATTTGGCATTGCTGTAACAGAATACGATGGACTGTGATTTATTTTTAATAAAAGAAATGTATTTCTTACAGTTCTGGAGGCTGGGAAGTCCAAAATCAGGCAGCTGCATCTGGTGAGAGCCTTCCTGCTTTATCGTAATGTGGCAGAGGGTATCACGTGGTAAGACAGAGCAAGCATGTTAGCTCAGGTCTCTCGTTTCCTTATAAAGATATCAATCCCATCATGAGGGACTCATCGTGACCTTATCTAATCCTAATTACCTCCCAAAGGCCCCAGCTCCAAATACCACCAACATATGAATTTGAGGACTAAGTTTCCAGCACATGAAATTTAGGGGACATATTCAAACCATAGGAAATAGTAACACACACAAAATTATAAAGAATCTACTCCATCTCTGTATTTTTAAAATGTCAAATAACATTTCAATAATTTAAGTAGGTGCTGAAAGACCTTGGACATAAAAGTATTTCATTTTAAATGGTCATATTTATACACATAACAGTTCATGAAGAAGAAAAAACTTCAAATGAAACATATCAAAATATATCCCCAAATGTGAATATTCTTGTGTTCTTTCATTCTATCATCATAATTTTTAAATTTATATTTATTTCGTTTAGAGATAGGATCTTGCTATGTTGCCCAGTCTAGCCTATAAATCCGGAGCCAAGCAATCCTCTAAGTCAGCCTCCTGAGTAGCTGGGACTATAGGCATGTGCTACAGCAGTCAACTTTCCTGGAAATTTTAACCATACATAGGAAGGTCATACCGTATTTTAATAAAGGGAAGCCTTTGGATCAGAGCTATCTAGGTTTAACAACTAACTTAGCTATTCGCACCCTAATCCTGGGCAAGCCACTTAACCTTTCTAAGCATTGGCATCCTCAGCCCTACAATGACCCTCTTTTTTGGCGAGTATTAAAGGAGAAAATATAGGCAAAGCATATGGTACAGTACTTGGTACATAGAAGGTATTCTGTTAAAGATAATCCTTGTTTGTTTTGTGCCAAAAATATAGGATAGGCACTAGGAGAGAACAAACAGGGCTTCTGTTTCCCATGGAGCTTATAGAGTGAACTAACGGCATACGGAGAACATCCCCCTCCCTTGGTTCTATTTTGCATGGAAGAATGTTTCCATGCAGCACAAAACAAGAGAAAAGAACATATTGGCAATTATCTGGTAAATTAACCAAAGGAAAAGGCCATCCTTCTCTCTTTGCTCACATTATACCCAGTGGCCTGTGACAGATGCGTGAGAGTTATACTTGAGTCTTGCCCCCAGAACCGTATCTTATCAGTCTCCAAGTCTAACCTATTCTGTTTTTTTGAGTCCAGTTCCTTCTGTAGAAGGTTTTATAGTTTATAGCATCCTCTGTTTGGCCTGACTTGCCAAAACATCCTCTAGTCTGGTTTACTTAGATTCCCTTATAAAAATATTTATTGAGCACTTACTCTGTGCCAAGTGCTAAGAATAGAAAGATGGAAGAGAAGTGCTATGATACAGGTCTACATATAAAACCTGGGATTGTGAGGGAACATGATTACATGAATGTTGAACTCAATAGAAAGATCTGTGCTGGAAAAAAATAATGGTGGGTGAATGAATCTCTTTGGGAAAACTGTGGAAAGAGAAAAGAAAAGAATGCTAAGAATTGGACTGGGAGTCTGAGCGTAGGGTAGAAGGAAAATTTAAGGTTAGGCAGAAAAAGAAGAATCATGGAGACTGAGAAGAAACAACCTGCAATATAGAAAGAGACACAGAAAACAGGGAGGTCAGGAAAGCCAAGGCAAAGAATTATTTTCAGAGGGAGAGAGGGGTCCGAAATTTCTATCACAACTGAGAAATTAGATGAAGACAGTGAAGTGTTGGATTGAGAACCTTGACTCCTTGGTGACCATATAGACACAGTTTCTTTTTCTTGGGGGAGGCGTAGTGGGAAGTAATTTAAGATTTTCTTTTAAAATATTTAGATTCACTACAAGGAACTCAAACAAATTTACAAGAAAAAAACAAACAACTCCACTAAAAAGTGGGCAAAGGACATGAACAGATACTTCTCAAAAGACGACATTCATGCAGTCAATAAGCACATGAAAAAAGGCTTGACAACACTGACCATTAGAGAAATGCAAATCAAAACCACTATGAGATACCATCTCAAGCCAGTCAGAATGGCCATTATTAAAATGTCAGCAAACAACAGATGCTGGTAAGGATGCGGAGAAATAGGAGTGTTTTTACACTGTCGGTGGGAATGTAAATTAATTCAAACATTGTGGAAGACAATGTGGCGATTCTTCAAAGATCTAGAACCAGAAATACCATTTGACCCAGCAATCCCATTACTGGGAATATACTCAAAGGAATATAAATCATTCTATTATAAAGATACGTGCACACATATGTTCATTGCAGTACTGTTCACAATAACAAGGAAATGGAATCAACCCAAATGCCCATCAATGATAGACTGGATAAAGAAAATGTGGTACATATACACCATGGAATACTATGCAGTCATAAAAAGGAATGAGATCATGTTCTTTGCAGGGACATGGATGAAGCTGAAAGCCATTATCCTCAGCAAACTTACGCAAGAACAGAAAACCAAACACTGCTTGTTCTTACTTATAAGTGGGAGCTGAACAATGAGATCACATGGTTACGGGGGGGGGGAAACATACAGGGGGGCAGGCGGGGGGAGGGGGGGGGGGAGGGAGAGTAATAGGAAAAATAGATAATTTATGCCGGGTTTAATACCTAGTTGATGGGTTGATAGGTGCAGCAAACCACTGTGACACACTTCTGTCTTTGTAACAAACCTGTACATCCCCTGTATGTACCCCAGAACTAAAAATTTAAAAAAAATTTAGATTCAGGGGGTACACGTGCAGAGCTATTATGTGGACATATCCTGTAATAACAAAGTTTGGGCTTCAAATGAACCTGTCATCCACATAGTGAACATGGTACCCAATAGGTAGCTTTTCAGCCCATGTCCTCACCCCTTCCACCATGCTTTTGGAGTCTCCAATGTGTGTCATTACCATCTTTATTTTCATTTGTACCCAATCTTTAGCTCCCACTGACTTATTTTTTAGAGAAGGGATCTTACTGGGCCACCCAGATTAGAGTGAAGTGGTGTCATCATAGCTCACTGCAACCTCCTGAGCCCAAGCTATCCTCCTGCCTTAGCCTCCCAAGTAGCTGGGATGACAGGCGTGCACTACCATGTCTGGATAATTTTTTTTTTTTTGTTTTTTTGGGGGGGCATTTTTTTGTCTTGCTATGTTGCTCAGGCTAGTCTCAAACTCCTAGCCTAAAACAATTCTGTCACCTCAGCCTCCCAAGGTGCTGAGATTACAGTGTAAGCCACCTTAACCAGCCAGCTCCCACTTATAAGTAAGAACACATGGTATTTGGTTTTCTGTTTCCACCTTAATTCATTTATGATAATGGCCTCCAGCTCCATCCATGTTGCTGCAAAGGACATGATTTCATTCTTTTTTGACTGTGTAGTATTCCATGTTGTATATGCACATTAAACAAAATCCATTCCACCCTTAGTGGGCACCCAGGTCGATTCCATGTCTTTGCTATTGTGACTAGTGATGCAATGAACATATGAGTGCGTGTATCTTTTTGGTAGAATAATTTATTTTTAGATATATACCCAGTAATGGGATTGCGGGGTTGAATGGTAATTCTGTTTTCAGATATTTGAGAAATCTCCAAACTTCTTTCCAGAGTGGTTGGACTAACTTGCAACCCCACCAGCAGTGTATGAGCGTTCCCTTTTCTTCATAGCCTTACCAACATGTTGCTTTTTGACTTTTTAATGACAGCCATTCTGACTGGTGTGAGATGATATTTCATTGTGATTTTGATTTGCATTTCTTTGGTAATTACTGATAATTAGCATTTTTCATATGTTTGGCGGCCACTTACATGTCTTTTTTTGAGAAGTAATTGCTCATGTCCTTTTCCCACTTTTTAATGGGGTGTTTGTTAGTTTTTTTTCCTATTGATTTAAGTACCTTATAGCTTCTGAATATTAGACGTTTGTTGGATGCCTAGTTTGCAAATACTTTCTGGACACAGTTTCAATGGAGTAGGGGAATCAGAAGCCAGATCCGAATTGGTCGAGGAGTGCATAGGATATGAAGAAATGGAGAAAGGTAGAATGGGCGACTAGAAGACGGAAGAGAGATAAAAATAGAAACACTAAGTACCATGTGCCAAGTGACAGCTGGTGGTGTATATTATAGGCAGAATGGTGCACCAGCTACCTGTGGGGGCTCTGGAGCCAGACTGCCTTGGCTTTGAAAGCTGAATCTGCCATTTACTTTCTGTGTGACTTTGGCATATTATTTCACCTTCAATACCTCAACTCCTTCAACCGTAAAATGGGGATAGTACTAGTATCTTCATTGAGTTGTAAACATGAAAGGGAAGTTCCTGGTACATAGTAAATGCTCAATACATTCTTTTATTATTCTCTCCAAAGTGCTGTGGAAATACAGCATAAGACTTGATTGATTCTGTTAGGTGAGCAGAATCAGAGAAAAATTTATAGAGGCATCATGGATGCTGATCATAAAAGGGAAGTTTTTTCTTAAGGTGGAGAAAAAAATCAAATAGCATGTTTGAGAAATGAGCACAAATTATATAAACAAAACAAGTAAATGTGAAATCACAGGGTAAATTTAGTCCACAACCACACCAGGAATTTGGAAAGATCCATTACTAAGAGATAAAGACTAAAATTAATTAATATCTTTAGTGAGGGAAAACAATGTAGTACATTTATTATTATTTTTTTGGGTTAGCTTTCTATTTTCAGAACAATTTGCTTGGCTTCATTAATGCCTTCATTCTTGCTTACAGCCCTTGTATATATCTGGATATGTCATAGTGGCCTCCTGAAAAGTTGCTTTAACTGAATTGTGCTTTGATGTGACTTAACAGAATCAAGCTATTTGTTTGTGTCAATAGATCAGTAAGAAATAGCCCAGTGAAATTCATCATCATAATTTACTGTAAGGATATTGCTGAAAATGGGCTTCATTACCTTGCATAGTATTCAGTTTATGAGGATGCTTAGGAGACTGTCTTCACAGTCTTAATATAAATAATAGATGTGTTTCAGTTGACCAAATGGTTTGATTTTATAATATAGGCACCATGTTCCATTTGGTCTTTGTGAAGACTGTTAGAAAGCTTGGAGTACATTTGTAGTTCACCCTAATTTAAGTACTGTAAATTTCATGTACTGGACTAATTCTGGTGCCATTTATATTCCTGTTCTCGATGCTTTTTCGCATGTGCTCCTAATTAATGTTCTTTTGATATATTGTAGATATCTTTTAAAGCTACCTTAAATTCTTTTTTGAGGTAGAATACTAGTTTAAAAGCATGACATCTAAAGTCAAAATGTCTCCCTCCAAATTCATGTTTCACCACTTACTGGCTGTACAACACTGGGCAAGTTACTTAATGTCATGAAACCTCAGTTTCCTCATCTGCAAAAAGGGGATAGCAGTTTTTACTTCAGCGAGTTTTGTGAGCATTAAAGGAGATAAGTCATGTAAATTACTGAGCACAATACCTGGCACATAGAAGCACTCACAAATTCATGTCCTCATTGTTACTAACATTATATAATCATGATATAAAAACACACATATGTGAAAAAATCCTGTTATAACTGCTAGGAAATTAAAATGATCCTGCTTCCTTCAGGTTTATTTGAAATTCACATGCCTTGGTATTCATGAAAGGGAGCCAATTTCAGGAAGTAGATTTTCAAGTGTTAACAACTTAAATCAGGCAAAAGATTAAACTTGGCAATTAGCATCAGCAATAGATAGCTAAACAGAAATATAGTGCTTTTTCTATTTGTGTCTGTCTTACTATATATATAAGCTAGTGTTCTATCTTTAGGCTGATGGGCCTATTTACATAGAAGTTCTAGAAGCTAAATGCAAAAGATTATTCTATCTTGCAATTTAAATGAAATATTGCATAGATAATTTGAGACAGGAATTTTCCAGACTGCAAGAAATAATTCTTAGCAACATGAAAAACCAGAAACAATGCTAGATCTAATTCTGTATGAGCACAGCCATGTGCTGAGTGTCCCATTTCATTTTTAAGGACATAGATTTAATTTCATGTGACAATCTGGCATCAAAGATTTCCCCTGGTCTTTTTACTAAATAGCCTAGTAAATATGAAAATGCAATCCCAATAGTAAAAGATTAAATTTGTAATACTCTACTTTCAGAGCACCCAGGGTTATTATGAAGGCAATAAACAAACAAATGACATTAATGAAAATGCCAACAGATATGTTGTGTGATATAAACACATCTAACACATAACTAATGAGAATCTTATGTGCACAATAAAATGTCAGTTTGTATATCTAGCTTGTTTCCAGTACCATTTCCATCTATCATATTTATCAAAGAAATATAATAACCTTTCAGGGTACTATAGTAATTTAATGTAATGTTTTGTTCTTTTTACCAAGGCAAGAGGAAACACTTTCAACATGAATAACAGGGTTTTTCTTCAATACTGTCCAAGAAATCTTTTGAAGGACTCCTTAATTTTAAACAGTTAAAGTTAACAAATTTGCTTAAAGGAATATGGATATAAAAACAATTCTTAGTAACCTATAACTAAATATTTAAAAGTTATTTTGTTGTGTATAAAAAAAAACAAATGACAATCTATTACCCAAACAATTTGATTTGAAGGCTGAATTTATTAATATTCCTAATGAATTCATTTATTTACATTGTACAGCTTATTTTAGCTCTTGTGCTGTTCTAAAAATAGAATATTTATCTATTTTAATAGCACATGACCAAATATTCTCTACTTAAAGTTCATTTGTTGATACCAAATTCTGCTTTGTGGTTTAAGAAAACTACATTATAGATTTGAGGAGTGCAGTGGCACAGTCTCAGCTCACTGCAACCTCCGCTTCCCAGGTTCAAGTGATCCTTGTGCCTCAGCCCCTCAGTTAGCTAAGATTATAGGTGCACACCACCGCATCCAGAAAATTTTTGTATTTTTAGTAGAGATGGGTTTTCTCCATGGCCAGGCTGGTCTTGAACTCCTGGGCTCAACTGATCTACCCGCCTTGGCCTCCCAAAGTGCTAGGACTACAGGTGTGAACCATTATGCCAAGCCTTCCTTTTATTTTATTAGTCTTCTTGAGCAATAATTAAACGGATGAAATTCAGGGCATCTTTGATCATATGTTTCAAATTATTAGCCAAACATTGGATTAGCTTGATAACTTTTTGGATGTGCTGCTGCCTGCCATGAGTGGACATCAGAGACATTAAGAGTCATATGTTGGCCAGTTCAGTGGTTACCAAGTCACCTTGGGAAGAAGGACTGCTCATCCCCTTTCCCTTACATTTCTCATCTGTTTCCAAGAGAATCGGAATTCCCATCCTATCAGAATGGTGCTATATTAGTCTGTTCTCACACTGCTATAAAGACCTACCTGAGACTGAGTAATTTATAAAAAGAAAAGCTTTCTAATTTTTATATATATAAAAAGGTTGACTCACAGTTCTGTAGGCTGTACAGGAGACATGACTGGGGAGGCCTCAGGAAACTTACAATCATGGCAGAAGGCAAAGGGGAAGCAGACACATCTTTACCTGGCCAGTAGGAGATGGGGGAGAGAGAGAGAGAGAGAGAGAGAGACAGACAGACAAGGGAGAGGTGCCACACACTTTCAATGAACCATATCTCATGAGAATCTATCACTAGAACAGCAAGGGCAAAGTCTACACACATTATTCCATCACCTCCCTCCAGACCCCTCCTTCAACACTGGATTTATAATTTGACATGAGATTTGGGTAGGGACATGGAGCAAAACCATATCAGGTGCTCATCAAACTTCACAAATGCACTTACAGAAACAATTCCAAAAATTAGAATAAAAATTTTATTCTAATGTTTAACTTAGAATAAAAGTTAAAAATTATGCTAACTTTTCTGTTATTTTTATTGTTATTTTCATACAAGTCAGGATTATTATTCTAGCTACTGGACAGAAAACCTATAGAATGTATGCTATCTAAAACAATGAATGCTTTCCTAAAGTCAACTCTGTCAGCCTGGGCAACAAAGTGAGACTCTGTCAAAAAGAAAGAAAGAAAGAAAAAGAAAGAGAGAAAGAAAGAAGGAAAGAAAGAAAGAAAGAAAGAAAGAAAGAAAGAAAGAAAGAAAAAGATAGATCAATCTTGGAAAATGAATTACTCTCCCTAGGAGGATAGCAGTTCCTATATATGAAAAAAATTATATTTAGAAAAAGAAACTTAGCAATGGCTAGATGTAATCAAGCTTCTATAGATCAAAGCCAGTTATCAGTGTGGTTGACAAGCGGGATAAGAATTTAAAACATTGGGTTCTGTGTGCCTACCAGCAGAAATACCAGAATCCTGCAACTCCTAGATGTCTTTTCTCTTGCAGTGGGTCAGAGAGCTTACACAATGTCTTTGATGGTGATTTAAAATGTCTGGAGACACCTACAGATAATGCCCTCCTCAGCCCCATGCAGTCTTACTCTGCTTCTTTTCATGGCTGGGGCAGGCGCTAGGGTTTGCCTCTGTGTGCTGGAGGTGGCTCTTCAAAGTCCCTACCCTGATGTCTGTTACTTCTCTTTAGCAGAAGCATCTGCCTAGGGTGCCACACTCCTTTTGTACCCAGCACTTCCTCTGGGATTACTCTTATGGTCCTTTCTAGTATTCATTCAATTTTCTGTCTTCTCTTCCAGACTGTAAGCTCTATGAAAGTACAATCTGTTGCTGTCTTTCTCACACCCAGAAAGAGAGAAAGAGATATTTAACCATATTTGTTCTTTGCCGTGTTGCCCAGGCTGGTCTCAAACTCCTGGCCTTACGTGATCCTCCCATTTCGGCCTCCCAAGCAGCTGGGATTACAAGTGTGAGGCACCATGCCGGGTTGCTTAACCAAATTTGATGAACCAATGAAGGAATTGCTTTTGCCAGTGCTTTTTCAGAAGGGCAGAGGGCTGTCCTCCCACCAGAGCTACGGTTCTTCACAGGCTCCTAGAAAACCACATGTGCCCTTCATACCATGAGAATCTTTGTCAAGTTCCTGTGGGTCTAGGTTAGATGACATTTGAGAAAGACAAAACAGTCACTTCTGCAAAAAATTAATCAATGGCCTAAGTCAGAGTCCAGACACTTTGACCCTTACCTTAGAGCAGCGTGTGGCTCATCTGCAGCCAATAATGTGGAATTAGAGGTGGCTGCTGTCCTTCCTCTCTGTTGGATAGTCTTATTCCAAGAACTGAACCATCAGTCTCAAAATATGGAAGGAAAAGAAATGATTCCGGCGTCAGACTGCTGAGGTTGAAAGCCAGCTCCATCATTCCTCGAGGTAGCTTTGGGCAAATTAATTTGTCTTGATAAATCTCAGTTACTTCGTCTGTGAAGTGGGGCAGTACTAGTCTACCACACATGGGTGTTGTAAGGATTACAGCAGATAAACCTTGCAAAATATCTGACACAGTGTCTAGCACAGTGTGTACTAAAATGTGAAGTATCATTCTAGCATCATAATCTTACTGTAGCTAGATGGAGGCCCTCATATGCTGGAAGTCCCTGAAATGTGCCACAAAAAGGGCTCACTTCCGGAGATTTTACATACACACATATACACACACACACACACACATGCATGTACATGCATACTCACACATACACGTACCTGTTAATATAGTCAAACAAGGAGTTAGCATACTTTTATTGGAAAACGAATTAGTTGAATTAAAAAAAGCAAAGGCATGTGTGTATCAGAAGTTCACGACCTAACCAGAAATAAAACCCCACACAAGCAGAAATAGTAAATTATCTACTCCCCACTGCCGCCCCGCCTGGCCCCTGCAAAAAAAAAAAAAAAAAAAAAAAAAGGCAATCTCCTTGGCTGCCGGCCCACTGAACTGCTGCAACCTTTGTGACTGAGGACACTGCTCTTTGCCCTGGCATCGCTTCTTAGCTGCTGTGAGATGGGAGACCTGGGAACACATTTTTTAAAAAACGGAATGAAAAACATATCAGAGTCCCCAAGAAATAAAAACTTAGTGTCTTCTATGGTGACATGGGCTTCTGAGTACCCATCTCTGGAGGCCAAAATACCCTAGGTCAAGGATGAAAGGTCTATCCTATCTGGAAGAAGCCTAAGGATTTCTTCAAGAAGCATCTGCACAGCTCTTCTCTGTGCAGATAGTAGCCTGGCCAGTGCCACAGTGAGACTAAGGGAAGGGTCCTTTTTCCACCACCCAGCCTCCCTGGGGAATAGAACCTCCTGTTTGCAAGCTCATGAATATCGATGAGTTCAAACCACACTCGAAAGGGTCAGAACATATTGCAAAAAGCAAATTGCAAGTTGGTTCCTAAAGCTTGGGCAAAGGAGCAAATTGTCTGAGCCCTGGGGCTAGGCTGGGGCTGGCACAGCGCCTGAGCCTAAACAGGAGGGTGGGGAGAACCTTGGCTCAAACCTCTTGTGGATCAAGAGGAGAGGAGGAGGAAGCAGGAGCCCAGGAGCTTTTAGTTCAGAATTTAAGATGTAAATTTCCAATTCTTTGTTGCTACCATATAGAAATAAAATTGATTTGTGTATGTTGACCTTGTATCTTGTGACCTTGTTTAAATTTGCTTCTTAGTTAGCTGTGGTTACTTTTTGGTAGATTCCTTAGGATTTTCTCTATCAACAGCCACATTGCCAGTGCGTAATGACAGTTTTACATACACACGTCTAAAGACAGGATTTTTATTTTGGTTTCTTGCCTTATAACGTTAACTGGAAACTTGCATTGAATAGAAATAACAAGAGGGAACATCTTGCCTTCTTCCCAATCTTAGGAGAAAATAATTCCGTTTTAAATTATGGTATTAGCTGTAAGTTTTTGGTGGATTTCCTCTATCACATTAAGGAAGTTTTCTCCTATTTCTAGTTTGCTAAGGATTATTATTACTATTTTTTAAAATCATGAATGGGCATTTAAATTTGTCAAATGTCTTTGTGAACCTTTTAAGATGAAACTATATGAGTCATATAGTTTCTCCTTTTTAATCTGCTAGTATTATAAATTATATTTATTGATTTTTGTATGTTGACTCAATATTACATTTCTGGGATAAACCCGCCTTGTTCATGATGTATTCTTTTATTATATGTAGCTGGATTTGATTTACTGAAATTTTGTTAAGGATTTTTGTGTCTGTGTTCATAAGAAATATTTGTCTGTAGTTTTCTAACTTTTAAATTTCTTTTTCTAGTGTCTTCAGGGTAAAACTACCTGCATAAAATGAACTGGAAAATCTTCTTTCTGTAGTTTTGTGTAGGATTGGCTTTATTCCTTCCTTAAACATTTGGCAGAATTCAGTCAAGCCTCTGGATCTACGGGTTTTCTTTGTAGAAAGGTTTATGACTACATCTTCATTTTTTTTTAACATAAATAGGGATATTTAAATTATTTCTTTTTGAGTTTTAGTTGTTCTAACCTTTCAAGGAATGCATTTTTATCTAATTTGATAAATTTATTCATTACTTTATTATCCTTTAAGTATTGTATTGAAATTGTTCATTCTGGGTACTTGTAATTGTGTGTTCTTTATCTATTTTTCATGTTTAACTTGGCTAAAGATTTACCAGCTGTATTTTCAAAGACTGACTTTTGGTTTCATTGATTTTCTCTACTGTTTGTTCATTTACTATTCTATTGATTTCTGGTTATTTCTTCCCTTCTGCTTACTTTGAGTTAAATCGCTCATCTTTTTCTAGTTTCTTAAGGTGGAAACATGGATATTTAGTTATAAAGTTTTCTACTTTACAACATAAGTATTTAAAGTTACAAATTGCCAGCCAAGTGCAGTAGCTCATGTGTAGTCCCAGCACTTTGGGAGGCCAAGGTGGGTGGATTACCTGAGGTCAGGAATTTGAGACCAGACTGGCCAAGTGGTGAAACTCTGTCTCTACTGAAAATACAAAAATAAGCTGGGTGCAGTGCCTGTAGTCCCAGCTACTCCAGAGGATGAGGCAGAAGAATCGCTTGAACCTGGGAGGTGGAGGTTGCAGTGAGTCGAGATTGTGCCACTGCACTCCAGCCTGGGAGACAGAGCAAGACTTCATCTCAAACAAACAAAAAAGTTACACATTTCCCTTTTAGAACTGCTTTAAATGATTCCCATACTTTTTATATGTGCTTTCCTTTTCATGCCATTCAAAATATTTTCTTACTTCACATGTGATTTTTTAAAAAAAAATTAGATGGAATTTTGCTCTTATTGCCCAGGCTGGAGTGCAATGGCATGATCTTGGCTCACTGCAACCTCCACCTCCTGGGTTCAAGTGATTCTCCTACCTCAGCCTCCCAAATAGCTGGGATTACAGGCACCTGCCACCAGGCCCAGCTAATTTTTTGTATTTTCAGTAGACACAGAGTTTCACCATGTTAGTCAGGCCAGTCTTGAACTCCTGACCTCAAATGCTTCACCCACCTCCGCCTCCCAAAGTGCTGGGATTACAGGTGTGAGCCACCGTACCTGGTCGTGATTTTTTTAAATTGTTGTCAGAGAATATACTTTGGAAATTAATCATTTAAATGTTATTGAAACTTGTTTTTTGGACCCAGTATGATCTATCTTGGTAAATTCTCCATGTACAATTGAAAAAAACGTTTATTCTGCAGTCATTGGAGGAGTGTTTTATAAATGTCAACTAACTTAAGGAGTTAATAGTGTTATTCAAGTTTCATGCATCCTTATTGGTTTTCTTCCCACATATTTCAACAATTATTGAGAGAGGAGCATTGAAATTTATAACTGTAATCGTGTCTGTTTCTTCTACTTCTATTAGTTTTTGCTTCATATATTTTGAAGCCCTGCGAGCATTGTGTTTTCTGCGTTCTTTCCCATTATGATCCCCTAACATGAAATCTACTTTGTATAATATAGCCAATTATCTTACTTTTGCTTAATGCTTGCATGACATTATGTAATTTTTTGTAGCATTTTGGGAAATGCTTTGTTATTCTTTTTTTAACCTGTCCATGTCTTTATATTTACAGTCAGTTTCTGATAGACAGCATACAAATAGTTAGGTCTTGCTTTTTTATCCAGTCTGACAATCTGTCATTTAATGGAGTGTTTTAGACCATTTGCGTTCAACAGAAATATTGATATAGCTGGGTCTCAATTGACCATATTGTATTCGTTTTCCCTTTGTCCTATTTTACATTTTCTTTTCCTTTCTTCCTTTATTCATTTGTACTAATCAAATATTTTTTAGATTCTGTTTTCTCTCCACTATTGGCTTACTAGCAATACCTCTTTTGTGTGGTTTTTTTAGTGGCTGCTCTAGGGTTTACAATATTTAACTAGTCACAGTCTACTTTCAGATATCATCATATCATTTCACATGACATGTAAGAACCTTACAAAGCAGACTTTCGTTCTGCTGCTCCTGTCCTCTGTGTCACTGTTGCAATATATCTTACTTTTGTGTAGCCAATGAACCCCACAGACTTTGTTATATTTGCTTTAGTCAAATATTTCTTAAAGAGATTAGAAAAATTTTTTTAATATATTTGTCATTTCCAGAGTTCCTTATTACATTGTATGAGTTAAAATTTTTATCAGTTATTTTCTTTCTGCCCAAAGAGATTCCTTAAACATTTCTACAGTTCTGCTGGTGATGAAATTTTTATTCTCATTTTACTAGGAACATCTTGCTTTTTCATTTTCTTTTTTAGTACAATATGATTACATTTACAATATTGGAACACGTATGTTTAAAAATGCACAGAATACTTGCTTCAGCAGCACATAGACTAAAATTGGAGTAATACAGACAAAATTGGCTTGGCCCCTGCACAAGGATGACATGCAAATTCAAGAAGAGTTCTGCATTTTTGTATTTAATGCACTAAACTGTGCACTTAAAAACAGATTTTATGTTATATATATTTTACCACAAGGAAAAACATAGAAATGGATCAAGAAATACATATATAAAACTGTTAATATTGGCTTACTCCTTGGAAGAGGAGGTGGAGCTGAAAGACAACTTTCAGGACTTTTAAATTCCAATTTTTAAACTTTTATTTGGAAATTATTTCAAACATAAAAAATTTGCAAGGGTTTACTCAGATTCACATGCTGTTGACATTTTACCCCATTTGCTTCACCATTTTCAGTCTCTTTTTATACATACATTAAAAATATATCATCTATATCTGCATATGTATTTGGGTATAAACTATATATATGTATATATATATTTATGAAGTATTTGAGGGCAAAATACTCAGCATATTTCCTAAAACAGGGATTCTCCTTTATAACCACAGTACACTTAACAAATACAGTACATTTAGTTCCTTTTTCTTTTTTTAATTGACAAGTAAAAATTATATTATGGCACAAACATGATATTTTGATATGTGTATATGCATTGTGGAATGGCTAAATTAAGCCATTTTGCATATGCAGTACCTCACATACCATTTTTTTGCGGTGAGAATACTTAAAATCTCTTAACAATTCTTAAGTATATAATATATTGTTATAAACTATAGTCATCTTGATATTCAGTACAACTTGAACTCATTCCTCCTGTTTAACTGAAAATTTGTGTCTTTGGACCAACATCTTCCCAACGACTGCACCCACAGACTCTGGTAACCACCACTGAACTTCGTTTCTATGAGTTTGACTTTTTAAAAATATTCTACGTATAAATGAGGTCACCAATATTTGTCTTTCTGTGCCTGGCTTATGTCACTTAAGATAATGTCTTCCATATTCATCCATGTTGTCACAAATGACAGGATTTCTGTCTTTTTAAATGCTGAATGGTATTCTGTTGTGTATGTACACCACATTATCTTAACACTTAAATTGATTCCGATCTTGGCTATTGTGAATAACGCTGCAATGTACATGAGGATGCAGATATCTCTTTGACACACGGATTTCATTTTCTTTGGATGTACACCCAGAAGTGGGATTGCTGGATCACATGATATTTCTATTTTTCGTTTTTTTCGTAACGTCCATAGTATTTTCCACAATCGCTGTACTAATTTATAGTCCCACCAACAGTGTGCAAGGCTTTCCTCTCTTCTACATCCTTGCCAATTCTTGTTATCTTCTATCTTTCAGGTAATAGCCATCCTAACAGGTGTAAGGTAATATCTCATTGAGGTTTCAATTTGCATTTCCCTGATGATTACAGATGTTGAGAGTTTTTTTTTCTTTCCTTTTTGTTTTTTTGTGATGGAGCCTCACTCTGTCACTCAGGCTGAGAGCAATGGTGCAATCTTGGCTCACTGCAACCTCTGCCTCCCAGGTTCAAGCGATTCCCCTGCCTCAGCCTCCCAAGTAACTAGGATCACAGGTGCCCACCACCACCCCTGGCTAATATTTGTATTTTTAGTAGAGACAGGGTTTCACCATGTTGGCCATACTGGTCTTGAATTCCTGATCTCAGGCAATTCACCCACCTTGGCCTCCCAAAGTGCTGGGATTACAGGCATGAACCACTGTGCCCTGGCTGAGCATTTTTTTTTTCATATACCTAGTAGTTATTTGTATGTCTTCTCTTGAGAAATGTCTATTCAGGTCATTTGCTAATTTTTAAAATCAGGTTGCCTTTTTACCTTTGAGTTATATGAGTTTCTCACATATTTTGCAGGCTGATTATGGTTTGCAAATATATTTTCCCATTCTGTAGGTTTCTCTTCACTCTGTGAGTTGTTTTCTTTGCTATGCAGAGGTTTTTAGTTTAATGTGGTCACATTTGTCTATTTTTACTTTTGTTGCCTATGTGTTTGTGGTCATATAAAAAAATTATTGCCTAAACTGATGTCATGGAGCTATTCCCCGATGTGTTCTTCTAGTTTTACAATTGTAGGTTTTCTATTTAAGTCTTTAATCCATTTGGAGTTTTGTATATGGTGTGAGATGAGGGTCTAATTTCAATCTTCTGCATATGGATATCCAGTTTTCCCGGCATTGTTTATTAAAGAGACTATCTTTTCCCTATTGTAAGTCCTTGGTATTTTTGTTTAAAGTACATAGACTATAAATGCATGGATTTATTTCTGGGATTTTTTAATTCTGTCTCATTTGTTTATATGTCTGTTTTTATACCATTGCCATGCTGTTTTTATCATTAAAGCTTTGTAGTATATTTTTAAATCAGTTACTGTGATGCCTTCTGCTTTGTTCTTTTTGCTCAGAAATGCTTGGCCTAATTATATTTTTGTGATACATAACATTTTAAGATTTTTTGCTATTTTTGTGAAAAATATTATTGGAATTTTGATACTGATTACATGGAATCTGTAGATCACTTTGGATATGGGTCTTAAGAATTTAAATTCTTCCAATCCAGGAATTTAAGACATCTTTCCATTTACTTGTGTCTTTAATTTCCTTTCCTCCTCTTTCATTTTTTGGAAAAGCTTAAGGATTGCTATGAGTTCTTTAAATATTTGGTAGAATTCAGCAGTGAAGTCATTAGGTCCCAGGCTTTTTTCTGATGGGAAACTGAACTACTGATTCAATTCCCTTACTTGTTATTGGTCTGCTCACATTTTCATTTCTTCATAATTTAGTCTTATAGGTTGTATATGTCTATGAATTTATTCATTTTTTCTAAGTTATCAGATTAGTTCACTTAACATTGACACAATACTTTTATCTAATCTGCCATTGGTATTCCAATTTTACTGACTGATGTGATGATATGCTTCGGCATTTTCTTCTCTCATGTATAGGATCTAGCCTCTGGTGAGGGGTTGAATTTAAGTGTCATGTCTCCTTAGTCTCCTTTAATCTGAAGCATTTTCTTTTTCTTTTCAAAATGACATCGACATGTTTGAAAAATGCAGTCTGCCCCTCCAACACCTTTTAACTAAAACATCCCTCATTTTGTGCTTGTCTGAAGTTTCTGCATGGTTTCATTTAGGTTACGCTTTCTTAGCCAGAATACTACATAAGTGAGTTTTTGTCTTTCACAATTGCAGGCACATGATACTCATTTGTTCCTCATTGGTGATGTTAATTTGTTTTTTTAAATAAAATAAATCTTCATGTTTTATTTTTAAAATATCACTTAAGTTACATTTAAATATATATGTAACTTAACACTATATTTAAATATCATTCAGAATATGTAATAGCAACCCGAGGACTGACGATTTTGGAAATCAGCTTGACAATCTCATGAGGCATCTGGTTTTACTCACTTGAGATATGTTTTTGTTAGTACAGTGCACAGTTTTTTTTTTTTTTTTTTGCCAAATTTCGTTCACTCATTTTCATGTATATGAATATACAGCCTATAAAATAACTTACAAGTAAGCAAAATAAAATTCAAAAATCATATTTTTAACTTTTTTTAACCTCATTATTTCTTTCCAATTTTAAATTATTTTTTGTATGCAGCCATCTAAGGTTTTCTATACACATACACAATACAAACTGAAATATGGATTATTATTTTTTTTTAACGGAGTTTTGCTCTGTTGCCCAGGCTGGAGTGCAGTGGCATGATCCTGGCTCACTGCAGCCTCTGTCTCCTGGGTTCAAGTAATTCTCCTGCCTCAGCCTCCTGAGTAGCTGGGATTACAGGGGCCCACCACAATGCCTGGCTAATGAAATATGGATTTTGAACAAAAATGTCACAGCATATTTTTCTTATCATCTTCTATGCTTACTGATATTTTTGGCTGAATTTTGACTGTCGGATTGTATATCCCTACTTCATTCTTTTTCCCCTGGTTGTTACTAAAGTAACACATACATACAGAAAATGCAAAAAAATGATACATGTTCATCTCCAAGAACTTTCACAAACTGAACACACCCATGGGCCTAGCACTGAATCAACACACAGAATATCAGCCACATCGCAGAAGTACTTTTTGACGCCATCCAGTTCTCAAAAGAGCACCCACTGTTTAGTAGCACCACAGATTCATTCATTTTGATAATTTTATAAAATGAATTATAAAATTCTTTTTATATTTTATGTAAATGGAACCATGAATATGGACTCCCTTTGGCGTAGCTTGGCGTAAGGCCTGTGAGTTTCCTCACTGTTATGTGGATTGTGCTTTGTGTATTTCTATTGCTATCTAGTGTTCCACTGGGTGCAGATGCCACGGTGTTTATCCATTTTTCTTGTTGATGGACATTTGGGCAGTTTCCTGCACAGAGCTCCTATGACTCCTGGAACTAAGAACATTTGAGAATCTACCTATTGCAGACGTTTGTGTGGAGGGGAACAGGGTAGCTACATACACAGCTTCAGTAATGCTGCAAAACAGTTTCCAAGTGTGGTTTAATTTAAACTCTGCCACACATTCATGAATGTCCCATGGACTTGCCAGGACTTGATATTGCTCTCTTTTTCATTTTAGCTGAACTGGTGTGTGTAAAATTGTATCTCATCATGATTTAAATTCACATTTTCCTGAAGATGAAGAAGTTAAAGGTCTTTTTATATTTCTATTGACCATTTGGATACTCTTTTTTTGTGTAGTATCTATTCAAGTTTTTCACCCACTTTTCCAATGGGTTTTCAGGATTTTTCTTTTTAAGTGGTAGGAATTTGTTTTGTATTCTCGCTTTCTGTGCTTTATGCGATGTATATAATGCAAACAGTTCTCAGTTTGTGGGTTTCTCAATCCCTTATTCTTTAATTATGTATTTTGATGAGCAGTAGCTTTCACATTCTTTATTATAATCAAATTTATCTTTTTCCTTTGCATTTGGAAGCTTATTGCATTAAAACAATAGTTTTCCTACTCAGCTGTTGTAAAGCTGCTCTTCTATCTTTTCCTTATAAAAGCCACTTTTCTTTTATAGTTAGAACTGATATGAAGAAAATAAGAAATTAACAAGGGGAGCCCGTGAAAATGTGATTAGTGACATAGAAGAGAGGCCAAAAGAAAATGTCCTAATAAAAGCAAAAGATGAATGGGAGGAAAGTTAAACAGAGTTTAAATGACACTTGGGACACAATGAGTGGGGTGGATACGGAAACTCTCTGTACTCTCTGCTCAAATTTTGCTGTGAACCCAAAACTAAAAATAAAGTTTATTAATTAATAAAAAAGGAAGCAAGCTAGAACTTCGGAAATAATTAAAATTAGAAAAGGAAATGCACAAACATGTTCTTCATAGATAAAAGATATAAAGCCACAGTTTCAAAAAGTTGGATGCATGAGGAGGAAAATAAGTACATAGGAAATAATATCGAGCTACATCATAGTCTGAAACCCAAAGATAATGAGAAAGATAGCTGACAGCTGACATTTCAACATATGCAGGGCCATTTAAAATATATAGTTTTGTTTTTTACATCAGTTCCAAGTTCACAGCAAAACTGAGCAGAATGTAGAGCTTTTCTGTGCACCCCCTACTCCACACATGCACAGCCTCACCATTATCAAAAGCTCCCAGCAGAGTGGTACACCTGTCACGACTGATGAACCTATATGCACACGTCACTGCTACCTAAAGTCCACAGTTTACATTAGGGTTCACTAGCTGATACGGTATGGATATTTGTCCCTGCCCAAATCTCAGACTGAAATGTAATCCCCAACGTTGGAGGTGGGGCCTGGTGGGAGGTGACTGGATTGTGGGAGTGAATCACTCCTGAATGGTTCAGCATCATCCCCTTGGTTCTGTTCTCATGGCAGTGAGTTCTTGTGAAAATCTGGTCCTTTAAAAGTGTGTGACGCCTCCCCACTCACTTTCTCTTGCTTTTGCTTTCACCAAGTGAAGTGTCTACTCCCGCTTCACCTTCCACCATGAATAAAAGCTCCCTGAGGCCTCCCCAGAAGCTAAGCTATGTTGGTGCCATGCTCGTACAGCCTGCAGAACCAAGATCCAATTAAACCTCTTTTCTTTATAAATTACCCAGCCTCAAGTATTTCTTTATAGCAATGCAAGAACGGGTTAGTTACCAGCTGATGGGCTTTTGGACTGGTTCTAATTTATGGTTATTATGATAACACTGCTATGTGTGCAAGTCTTTGGACAGACACATGTTTACATTCCTGTTGGACTGGTGGTATCTATGAGTGCAACTTCTGGGTCATATAGTGTCTGTTTAACTTTTTAAGAAACTGCCAAATTGTTTTCCAAAGACGCTGTATTATTTTGCATTCCCATCAGCTATGTATTTATATTTTTACATTAATTGCAAGCAAGTGAATTTTCATAAACTTGCTGAAAATTCTTATCTTAGATGCTGCCAAATCACTGTCCTTGGACTTCTGTTCATTTTTGAAGGAAGCAGCCTTTTTCTTTATGAGCAGTCCAAAGAGAAAATAAGTTTTAACTCAGAATAAATCGAAGTAAAAAAAGACCCAGAAAATTGTTTTTTCTCTCTTATTAGAAAATGGAAAGATACAGATGACATTATTAAAGGAAGGACTTTCTAGCTTCAGTCTTCAAAAATAAAGGTCTTTTGCACTAGAAACCTGAATTTACACTCTCTACTATGGCAAGGGAAAAATTGATATTAGTTTATGGGAAGAGGTACTTCTTTAAACCGGGAAAATGAACTAAAGTTAGGATAGGTCATTAATTTCATCTTTTAATAAATCAGAAGATAATTTGAGAATCTAAAGACCTCATTTTACTTATTTTTTGAGACAGAGTTTTTCTCTGTCACCCAGTATGGAGTGCAGTGATAGCAACATGCCTTACTGCAGCTTCAAACTCCTAGGCACAAGTGATCCTCCCATTTCAGTACCTCAAGTATCTGCGAATGTAGGTGCCTGTTACCACACATGGATGATTTTTATTTTGTAGAGATGGGGTCTCACTATTTTGCCCAGGCTGATCTGAAACTGCTGATCTCCAGCAATCCTCTTGCCTTGGCCTCCCAAAGTAAAGATTTTAAAAAGGAGAAAGCTTAATAAAGTTCCTAAGTTGTTATTTTTATTTTGAAAGAGTCATTGTAATGGTGGCAAAAAGATAATCCTAGAAAAAAAGAATAATCCTGAATTAGTAGCTGCTAATTCAGCACTTTTACCCACAGTGGAATGAACACCAGATCTTCCTGCAATGCCCTAAAACACAATTGTACAAAGTTACAGCCTCTTGAGAACAAAGGTCTGCTTTTTGGTGGCCACGTTGAAAGATGTCACCCACATGGTACATGGGGGATATCACAGGCATCAGTGTGCACCCCAGGAAAATCACTATCAGTTAACAGACTGTCAGTTAACTTGTAAACTAACTTCAGCTAAACTTTACGATAAAAAAAGGTTATAATAAAAAAATGTTTTTACATCCCTTTTCAGTGTTTTTTTCCTCTGTGCTTCTGATACTCACCCTTTTTTGCCCTATCCCAAGTACATAGTTCATGCATCATTTTATTGGGTCTGAATTCAGCCAAGACATATGTGTATGTGTGTGTGTGTATGTATGTGTACATATGTGTGTGTCTCTGTGTGTGTGTATATATACACATACACATATACATAGCTATATATGTATATATAGCTGTAAAACTCTTTGATAAAAGTTTCACTTAAAGTTTTCTTAAGCATACATCTTGTGATTCAGGGAAATGAACGAGTATTTGGGCAGTAAGGGTGTTTTCCTAACGTCCTTCAAAATACATCACATGGGCAGGTAGGCAGGTAGTTACTTTCTCTTGGGTCTAACCTTCATGAGGTACATATATACATGCCTTACTGGGTCTACAGTTTTCAAGTTTTTAGCCTTTAAAAAAGAGGGGCTGGGAGTGGTGGCTCATTTCTGTAATCCCAGCACTTTGAGAGGCTGACGCAGGCAGATCTCTTGAACCCAGGAGTTCTAGACCAGCCTAGGCAACATGGTGAAACCCCATCTCTATAAAAAATACAAAACTTTGCTGGGTATGGTGGTGCACACCTGTGGTCCTACCTACTTTGGAGGGTGATGTGGGAGAATCGCTTGAGCTCAGGAGTTCAAGGATCCAATAAGCCATGATCGCACCCTGCACTCCGGCCTGGGTGACAGAGTGAAACTCTGTCTGTCTCAAGAAATAAAAAAAAAAAAAAAAGTTGCAAATATTTCCTGAGATCTTAGACTATATCTGGAGAAATGGAGTGGGACTATTTTACATGCCAGGATATCTATATATCTATCTTCCTACCTACCTATCCATCATCTATCTATCTATCTATCCATCATCTATCTATCCATCATCTATCTATCCATCATCTATCTATCTATCTATCTATCTATCTATCTATCTATCTATCTAATCTAATCTACCTATCGGTCACCTGTAATTTTACAGAGACATAATTAAGTACAGAGTAATTAAGAAAGGAGAAAAATGGAAGGATAAGATAGCATGTGCCCAGAAGGAATGTATGATATTCATAGCTGGCAAGATGTGCCCATTCTGTTGTGCCCACTTTTAATTAGCATTCTGTGTAGTTTCCTTATTTAGAAATCATCTCTTCCTGACACACACACACACACACACACGTGAGCGTGCATGCACATATGCACACCACATTGATTTTTAATGACTTACTGGGTCTACCGTTTTTGAGATGCACACCACATCCTTTCAAAGTCTATAGCTGTTCAATTCCACAGATGGGAGGATATTGAGAAATGCTATAGAAGAAACATCAAGATGTTAGTACTTCTGTTTTTTGGTCAATATGTTGACTTCAAGAATGGTCCCAAGGTGTTCATGACTGCCTGTGTTTGCTCTGGGCTGGCAATGTGACTTGTTTTGGCCAATAAGGATCGTGGCAAACATGGTGCAATGGACAGTGGAAAAACAAGTAATGCACACCTGGGACACTGGTAACTCCCATTTTCCCCTCTTTGTTCTTTCTTTTCTTTCTTTCTTATTTATTTATTCTTTTTTGGAGACAGAGTCTCATTCTATCACCAGGTTGGAGTGCAGTGGTGCAATCTTGGCTCACTGCAACCTCTGCTCCTGGGTTCAAGTGATTCTCCTGCCTCAGCCTCCTGAGTAAATGGGACTACAGGCACGCACCACCACACCCAGCTAATTTTTGTATTTTTAGTAGAGATGGGGTTTCACCATGCTGACCAGGATGATCTTGATCCCTTGACCTCGAGATCTGCTGGCCTCAGCCTCCCAAAATGCTGGGATTACAAGCATGAGCTGCCGCACTTGGCCGGTTCTTTATTTTCTATCTTTAGACAAAACAGCAACTTTTATATTTGCAACAGAACAAATAAAACTGACTTGTGCTTCTAATTTAGTCATTGCTGTAATAGACTTTTGACCATTTTATCACATTTCCTGTAATTACAGAACTTTAAGTTTCCCTGGGAAATCTGAGAATGGCAGTTGCCTCTCCCCTTCATTTGGTGGCGGGTTGGTAAATATGTTCAACCACTAGTTCTTTGAGAAATGAAAAAGCCCTAGATAGTGAGACCTCATTTCTACAAAAAATTAGCTGGGCATGGTGGAGAGCACCTGTGGCCTCAGCTACCTGGGAGGCTGAGGCAGGGGGATGGCTTGAGCCCAGAAATTTGAGGCTGCAGTGAACCATGATTGCACCACTGCATTCCAGCCTGGGGGACACAGTGAGACCCAGTGTCTAAAAATGAAAAAAGGAAAAAAAAAAAAAAAGGAAAAACCCCCAGATGTGTAGCATTTGCTGATTTCTGTGGTATAAATGCTGCCACTGTGGTTAATTTCAAGCTACCTATGTCATGTCACTTCACATGGAGATGGGAAGTCATCACTGTATAGTATTTCCGCTGAACAAAAAGAATAAATGTAAATAACCATGAGAGGATAGGTAGTAGTCAAAGGTAGGAAAATAACTAGGAAATGATTCATTTTAAATATTTATTACCTTTGATATTAACATGATTTATTTAATTGTACATTTATGTAATTTAGGCTTTTTTTTTTTAGACAGAGTCTACCTCTGTCGCCCAGGCTGGAGTGCAATGACGCGATCTTGGCTCAATGCAACCCCCACCTCTTGGGTTCAAGCAATTTTCCAGCCTCAGCCTCCCGAGTAGCTGGGACCACAGGTGTGTGCCACCATGCCCAGATAATTTGTATTTATGTAGAGATGGGGTTTGGCCATGTTGGCCAGGCTGGTCTTCAACTACTGAGCTTAAAGTGACCCACTCACCTTGGCCTCAAAGTGCTGAGATTACAGGCACGAGCCACTGTGCCTGGCCCAATTTAATTTTTAATAATGATGGTTTAACAGCGAGTTCTCCAAATTCCTATAAATGTAATAATTGGTTTCATATAGTTTGGCTGTGTTTCTACCCAAATCTCATCTGGAATTGTACTCCCATAATACCTAAATGTTGTGGGAGGAACCTGGTGGGAGATAATTGAATCATAGAGGTTGTTTCCTCCATGCTGTTTTCATGGTAGTGGATAAGTCTCATGGGATCTGATGGTTTTATCCGGAGTTTCTGCTTTTGTGTCTTCCTTATTCTCTCTTTGCTTGCTGCCATCCATGTAATTTAGGACTTGCTCCCTCTTGCCTTCTGCCATGATTGTGAGGCTTCCTCAGCCACGTGGAACTGTAAGTCCAATTAAACCTCTTTCTTTTGTAAATTGAACAATCTTAGGTATGTCTTTATTGGCAGTGTGAAAACAGACAAACCCATGGTTCTCACAAGTCAGTGTGAACTGGCTCCAACATCTGTATCTCATCTTACCATAGCCACACTGCTATCTACAAAAAGGGGAGCCTAGAGCTCCAGGAGTAACTCTATCAGGGAACCCCATCACTAGTGGGGTCTGGGAAGACTCTGGCTCAGCCAGAATCACTGTTGTGTTTTCACTGAAGGGTTTTCTGCCACATTTAGATTGTGTATCTTCAGGTTCATAGGAAAGGCTGATTATAGGGTGTATAGAAACCAGCTGAAAGCAACACCCTTGTTCTAGTGACTTAACTCTTTTCCCTTTCAAACTCCTATTTGATACTCCTCTCTAAAAAGATTCTCCTAAATACTGCACACTCAGTTGTTCTCTTTTCTAATATTTCTTTCTTCAAATCAGGAGTGGGAGAACACTGGCCCTCAGGTTCTATCTCGACTATCTATTTTTGGCATGAAGTCCCCAAGGATAATTTCTTCATTTATACTCCAGTTGTGCAAACGTTTCATTGTTTAGTAGCAACAAATTAAAACCCCATGGTTTAGGGCTGTTATACTTTATGTTCTTCACTTACCTGAGCTGTTCTTTCTCTTCTCTCTGTGGATTTCTCTGTATCTCTTCACCATTGGGTCTTCCCCATAATTTGTCCTTCTCTATCTTCCTCTCTCTCTGGGTCTTTTAAATAGTCTGTAATATGGAATAAATGCATATATTTTGATTTTTTTTTAATTTAGAGATAAGGTCTCTCTCTCTCACTCAGGCTTGCATGCAGTGGCATGATCTCAGCTTCCTTGATCTCTTGGCCTCAAGTGAACCTCCTGACTTGACTTCCCAAAACACTGGGATTATAGGCATGAGCTGCCACACCCATACTATTGGTTGTTTTTATGAAATCAAATATCATATTATCCCTCTGTTTTTTTTCTTTTTTAGATAGGATCTCGCTCTGTCACCCAGGCTGGAGTGCAGTGGTGTGATCAGAGCTTATTACAGCCTCAACCTCCCCACGTTCAGGTCATCCTCCCATCTCAGCCTCCTGAGTAGCTGGAACTACAGACATGTGCCACCAAGCCTGTCTAATTTTTGTATTTTTTGTAGAGATGAGATCTTGACATGTTGCTCAGGCTGGTCTTAACTCCTGGGGTCAAGCAGCCTGCCCACCTCGGCCTCCCAAAATGCTGGGATTACAGGCTGCCATAATCCCAGAGCCACCATGCCCAGCCCATATTCTCTTTTTTAACTTAAATGCAATGTGAATCGTATATGTTCTGTTTCACATTTTAAAACATGAATTTTATTTATGAGTTCTTTGATAGATTTTTGAGGGGTTATCAATTCCTTTTAAGACAGAAAAATATTTTTTCTACATTCACCCTGAATAATTTATTATTCAGCCTGAGAGAATTCTACCCACTGGTAAACTAATAGAAGACGCAGAAAACCAAATTAACAAAAAAACATTTTAGGGAGCTGGGACAGAGTAGTATAATGACATGCTAGCAATGTAACTTCAAGCCATTTTACCAAAAATTGAAAAATAAAAAAACCCTGGAGAGATTGTAATACCCAAAATTCTATAGAGCACTACAATGTGAACCAGCTGGTAACATTTAATCTAAATCCTTCAGTAGCTCTGCCCTGGACCTGTGTGCTGTTCTTTAACTAAATAGCAAAATAGATAGCTCAAGTGGTAAGATGCACGACCCATCTGTGTTGTCAGGGAGAGCTGTTCCCAGCTGGATGGCTCTAGAAGTGTGAGAATGGGAGAAAGCATGATCTACTCACAGATGCTATACTAACAGCCAAAGAGGGGCCTGTTGTTTAGAGAAAGAAGCTATTTTTAAAGTTTAACACAACTGGAAAGTTTTGACTCTGCAAGATCAGGAAGTCGTATTTCATTCTGATGAGACCCTAGCAGAGTTCTCTGTGCATGCTCAGAATCATGTTTTAGAAACTAGAAATGTCCACAAGGGAAGCTATCACAGTATTAATATCTTATAAACTAACACCTAAGGAAAAGAGTAAAGGTGCTTGAATCAGCAGAGATAAATATTGGGGCTAGAGACCAGGGCTTTTTTTTTTTTTTCGAGATGGAGTTTTGCTCTTTTTGCCTTGTTGCCCAGGCTGGAGTACAGTGGCACAATTTTGGCTCGCTGCAACCTTCACCTCCCAGGTTCAAGTGATTCTCCTGCCTCAGCATCCTTGGTAGCTAGTATTACAGGCACCTGCCAACACTCCCAGCTAATTTTTTGTGTTTTTAGTAGCAACAGGGTTTCGCCATGTTGGCCCAGCTGGTCTTGAACTCTTGATTTTAGGTGATCCATCTGCCTTGGCCTCCAAAATTGCTGGGATTACAGGCATAAGCCACCAACCGCTGCCAGGCTTGTTCTCTTTAGGATCTCACAGAGTGACTAACACCATGGCTGCACAGTCAAGATTTCGCTGAGGGCTAACTACTGCAGAGAGCCTTACTTTGCATGTAGAACAATTTTAAGAAAAATAATCTCTCTAGGAATATGTAGATGTTAGATGCTGGAGCCTGAGACATCTGCCTTCTTCAGCCCCTGATAGATGGACTCAATGCAGACCTATCATGGGGACTAACAGGAATGTTTTGTAAAATGGCCAGATCAATGAATCTTCTCTTCCACTTTTTAAAATCTTCAGTGCAGGAAAAATGTTTGAGAATGTAATTCCAACTGGGGGCCAAGGTAAGGCTCCTGGCCCCCTAATTGTTTTTTAAAGATTTCCAGTCCCTAGACTACTCTTGGGAGAGGAGTGCCAAGTAGGTTTTACTGTACATTGTCACACTCAGGTGACAGGAAGCAGCCAAGAACATGGTTTCTTCTAGTCCATCAGGAAATGAAGGATTAGGACAAAACAGATTGTACAGACACTTCATCATGTGTGAGAGGCAGTTGAATTGGCATCAAGCTCTTCCATATCCCTCCCCAAAACTCTCTGATGGGGTGTAGGTAGTTGCCATTTCTTCTATGAGCCAAGTTGAAATTGTAAGTAGAAAGCATAAATGTTTCTCCTCATAATAAAATAGACAAGCATGGTTTTAATTTTAGATCAAGGAGATTCAAGTTAGATCTAAGCAAGACTCTTCTTTCAGTAAGAATTATTCACAATGAAAACAGTTCTCGTTGAAATGCTGAAGATGTGAATTAGAAGTGAATTTCTAATTAAAGTCAGACTTCCATATTGTTTATGCATGTACTATAAGAAATAAAAAGGGGGGCATACAGCTAAAAATAGAAGATTCTGGACACAGAGAACACAGACAAATATAATACAGTAACTCAACAAGATTGACTAGAAATATTCCATGATTTGTTTTCAGAACAAATTAATGAAAGATTGAGTTGAAATTTACATTTATAAAAGAAACCACAAATATATGGGAAGATTAAACTTCTGTTTGTCACCCTGTAGGAGTGTTCTATTTGGTTCCAGGGCTTTAAGAGTGAAGTTTCACTCTTTCTTTGTCAGAATGCTCAGGCTTGGAACCAAAATCTATCCAGAGAGCCGCTGATCTCAAAACGCAGATTATCTTCTCTCTCGTCTCCCGCATGACTCAAGTCCCCATTCTTGAGCTATCCATTTCTCCTTCTGGGATGAAAACTTTTCACATCTCACCTGTTAGAGGAAGTTGCTTCTGCTTTTGACAAATGATCCAAATAATGTGTGGTTCAAGGTAATTGTTCTTCCAATCCTCCAGGTGCCTAATCTTATAGGGCACATAATCTTTTTCCACGGGGCTTTATTCTGAGGAAGATTCTTTTGTGAATCAAGATACAGCTGGTATCACTTGAGAAAGTATAAGACGACCCCTGGGGTGAGCGGGGAACCATTACTTTGGAGTGAAGAAGGTCGTACTGAAGATACAGTGAACATACAGGCGTCGGCATCTGCTGCTGCCTGGTTCATCTGGTACCCTACGACTGCTACTTGACCACGATTCAGAAGAAACCAAGAACTCAAAGAAATGCATCATTCAGTAAATTTTTACATTCTCTTTCCACCTTCCAAATAATATAAACAAGACAGATGGTGTAATTAAATTGTCAACAAGATTTTAGAAAATGTACAGTTCATGGTTGTGGTAGGAAAACATTACTCCTGTAGGCCTGTGGGTAAATACTTAACTAACATTTACCTAATAGTAAAGTTGTTATGCTCACTTTGGCTCCCTATTGATTTGGAAGACAGAGGATATTTTAGAGGAAATGAATAAACAAAGGCAAATCTTGATTTGAATTCCTTTTTTTTTCTTTTTTGAGGCAGGGTCTCACTTTGTCATCCAGGCTAGAGTGCATTGGCGCGATCATAGGTCCCTGCAGCCTTGACTTCTTGGGCTCAAATGATCCTCCTACCTCAGCCCCCTAAGTAGCTGGTACTCCCGATGCATGCCACCACTCCTGGCTAATTTTTTTTTCTTATTTTTTGTAGAGACAGGGTCTTATTAAGTTGCCCGGGCTGGTCTCTAACTAATGGGCTCAAGCAACCTGCCTGCCTTGGCCTCCTGAAGTGCTGAGACTACAGGTATTGAGCTACCACGCCTGGCCTTGATTCAGATTCTTAGTGGATATCGGAAGGTTCATATAACCTTTATCATTCAGCATCGTGCATCGTAGACATACACTTTTAAACAATGGAAAATAAGAAACATGGAAAATTGAATTTTCTGGAAAAACATCTCCAATAGTGTGAGGGACACACATTTTGTGATCACCGTCTGCTAATTGCAGGTCTTCCTTTTCCCTCTTGGAACTGCTCCCTGGTTTTCCTTGTAAAGCTATGTCACGTGAGCCCAACGAGAGGTTCCACCTAGGTGTTCTATTAGCATTTACAGTAACCAGTGTGTAGAAAACACAAATGAGGGAAGTCATTGCTTTTAAAGCCCTTCTCACAATTGAATTTCCTGTGTAGAAGCAATATCCCAGGAGCATAATAGATTTTCCTCTCCCTGCTTCCATTTGAACAGATACGTTCACAGCTAACTAATCAGTTGCAATTCTAATCTATATTTCTGATTTGTTTACATGCATCATGCAGGCTGGCAATCTTTTGAATTTAAATGTGACTTAAAGTAAAATAAAATAAACCACAAGTAAATGTCACAGAATTGCTAACAGTAGGAACTTTGTTTACATTCCACATTCTGAAAATATTTTGTTCAGCTGGCTAGGGAAACCACATGGTGGAGACAGACTGGGTGAGGATTTGGTTTACTGCCTGGCTGGAATCAGGATGGAAAAAGGGATGGCATGTGATATGGCTGTCTGTCACCTCAAACCCAGAGAAAGAACACATTCTCAGCACACATGTGATCTGTGCTTTAACAGAAGAGCTGATAATCTCAGCCAGATCATCACGTACGCCTGGCTCTGGGCCAGAACAATATGCCAGTCCATTGGAGTCTTCAGATAATAACCGTCTCTTCCTTTCTGCAGTCATCAGCCGATGCTGCTTCGTTCATAAGACTCTCTCTGAGCCTGTTTGTTCTGCAAGTCATTTGTTCCCACCTACTTTCTGAAATTATCCTCTAGTACATTCCTATTTCTCCCTTCCCACCTACATTTGAAGATTTGCTGAGAGGCTTTCGTATTCTTGTTGTCCTCACTGCCTTTCCCAAATGATGACTCCAGCTCAATTAAATGAAACTTAGCAATAGCTCAAGAACGGTCACTAGAGGAACAAGGTGCATTGAAAACACAAGATGCTCTTTAACATGGTTTCCGTCCTCCAGAGCAAAACATTGCAATGGAGGCACCTGTACTGGGGTGCATCCTGGTACAATTACTTGGTGTGAAAAATGGGAAAGAAGGCAGGAAAGGAGACAAAGGTAGAATTTAGGGGGGAAGAATTAGATTTTAGCAGGCCAGTTCTAATAGCAGATGCTCCTACCATACAACTCTGAAAATTAGTTATTTCATTATCTCTTTGCAAGGGATATATTGCCCACTTGAAGAGAACCAAAAGCATTTTTTTTAAGAGATGTAAAGACACTGTTCACATTGTTGTTATTTTCTTTGGAAAAAAAAAACCGTATCTCCTTAAGTACATGTGCACCTTGGGATCTAAAGGAGCTCATCCTGCTTAGGGATTTCAGGAGCTCCAACAGAGAGTGCTTGGAGTACTTAGAGGAGGGGTTGAGGCATGGGGAGAGAAGCAGCTTCCTCTCTCAGCCTTTGGTGTGTCCATCTGGAAAGGAGAGAATGTCCGGTAGCCACTGTGAGTAGCAGAAGAACTGAAACTGTTCCAGATTCTATAGGCATGCCTCCAATTCTCTGCTCTCCCGGCAAATTAGAGACAGCTCCTGCCACCTTGGCACCCTCCCTTACCTCTATCTTCCCTCTCCTCCCTCTGGCCCAAGCTCACCTGAGCCAGCTCCAATCTTTGTTCTCTGTGCCTGGTGACAGGGTTTGAAAAGCACTGCCCTGCTTCGATGTTCTTCGGCCACACTTGGAGGAGTCCTGCTGGCCACGTGCAGGGAAGTGGTGTCCCAACCTTCAGCCTGGGCCTGCTTTCTGCTTGGTATTCTTTGGTCCCAAGCTCCATAGACGTGCTCCTCCATGTGCCCTCAGTCTTTCCCTCCAAACTTGCAGGCTTTGGAGAGAACCTCTCAACATAGTTATCAAAGAGCAACACATCAAGCTCTACCCTGAGGAAAGAGAAAACAAACGGAACTCTGGAAAAATTCACAAGTAAATTTATGAATGATTAGAAAAAAATCTTTTCTCCCATGACATAGACTTGCTGATGAAACAGAAGAATAATGTAGTTAATACATTCTTAGTTCTCAATGAAAGAGGATATCTGGAATACACACACACACACACACACACACACACACACACACACACACACAGAGAGAGAGAGAGAGAAATAAAACTTTAATCAAAAGCAACAAAAAGCAGACTTAGCACTGTAGAAAACTCTATCCTTATAGATAACTAGCTTAAGAAAATGATTTAGAGTATGAAGGAATTTTTTTTTTTTTTTTTTTTTTACTTCAATGAGGTCTAAGTAAGTCATTTACAATTGTCCATTTTAGGCACACAGTTGGATGAGTTTTGGTCAATGCATACTGTGGTGCAGCTACAATTACAAGAAGGTTTCCAGCACTTTCATCACTCCCAGACCTTCCCTTGAGCCACTCTGTAGTAAGTCTCTACCCCCACTTCAGTCCTTAGCCCTAGGAAACTGCTAATCTGTTTTCTGTCACTGCAGTTTTGCTTTTACAGAAGTGTTTATCAATGAAATCATACAGTATATACTCTTTTGTGTCTGGCTTCTTTCACTTAGCAGAAGTGTTTTTGTGATTTATTTACGTTGTTCATTTTAGTAGTTCTTTTTATTGCTCGGTCCCTTGTATGAATACACCACATTTTGTTTATTCATAGGTAAGTATTTGGGTTGTTTCCATTTTGAAGGTTATTATGAATAATGCTACTGTGAGCATTCTCATGAAAGTCTTTATGTGAACATATGTTTCCATTTCTTTTGGGTAGGTATCCAGGGATGAAAATGTTGATACATTTTTAACCTTTAAAGAAACTGTCAAACTGTTTTCCAAAGGTTTGTAACGTTTACATTCTTACCAGCAATAGATGAGGGTTCCAGTTATACCACATCCTCACGTACACTTGGTATTATTTTAATTTTAGCCATTTTAATGGCTGTGTTATGGTGTCTAATTTTAGATTTTACCTGTATTTCTCTACTGACTGATGATATTAAATAAACATCTTTCTGTGTGCTTCTTGACCATTCATTTATTCTTATTTTGTAAATGTGTAGTTGAAACTTTTTTACCCATATTTTCCAATTGGATTATTTGTATCCTTCTTATTGAGTTATAAGAGTTCTTTCTACATTTTGGGTACAAACCTTTGGTCATATTTATGTTTATTTTATATACATATATAAATACATATTTTCAATTTATGGCCCATCTTTTCTTTTTTTCGAGACAGTGTTTCACTCGTCAGCGAGGCTGGAGTGCCCCCTCAGCTCACTGTGGTGCCATCTCAGCTCACTGCAATCTCTGCCTCCTGTGTGTTCAAGCAATTCTCCTGCCTCAGCCCCCCAAGTAGCTGGGATTACAGGCATGTGTTACCACACCCAGCTATCTTTGTAGTTTTAGTAGAGACAGGGTTTCACCATCTTAACCAGGCTGGTCTCAAACTCCTGGCCTCAACTGATCCACCCACTTTGGCCTCCCAAAGTGATGTCTTTTCATTTTTCAATGGCATTTTTCAAGAAGCAAACATTATTAACTTTGATAGTGTTCAATCTAAAAGGTTTTTTTCCTTTATAGTTTGTGCTTTTTATTCCCCATCTAAAAAATCTTTGCCCTAACTCAAAGCCACAAGAATATTTTCCTGTGTTTTCTTCTGAAGTAATTATTTTTGTTTATTTACATTAAAAACAGTATTTATTGAGTACTTACTATATGTGAGGCTTGGAGCACTTCGTATATTTTAATAAATCTTCATAACAATCCTAGGAGGTAGGCTGTTTTGGTGTTTTGCTCATTTTATATATATATATATATATATATATATATATATATATATATTTTATGTAATTACCTGCTCTACTGTTATCTCTTAAAATTTCAATAGTTTGGTGAGAACAGGTGGTGTTTGGCTGCATGGAAATGTTCTTTAGTGGTGATTTCTGAGGTTTAGGTGCATCCATCACCCAAGCAGTGTACACTGTACCTAATGTGCAGTCTTTTATCCCTCACCCCACTCCCATCCTTCCCACCCCACCCCAGTTCCCAAGTCCATAATATCATTCTTATGCCTTTGCATCTTCATTGCTTAGCTCCCGCTTATAAGCGAGAACATATGATGTTTGGTTTTTCATTCCTGAGTTACTTCACTTAGAATAATGGTCTTCAACTCCATCCAGGTTGCTGTGAATGTCATTATATTGTTCCTTTTCATGGCTGAGTAGTATTCCATGGTATCATAGGTAACACATTTTCTTTGTTCATTTGTTGGTTGATGGGCATTGAGGCTAGTTCCATATTTTTGCAACTGTGAATTGTGCTGCTATAAGCATGAGTGCACAGTTTTCTTTTTTTTTTCTTTCTTTTTTCTTTTTGAGATGAAGTCTTGCTCTGTCACTCAGGCAGGAGTGCAATGGTGCAATCTCGGCTCACTGCAGCCTCTGCCTCCCAGATTCAAGCCATTCTTTTGCCTCAGCCTCCCAAGTAGCTGGGATTACAGGCATGTACCACTATGCCTGGCTAATTTTTTGTATTTTTAGTAGAGACGGGGTTTCACCATGTTGGCCAGGCTGGTCTTGAACTCCTGAACTCAGGACCTGCCCGCCTCAGCCTCCCAAAGTGCTGGGATTACAGACATGAGCCACACCTGGCAAATTTCTTTTTCATAAAATGACTTATTTTCCTCTGGGTAGATAGCCAGTAGTGGAAGGGTTAGATCAAATAGTAGTTCTACTTGTAGTTCTTTAATGAATCTCTACACTGTTTTCCACAGTGGTTGTACTAGTTAACATTCCTACCAGCAGTGTAAAAGTGTTCTCTCTTCACCATATCCATGCCAACACCTGTTATTTTTTGGTTTTTAAAATTATGGCCATTCTTGCAGGAGTAAGGTAGTATCTTATTGTGATTTTGATTTTGATTTTCCTGACAAAAAAGTGATGTTGAGTATTTTTTCATGTGTTTCTTGGCCATAAGTTTTCTTCTGAGAATTGTCTATTCATGTCCTTAGCCACCTTTTTAATGGGATTACTGGGTTCTTCTTGTTGATTTGTTTGATTTCCTTGTAGATTTTGGATATTAGTCCTTTGTCAGATGCATAGTTTGCAAATATTTTCTCCTACTCTGTGGGTTGTCTGTTTACTCTGCTGATTATTTCTTTTGCTGTGCAGAAGGTATTTGGTTTAATTAGGTCCCATCTATTTATTTTTGTTTTTGTTGTATTCAGAAGCAAATATTTTTAATAAAGAGGTACATATAAAAAATAAATTATGGAGAGCTGCTAATCTGTCAACTAGTGTTATTAAAAAAGTAAATAGACCAAATAATCAGAAATGATAAATGAAAGTGAGGAGAGAAACAAATATTTTATAAATCTAAAAACATTTAAAATTTAAATTTAAAATCCAAGAACAAAGACTTGAGATGGGTAATCATAAGCAGGACAGCAATCAGGAATAGAGAAAATATACCACATGTGTTACAATGAATGAAAAAAGAAAGTATTTGTCTTAGTGCATTTTGTGTTGCTATAACAATACCAGAGATTGGATAATTTACAAAGAATAAAAGGCTTTTTAGCTTATGATTCTGGTGGCTGGAAAGCTCAAGACTGGGCATCTGTGTCTGGTGAGGACCTCTGGCTGCTTCCAGTCATAGTGGCCAGTAGGAAGGGAAGTGGAGTGAGCAAAGAGATCCCATGGCAAGAGGGTGAGCAAGAGTAAAACCGAGAAAGCCAGACTCATTAACAATCTGCTCTCAGTGGGAACCAATCCACTCCTGTGAGAACTCACCCCAGTGGGAGGGCACTGGTGGACACTGATCTATTGTTGAGGCATCAGTCCCCATGACTCAAATACCTCACAACATTGCCACACAGGGGATCAAATTGCAACATGACTTTTGCTAGGGACAAACCAAACCATAGCAGTATCGTCAGTAAATGTCTAAATTTGGAAAAGATCTTATCTCTCTAACCCCAGCCCTTGAATTGAAGTGGCCTCCTTCATTCTTGTCTCCTGTACCTGCTGGCTCAGGAAATGAAGGACTAGCATGCCTTCCTGACCCTGCCAGATTTTGCCCTGCTTTTCCACGTTTTCCTCTTCTGGACCTTGAAATCTTTGGCTCCCGGCCCCCCGCCTGGGCTTCTGCCTCCACCCTCCAGGTGCTCCTGTTGTCTCTGCTCAGCATTTCAATGCTAAACCAGCACTCAGCTGACTCTGGCCTGGGAAATCCAGGCCCCAGCCTGGCCACGTGGCTGACACTCAGTCCATCATGCCATGAAGTAAAAGAAGGGAAGGCGCAGGAAGATATTACCACCACGAGAACTAAAGCCAGCTTAGCTTGAGATGTCTCCTTTCCAACAATGGAACATGAGATATTGAAGAAACATCTAGAGAGCTCGGCAGAAAAAAGAGAATTTAATAATTTGTAGAAGTCAATTGAAAAAAATTCAAATATGCTTATTTTTGGAACACAGATGATCCCAGTGTGATTTCGACGAAAGTTGCTTTATATTGTACTCCAAATACTAAGAGATAAATCAGAGAATAATTGAATTAATGGAGATTGTAGGAAGACATGGCCAGGGGCAGACCTGTGTTACTTATAGTTAAATGATTACAAGCTTGCTTTGCTTTTTATACACTGAGATTTGTGCCACGAATCACATCCAAACTATGGTGCAGTAAAATAAAAGCAGAGATGAAACGGTAACAGGAGGCCTATGGTAAAGACCATCTGAGAGCGCCCTACAACCGCGGGACACTGCAGCGTGGCTGCAGAGCAGAAAAAACTGCTTTGGTCCCACATCTCTTCCCCACGTAGAGTTTGCATGAGGATCTTGTAAAGAGGGCTTATGCAAAGACTCTAGAAAGGAATGCAACCTCTGCTCACAAGACTCGGAAGGGCCTTTGCAGATGGGAGCTTGTGAGGCTGGAAATCCTTTCAGGACAGAGATAACCAGAACGCCACAGGCTCTGCCTATGTTCTCAGAATATGGAGCAATTCCAATTGCTCTGCGTCCACAGTGCTGGAGAGATAAAAGCCCCTTGATGCATCATGTGTGGTCAGGCCTTATGGGGCCTTATCTGCTATGCCTCTTTTGCCAATGCACCTGGATAGACAATGGGCGGTAAAAACTCAGTGTCCTTAGTTTTTAGAAGAACCACATTTGCTATTGAATGCTGCAGACACATGTTCTTTCTACCCCCCCGCCCCCCGCTCCTTCTTAACTCCCCTCCCCACATCTCCACAGCCCACAAGATTAACAAGATAATACACCTAATAAAAGGTGTGTGAAGCCCAGAGCTTCCTACGACGGGGCCAATGGTAACTGCAGGAGCTGCAGTCTTCACGGTGTCTCGAACACCAAGAGGAACACTCAGTGTGATTGCCAGGGCCTGTCAGGGAAGGGTTGCTGGAGAAATAATCCTTGAGGAATTACAGGAATTTGCCATCTGTAGGTAAGGGATAGTAGAGAGTGACATTTAAAGGAGAGAGAGGTGGTTTTTCTATGCACAGGGAAACACTTGAGAAAAAGAGCAGGGCATGCAGTGTGCGGGGAGCTGGGTGGAGCTCAGTAATGCTAACACTTAGGACATTGTGGAGCAAGCGATGATGAAAGAGATCCCCATGGGCAGGTTACTGAAGAGACCTCCAGCTCATGCATACTGATCATGGATCATATCTATCTTATGGGGAACCACCGAGGGTCTTTAAGCAAGAGAATGATGTTGCCATTTTAGCTCACTCTGGTGGAGAAGAGAACTGACGAGAGGCAAGAAGATTGGTGAGAAAACAAACTTCACACTCAGTGAAAGGTAATAAGCTTGGATCAAAGTCAGTGGTAGGAGAGAAGAGAAATGAATAGACTGAAGAAATGTTTAGGTGGTAAAATCTGTGGTGGGTGAGGGAAGGTGAAACACCTACGATTTCTCCCAGCTCCCTGGCTGCGCTCCTTGGTAGAATTGACATGTAATATGGGAGTGTAAGCAGATATGGGCCAGGGATAGGAGAGCTTGGAATACAGGGAGATTTCTCTCTCTTAAAAATAATAACCTCTAGCCAGGTGCAGTGGCTCATGCCTGTAATCCCAGCACTTTGGGAGGCCAAGGCAAGAGGATCACTTGAGCCCAGGAGTTTGAGACCAGCCTAAGCAACAGAGCAAGACCTTGTTTCAAAAAACATAAAAATTAAAAAAATTCTTATAAAACCTTTTATTATTATAGGAGTATGAGTACTTTATAGAATGTAAGAAAATGCAGAGAAACCAGCAATAAACTAATAAAAAGACCTATGACCCACTGATTGTGACTATTACCTTTTTAGCATTTATCTTTTTAAATCTCTTTTTCTAGGAGATCATATTGCATGTGTTGGCCTGTTAGTTACTTTTTAAGTTAATAATCTCCCACTTTTCCTGTCCATTATTTTTCTTCTCATCTTTCTCTTCAATTCCTTTATTCCTGGCTTTTCCAGATAGTGTTCTAACCCAGGAACATGAAATGCACCTGTTACATATCGCAGACATTATTTCATAGAACACAGTCTTTTATTCATGATTGTCTTGCCAAAGAGATAGTGTGTATTTGAGCATCTACCATGGCCAGCTGAACTGCAGAATGTCCCACCTTCTTGGTCTATCTGGAACAGTCTAGAGGAAATGTCACTTAGTTTGTTTCCCTATCCTGTAGGAAGATTTTTCCACAGTCACTAGTGAAAAGAAAAAAAGTAATAAGCATAAAAAATGACAAGTCTAAATGAAGTGTGAAGACAGCAAGTGCAATAAAATTTCAGAAAAAAAGGGAAATGATATTAGAGCAAGCCGTTAAGTAGCAGGGCAGAGTGTGGATGTTAACCGGGTAGAGATCAATTCCAATGAGATAGCACAATGAATAAAGGCTCACAGCAAAGAGAATATAGGACTCTGATCTAATGACTTAGATTAATTGTTTTTATTTGGATAATGCTGGTACTGCTTGCCAAAATTACTGAGTGATAGAAGTAGTTGCTATACTTGTGATTGCTCTTCTATGTAATGGAAAAATAATTGCAAGATACATTTAAAAAGGATATTTTCTTTTAGATTATGCCACTGAAGAAACTGATGTTTCTGTAAATTTTATCATCTGAAAGAGTTAAAACAAATGGAATTTATTCAGAATGTGCATTTGATACAGAGACATATTCCTATGCTTTAACCTTCTGATTGTGTTTTATTTGGATCACTTAAAGATTTGTTCTGGCCTCTAAGTTCAAGGATATAAAGCTTCAGGATATGTTGCATGTGTGACCATTCTACTGAATTTTTTTTTCTGATAAAACCAGAAAGCTTGGAATAAATATTTTCAGTTAGAAGGTAATTTCATGGAATAAATGTAGACCCATGCTTCTGAAAATGAATGATATCAAATGTCTGCTTAAAGTTACCTTAGTAATTGGTGCATTCTTATAAGGTTTGATCACTTCAATAAGCAGACATTTCCATCCTGTTAGTTTGTTAACCTAAGTTCCCATCATAATCCTAACAAGTTGATTTTTTTTTTTTTTCCTGAGACGGAGTTTTGCTCTTGTTACCCAGGCTGGAGTGCAATGGTGCGATCTCGGCTCACCGCAACCTCCGCCTCCTGGGTTCAGGCAATTCTCCTGCCTCAGCCTCCTGAGTAGCTGGAACTACAGGCATGTGTTACTACACCTGATTAGAATCCTTTCTTAAAAGGCCACCGTACTATTGAATTAAGGTCCCAAGCTCTCCAGATACAGTCACATTGGGGGCTAGATTTTCAGCCTATAAATTTTGGAGAAACAGTTCAGTCTATATCCATCCCATCTCTGGATCTAAAAATTACAGAACTTGGGCTTTCAATAATTGTCTTTATGAAGTTTAAAGATAATATTATTCCTGAATGCGTATAGATTAAATGACACTGTTAAGGTCACACAGCTAGTCAGTACTAGAGCTAAGGCTGGGTGGCCTGAAACCAGAAAAAGCATTCTTCCCACTTTAGTAGTCTATTCTTTTTTAAATGAATTAATAAATAATATGCAGTTCAATCATGATCCAGTTGAATTTTCTAATCTACTTTCCTGCCACACGGAGTGTCACTTCCAGCTCAACCTATAGAGGTAACACCTGATGGCCCCAAGGGCTGGCTCTAGCTTTGCCAGGAAATATATAGAGTGAGAGTATGTTAGATCCCAACACTCTGTTATTTTAATTTGCCTTCTGGATTTTTGGATTGTTTTTGCTTGAACTTATTTTGACTCTCCCCTGATAACTGTGGACACAAAGTAGGTATATGCCACCTCCCTTTATTAAAGAACTTCTCCGTGATTTGACTTCAATAAGTGCTTAGCTTTCATTCATGCATTCTAGCATTTGTTCATCTGTTCATTGATGTTTAACTAATCGATTCATTTCAGGGCCATGACTTTAAGTTGGGTTCTCTACTGGACATGCAGATACATAAATGAGTAAGGGGTAATCCTGCCCATGAGAACTTTGCGATCTTCCCTGTCTTGAATAAATAGACAACAAAAGAGTTTAATTTACATTTTTGATAATACACAGAACTTATGATTCAAATTAAAAGAAGTCAAATGAAGAACCACAACTACTCAGTATCAATTAATGCTCATAAAGTTTGCTAAGGCTTTTTGAAACATCCTTGGTCACTAAGCAAAGCTAACATTAGGAAATAATGACAAAAAACATGAGATAAGATTGTAGAGAGGATTCATCGCTATTTTCTAAAAACCTACTTTGGCCTTTTATTCTAAGCTTGTAAACTCCATTAGTAAAAGAAAAATGTAGGGGATGAACAGGAAGAAATAAAATTAACTTTGCCTTAATAGCTGCTCTGTTTTATTTGGGTTGACAGTATAAAAATATTTAGGGACCAGGAGATGGAGTGAGAGGGATGGTGGGAAAACAGGTCGTTGAATCATGGTATCTCTGAGTATTACATAGAAGCCAAGTTATAATATGGAGAAGACGAGTTGTAATACGGAGTATTACATAGAAGCCAAGTTATAATATAACTCTGTCTAAGGCAGCAGTTCATAACCTTGGCTTTACATCAGACTCACTTGAAGAGGTTTAATAGAGAATATTTCTGGATCTCATACCAAAATTCCAGTGTAATTGGCCAAGGGCTCTGTGTGGGAATCTGGCATTTTAAAAGCTCCCCAGGTGATTTCTAATGTGAAGCCAAGTTTGAGAATCACCGAACTATTATTGTCCAGTGAAAAGCATTTCCCAGATTTAGGGAAAACCAGCCATTTAGGGAATCATTTCAGGAAACCAGGAGACAAAATAAGTACCAGAAAGGCCAGATGTAGCCTTCTCTGGGAGAAATGAAAAACATTTCTAAAAGATCAATTAAAATCTAAATTATAAAAGGCATCCATTAACTAATAAGAAAGAAACTACATAGCCAGTAGTCAGAAATAAGTAAGAAGAAAAGTGTTTGTTAGTAAGGATCAGTGGATAGTCACGTGACCTGGCGAAACCTGCAAACTCATAGCAAGGTGCTACATTAGTTTGTACTTTGCTTTAACGCATATGTTATATTATTATAAATAGAAATCAGAGCACAATTAAAATGCTTTTTTTTTTTTTCCCCTGAGACAAGGTTTCACTGTCATCCAGGCTAGAGTGCAGTGGCATGAACACAGCTCATCGCAGCCTTGACCTCCTGGGCTCAAGCGATTCTCCAGCCTCAGTCCCCCAAGTTGCTGGGACCACAGGCTGAGCCACCATGCCTGACTAATTTTCTTTTTTTATTTTTTGTAGAGACAGGGGTCTTCCCATGTTGCCTAGGCTGGTCTCAAACTCCTGGTCTCAAGCAATCCTTCCACCTTAGCCTCCCAAAGTGCTGCGATCACAGGTGTGAACCACCACGCCCGGCCAAAATGCTTGATGTTAATTAATGAAAGAGTTATATTAATAGTTCTCAAAATATTTCATGTGGTTAAGTTTTTAGAAGTCATGAGTCTCTTCATGGAATACCAGGAAATATTGATCTAGTAAACATGTGGAAACTAAATACATCTTTTTGTGTTGAATAAAAAATGATCTATTTTGGACAAAAAGGCTACGTACAATTTATAGCAAGAGTCAAAGTTTTAAGAAAAAAAATACTCATATAAAAACCAACAAAGAAAACACTGCTATTAACCTACATTTCTCTTCGAGTTGTGAAAGAGTCATCATTATATGATTTTTAAAGAGCAGGATCTCTTAGTTCTGTGAACAAAAATCAATATTCTTTGAGAGGCTAGTTTGGGAATGACTTCCTTTTATCAGTGAACAAAATATATTAAAAAGTTCTGTACTCTTGCCTTTCCTGTGATTCACACAGGAAGAGAACCTAAATCCTGACTTTGTACATGACAAACAGGCTGAAAAAACAGAGCCAACTGTGGGATGTATCTTATAGCACCAAACATTTCAAGCAATAGAGAATATTAAATGGGGATTTCACAAAGAAACAAATGAAAGGAAACACCTCTGTTAAATGATGCTCTTTGAAACTGACTAATAACTAAAACTCATTTCAGATGAAGGCTCCATTATAAAAAGGTCTATATTCCATGATGTATTTTTTGTACTAGTGCTATAGGTAAAAACATTTGGTCTTATGGGAATTCATTTCCTATTAAGTATTTCTTTTAGAACAAAATATGTGCTCTTGTTTAAAAGGGCCAATCATTTTAGTGTTCCATCAGCTGAGTTAAATTATCTTGGGACATTTTTCCCCCCAAAATTCTAAAATTTCCCAAGAAATTAAACTCAAGTTAAAAAAAAAAAAAGCAACCACCTTGCAGATCAGACATATGGAAAAATGTTAAGATATCTTATTAAAATTTACCAAGAAAAAAATGCTACTGGGATTTAAAAAATGTGACAAATATACTTCACTGCATAAATGACTACAATAACATTCATTTCTATCTCCAAAAAAAGTGGTTTTTCTTCTATAAAAACATTAAAATTCTTCTAACCTTCAACTTTGAAGTGGGCTAGTCTTAGATCTGATTGAAGGAAAAAAACTGATACGTCATAGCTTTGTCTCCTTGTCTATTTTACGTTACGTTAGATTACATTCCGTAAGTTACATTAATAATTTATTCATCTAGTACTGTAAGAGAATGAGTTCTAGGGAGACTTTGCAGGTAGTTCAAACTTACCATTATACATCCAGCTATAAAAATCAAATCAAATAAAAACAAGAAATTTTTAAAAATGAAAATATCTTGAATGTAAAAGGGGTCCCTGCCTCTGTCCTGGGCCGGGGTGGGGGCCCAGCCGTGCCTTGAGATGAGAAGGTCACAGTGGCCAGCAGGCCTGGATGGCCCTGTCCCTACTGTGGCCCATGCTGCTGCATCTCCCGCTATAGTGGGTTGGATGGTGGCCCCCAAAACATAGGTCCATCCAGACCCTCAGAACTGTCCTTATTCAAAATAAAGGTCTTCAAAGATGTCATTAAGATGAATATCTTGAGGTGCCATCATTCTGGACTAGGCTGAGATGACAATGACAGGTGTCCAGTTAAGAAGAGGAGAGGGTACAGAGACACGGAGACATAGAGGAGGAGGCCACGTGAGGGCAGAGATGGGGACAATTTAACCTTTCCTCAGTGTCTTAGGGTCCTCATTATAAACATCAGGTAAGGTGAAATACGGAAATAAAATGATGTCCCCAGAAACCAAGGAGGTATGTACAAGTTTTGTATGACAAAAATGGCCCCAGAGTATTCTGTTTTGATACCTGAGTTCTTGTGTTTTTTCTCATAAGCTTCTACTTCTAAAGCACCCCAAACATTCCTTTGCCAAAGGGTTCTAGAGTTCATCTTTACCATAGCTTACTTCTGGGTTCTCAGTTGGGTTCTATGTCCTTCATGGTTCTATTTATGATATACTGGGAAGAGGAGATTTTATGGTCATTTCTCCTACTTTGGATCTCTCCTGTTTGAAGAAATAAGTCAACCATGATGCTTTATAGAAATAGGTATTTAAATACACTCATTGATTTTTGAAGGAAGTGGGGAGATGGCAGGCAAATATATCTTGTAGAATCTATATTATATGGAATTGCCTGTTAGCATCTCAGCAAACTCATCAAGAACTGATCAATGAATAGACCTTCAAATGTGGAACTACTCCGGAGACCGGAGACCCATCTACAACTGTCTTTCTCTCTCATCTGGTGCCAAATCCCTTCCCTAAGAATCTACTGTAAGTGAGATATTCAAGGCAGGGTAGTGACTTCACAAGCAGAGAGGTAGAGGCAGTGCAAGGGAACGTCACTATCCTTCAAAAGATAACCTGTCATCTCAGTGTCCTTGCTGGCAGAGGAGTTGCCACAAAGGAGGAGCAGCCGACCTAGAATTCTTCATCCTGAGTTTCCCTTCCCAGGCCCCCATGTGCTGATCTTGGGGAGACACAGTTCCTGTCTGACTCTGGCCCAAGCCTCAGTACAGCCCGGGGACTTGATAGCCACAGCACAGCTGAGCTGCTTGCAAAAGATTTGATAATAGATGTGACACCTTTCTGTCCACTTGTCTCACTTGACTTGGAGCTTCTCGAAGACAGAGACTATCTGCATCTCAAGCACATAATGATCAGTGGTCCTTCCTCATCACATGTTTGGTAAGGACATATGCTGCTGAGGATCCCTTCGGGAATTTCTTGTTTGTTCAATGTAACTCTGAATACAAACAATGACACACGGTGAGGCTGCCTAGCATTACTGCTAATCTGATAAATTTAGCTTCAGTGCATCAATTTTGTTTTGATTGTTTCTTTTTTATAGAGACAGGGTATTGCTCTGTCACCCAGGCTGGAGTGCAGTGACATGATTGTAACTCACTGCAACCTCAACCTCCTGAGCTCAAAAGATCCTTCTACCTCAATCTCGCAATGTGCTGGGATTACAGGAATGAGCCATTGTGCCCTGCCCAATTTTGTTTTTCAAATGGTAGATTAAAATAAGAAAATCTTTGATGTTCATGAGATGGAAAGTGTTAAGGGTCAGAATAAATATTTCAAAGTATACACTTTTACCTCAGATTAACTTTTGTTTTAAATACAACAGAGATGATACTGAAGTATAGATGCTTATATTATAGATGCTTAATATTATTATACTCAATAAATCAAAACAAGGAATAGCTTGAAGGATCTCTGCTTCAGTTAATTCTGATGATGGTTTGATCATAGTAAGTTTCACACGGTACCCATCAGAGTTAAATCTCATTAGGTCTGAGGACAAGCAGATACCATTGCGACCTGTAGAGATGTGTTACCGCTTGATTAAACTTTTTAGCTGAATGATGACTTTTTATTGTTTTCCACCATAGTTAGCCCCAGTTCCCTCCAGTTTAGAATGAGATTTTAGTCTAACATTAGAAAAGGGGGGTTTAAATTCTATCTGGACACACAGAAAGTGCTTGGATAGGCTTGTGAGGGGGAAAAGTGGTTTTAGTTGTTTGCCGTGAACTGTTAAGATGTTTAAACAGATGGTGATCACTGTCACATGTCCTGGTGAAATGGAATATCCTTTTCAAAAATTCCTTGCAGCTTCTTCCTGATTATAATAGGCTCATAACTTGGATTATCAGATTTTTATCACATAAGCATCTATATATACTTCCACATCTGCAATGATATGGAGGCTGCCCAGCACTGGCCTCAGACAAGTTTAAAGCCATTTTGCAAATTCCTTCAAGGCTAGCTAACACAGCTCGATCCCACCCCCGCCATCTGAAACCTTTTAACCTGTCATGGTTTCTCCTCTTTCTGCTGGCTTTTCTGCAGGTATTCTGTTATATACAGCCCCGGGCAATTCCAATACAAATTTCGCTTAAACAAAAAATAAATTTAACTATGCCTAGTTATTTATAATTTTTAACAAAAAGAAAAATAACTATTTTCCTTCTTCCCTTTCACCTTGTCTTTAAAGATGTTTCCCTGATGCCCTTTCTGATTTCATGAGTTTGTTTTGTTTTGTTTCATTTTGCTTTTTTGGCAGAGTCTCACTCTGTCGCCCAGGCTGGAGTGCAGTGATGCAATCTTGGCTCACTGCAACCTCCACCTCCTGGATTCACATGATTCTTGTGCCTCAGCCTCCTGAGTAGCTGGAATTACATGAGTCTACCACCATGCCCAGCTAATTTTTATATTTTTAGTAGAGACAGAGTTTCACCATGTTGGCCAGGCTAGTCTCGAACTCCTGGCCTCAAGTGATCTGCCTGCCTTGGCCTCCCAAAGTGCGGGGATTACAGGTGTGAGCTCCTGCACCCAGCGCATTACTTCTTTATATTCCCCATGACCAACCTATTGAGTAACAAGTTCCTATTAGTGAGTATTGCATTTTTCAAAGAGGAAGAAATTCTGAGAGTTCAATGTAAAATAGTTCTAATTCTACATATATTTAGACGAACAGAATCTAAGTTCTGTAAATACATAAGGTGGTAGATAGGGTTAATTAGCCCTATAATAGTTCTAAATAACAGTTCATGCTGGGTGCAGCGGCTCATACCTATAATCCCAACACTTTAGAAGGCTGAGGAGAAAAGATCCCTTGAGGCCAGGAGTTCGAGACCAGACTGGGCAACATGGTGAGAGTCCATAAAAATAAAATAAATTTTTATAGTCCTCTATAAAAATAAAATAAAAATACCATAGTGTCTTAATTTTAAAAAGAAACCAAAACAGTTTACTTCTCCCATAAATGGAAGGTTGTTAGATTTGTGTACTTAGAAAGTTTGTGAAATGTTCCTTAAGTGTAAGGAGAATGTGAAATTTGGAAGTTTCTTGTAGAACCAGCTTTTCGTGATTTTACGATAGATGGATAAGCCATTCATGTACTGGCTTTCCTGTCATGGTGTCTTTTTATAAGCCAGGCGCTGTCCTAGGCACTTTATATACATTATTTCATTAATTTTTCCTAACAGTCTTACAAATAAGGCGCGATTGTTAATCACATTTCAATATCTTACTTAACCTATTGTAGCCCAATGGGACAAAGCATAGGCTGTGGCTTCACTCAGATCTGAATGGAGTAGACGGCTAGAAAGCTCCAGGCACAGGACCCCATTCTGATCCGAGTGAAACCACAGCTTGTACTTTGTCCCATGAGGCCACGTCACCCGTGTGCTGTGAGCTGACTGATTCCTCTTCTCATTGTGTCTCAGGTGCCTGAAACTTACTGAGATTTATTCTTTTATGTTAAGTCATGGTCCCTAGTTAAAATACTAATCCTTTGGGTGGGTCAACAGGTTAAGCTGCCTTAGTCATTAATAACATTTAGTGTGAGCTAATGCATCAGATTCTTTCCACTGTGATTAACTTTAGCTAAAAATAGCAGGGAAGTAGTAAAAGACAATCCATTCTCCACTTGGAGAAGATAGATGTGTCCTTTTGGCTTATTGGGATTGGTGGTTTCATATCAACAGGAATTTCATATTTTACTTGTTAATGCATTAGGTGCCATTTCTGCAATAAGATTTCATATGTAGCCTCTTGGAATAATTGAATTAAATACTTTGAAGTGTGTGAAGCCAGTGAACAAACCTTTATTTGAAGACTAACGTTCAATTTTGGTGTTCAGCTTTGTGGAAAATCAAACAGAACTGTCTTCATTTTTTGCTTAGATCTCCCATGAGAAACTGATCATGGTATTGGCTCATGTTTCAATTTCCAATCTGTTTTAAATTGGGATTCATGGATCCTTTGGGGGCAGCATTTCAGTTATATCTGCATAGCTTTCCCTTGAAAATCTGCTTACTTGGAGTCTTTGGGAAACTAGGAGAATTTACATATTTTTAAATGGCATTTTAAGGTTCTCCCACTGACAATTTTGTTAGAAGGTAGAAACACCAAGTGAAGGGTGGAAATGAAAATAAACTAAGTGAACAATTGGCAAGGTTTCATTTCCTTCTCAAGCAATGGAGACAGATGACCTCCAGCTCACAGTGCTCACAATTCCCCCCCAGGCCACATCTGTGCCACTGCCACCTACTACACTGCTTTCAACATGTGCTGCCCTTGGCCACAGGTATGGGCAAGTGAGTCCAAGTGGGGGGCTCACAGCACCTCACCCTGCCTGGCTCCAGGTGGGCTAAGATTGTTTCTACTTAAGAACCAGGGCACATTTTCCCTATCCAGAAGAGCAGAAGATCAAACACCGCATGTTCTCACTCATAGGCGGGTGTTGAACAATGAGAACACATGGACACAGGGAGGGGAACACTACACACTGGGGTCAGTTGGGGGGAAATAGGGGAGGGACGGTGGGGGGTGGGAAGCTGGGGAGAGATAGCAAGGGGAGAAATGCCAGATGTAGGTGATGGGGAGGAAGGCAGCAAATCACACTGCCACGTGTGTTCCTATGCAACAATTTTGCATGTTCTTCACATGTACCCCAAAACCTAAAATGCAATAAAATAAATAAATGGGAAAAAAAAAAAAGAACCAGGGCAACAGGTTGTATTATCTGGATCAAGTGACTCCCTTATTTTAATTAAACAGAAAACTTAAATTCAAGGAATCTGGCCAACAAACTGAATGTTTCTGAGAGGTATTATTAACTGATTAACTGGTCTGACCACTCCAGGCGCTAAAATCTTGGCTGAAACATTCAGTCATGGTACACCCAGGCCAGATTGTTATCGACAACAATGCCTAAAAGGGTTTCATTTTACCTGGGACATTGGAAGGCCACAAAAGAACAAATTGAAATGGACAGAACCCAAATAGCTCGGTGTCATTGAACATTTGAATTGTACAACTCATACCTCTTGCTCTGATTCTAGGCTTACTAGATTTCTCACAAATTGGTTTTCCACATTGTTCACATACGGGGTGGGGAGGTCTGGGAATGCTGGTGTCTGCTTCAGCTACACACAGTGTTATTCATGATAAATGAACCAGTTGGCCTGCTGGTTTATTAACTTCATCTTTTGTGAACTTGGTTGGGGTGAGTCCCTGAGCCCTGTTAACCCTGGAGAGTGACAGGATTGCGGGTATACGACTTGGGCTGTGTCCTGGACAATGGTGAACTGGAACTAGTGTCACTTGGGTGATAATCAGTTGCCCTTCCCCCAGGAGATTACCCCAGGGGTGACTGCTCACTTCCATTTAAAACTTTTATACCAGGGCCGGGCGCGGTGGCTCAAGCCTGTAATCCCAGCACTTTGGGAGGCCGAGGCGGGTGGATCACGAGGTCAAGAGATCAAGACCATCCTGGTCAACATGGTGAAACCCCGTCTCTACTAAAAATACAAAAAATTAGCTGGGCATGGTGGCACGTGCCTGTAATCCCAGCTACTCAGGAGGCTGAGGCAGGAGAATTGCCTGAACCCAGGAGACGGAGGTTGCGGTGAGCCGAGATCGCGCCATTGCACTCCAGCCTGGGTAGCAAGAGCGACACTCCGTCTCAAAAAAAAAAAAAAAAAAAAAAGAAACACTTATACCAAGGTGTTAGATCCCAGAACAATAATAGTGTGTCTTCACTGATTCATTCCAGCAAGATTGTGTGACTCAATCAGCTGTTTGAGTAACAAGACAACTTATGCAAAGTCTTATGCAAATTCCTGCAAAGTTATATTAAAGGGAAAAGAGAAAAAATGTTTTGAATCAAATTATACCACATGACTGGCATAACTGTCTCAAGCAGACACAACCCTAATCACTGAGTCTGAATATTATTCCATCTATAAAATGAAGAGGATATTAATTACCTAAACTAGTCATTATATCTAAAATTACTTTAGGCAATGTTGAGAATAAGCGCAGGAAGAAAAGCACCACGTAAGAACAAGGTAAGAAAGCACGATTCCACAGATTGGAATGATCATTTTGGGAACACCTATAATCTATTCATGTGCTTGGCCAGGTGCTTTGCCTGTCATTTCCCTCCATCCTGACAGCTCAGTGAGGTGGATGTCACCACATTTCACCCATGAAGAAACTAACGGTGATTTTGTTGGAGGACTTCTCCTTACTTCAGTTAAAGATGGGGTTTTTGTCCATCACACAGCCATGAAAACGTAGGCTCGCAGATGGTTTAAAGGGTGAGTAAAGCAGGGTTTTATTGGGTGAAAAGGGAAAAATAAGGGGAAGCAGGGACTCTCACATGGCCAGAGTCCCTCTGCTAGAGCACTTCCCGCCAGGTCATGAGCACTTCCTGCCACTTCCTGAGGCTCCACCTCCGTGGGCAGGCTGGATGGAGTTTCCCCAGGGACCCCCTTCCTTCTGGCTCCCCCATTCCCTTCCCCGCCCCCATCTAAAGACTACCACTAGCTGCTGCTCGGTTAAGGTTAAGAACAAAGACTGATCCTTACTGCTTCCTGCTGACAGGAGGCGCTGTTGTTTTGGGGAAATGGCAGTCAGCGCTCCCTCAGAGGCCTATGTAAGGGTTCCTGGCAGAAGGGGCCACTGTCAGAGGCTCTGGTTTCATGACCATTTGGAGTTTGGTGGTCTGAAGGCAAGAACAGACAAATCAGGCTGTTAGGAAACGTGTCAAAATGAAATGTATCTGCGCTGTGCCTTTCAGCCTCTGCTGCCGTCTGCCTCTGGATCCCTCAGACCCAGTTTTCTTTCTAGGGCTTTGACCCAAAGCTTGAAATGGAGCCTGCGACAAAACAAGGGGAGGGGAAGGACAGCTCAAAGAGCTCTGACCAGTTTGCACAGGGAGAGGGAGGCCAAAGGCCTGAGTGGTAAAAAAAGACTTTACCCTTGTGCCAGCATGTTGGACTTCTGGGTTCCCTTCCCCTGAGCCCAATCCTAAGCCAACAAGTTTAAGGTTTGGGAATTAACTTTTCAGCTTGGAGGACACATCTGAGGGGAGAGTCCTATAGTACGGAGACACAGTTACCTATCAGTGAAGAGAGAACTGAGAAGAAGAAAGGAAGAAGAAGGCTTCTTTTTAAAGAGTCCCAAGGGTTCAGGATACATTCAAAATGGGTACAGACTGCAGATGAATGACTGCCAATCTAGAAAGAGGGGAGCGGCATCCCTGATTCCCTTCTCTTCTTAGCAGATACCTGGGGTAAGTAAGGGAGAGAGGGAAGAGCATCTTCTTTTCATCTCTTGTCCTTGCAGTCCCAAGTCCTGGCGACCTTGGCAGGCACCGCAATGAGCAGCAAAGTGGCTTGCACCCATGAAGCAGGGGGGTCCCAGAGAACAGGAATTATCCATTCTCACCCATGCCTTTATCCCACTTACTGCCAGTAGCCTTGGAGTTCCCTAGACCCCATTTGTGCCATGGATACTAACATGGCCTTTATCCATGAAACAGGAAGCTTGGGTTGGCTAAATTGGCACTTGTGCTGTGCCTTTTAGCGTTTGGTGCCATCTGCTTCTGGATCCCTGAGATCCAGTTTTCTTTCTACGGCTTTGACATAAAGCTTGAAATTGAGTCCAGGACAAAAATGAGTCTTGGGGGTATTGCATGGACTCCTTATTATAAGCCAAATGATACGGTGAAGCTGTGGAACTGAGTCCTCCTGCAACAAGGGAGAGAAAAGGGTGTCTTGTGATAACTGACAGCTATAGCTATGCCTGCCGGGATTTGCATGCATGATGCTTGGTTTTGGTTAGTTCCCTTGGTTTCACCTTCCCAAAAAGGAAACCTCCAGGTGATGGGCACCCTATTCATCCCATCACCCGGCAGGATTTGCAGGATAATTGTTCAGAACTAGAATATTGATCCAGATTTCTATAGTATCCATCCCTCTTGTTCTTTCTGAGCTGCAGCCAGAGATTACAGTTGGTTCACAGGAGCACGCAGTGTTAGTCTGAAATGCAGGTGAAAACTTAAAAACAGCTAATGAGTTTAGGATTTAATGACAAATGTATGGTAAGTTTTAGAACATCATTTCTCTCTCTCCAGTCCTCATTTTTGTTAAAAAAAAAAAATTATGACAGGACTGAGTGATTTGCAAAATAGACCTTAGTCTTATACTTGGCCTGATTATTTGCATAAAGTGCAGCAAGAAGAACTATTTCTATATAGGCTTTTTGGATTGGCTTTCTTGAAAGAGTCCGTTTTCCATAAGGAATCACAGATAAGACCTTTTAAAGTCAAGTCTGGCCATGTGTTTGCATCCTCAAATACCTGTGAGTTTGGTGATCCTCTACTCTTAAGATTTCAAGATAAACCAGGAGCTCCTGGACCTGTTAGAAAGTGACAGTATTTAATGACCACAAGTCAGAAGTCCTGTACAGGGACTGCATAGACAAGGGTATGAGGCAAGTGTCCCCATGGGGCTTTTACTGGCTCTGCAAGTCGAGCTTGGCTTGCTTGACTCCTTGAAGGGAAGCATACCCTACCAGTCAAAGCCTTGGTAAAATAACTACTTTCTCCAAGTGTGTCCTGTCACAAAATAAAAATGGATTCTTACTGCGTGGATGCAAACAGCCATATTGCCATAAGAATACTCACAGATAGTTTCCAAATTCTAGAGGAACCAGGCAGAGAGAAACAAACATGCTTCAAATTTTATTCATAGAAGTATACCTTACTCAATTATTAAATGCCATAAATAGTTCAAAATAAGTTTCCTTGACTGAAAAACAGAACATGAATTAGCAATATTCCAAGCAAAAGTCAAAACAGCTGCTTCAGCTTCCTGAGTTTAGTCCATTTCGTTAACTCTTGTTTTGCTTCATAGTTGTGAGCATTTCAGCTCTTCATGAATCCTGTACATTTTCCTGTATTCCAATGTCACAATATCCAAAGTAATCATAAGCCTATATTTGAGAGCACCTGTCAAAGTCTTACAGCTTAAACCATCTTTTAAAAAGGATTAAAACAATATGACCTTTCTCTATACAGTAACATCTTTGGGTTCGCAAGTCTGATGGGTTAGTTATGTTTTTGTTTTTACTAATACCAATTAAAATAAATACATTTCTATTAATTTGTCGCATTTTATCCATGCCTCAGCTTAAATCACCATACATGCCTCTAGAGAAAATTCTACATTACCACACATAGGAAAACACTAGCAAGTAGAAAAATGGTGCCTTTGATCGGGAATTTCCAAACATACAGAAGTTTTCTCTAGCTTCTAACAAGAAAAATTTTCTGCATTTGACCTTTGAAATAATTATTCATCCTAAAAGTGTAGTTCAACAAGCCTGAGCATTTACTTCATGTCAAGTCCAATACTGTGCCCTGGTTATACCAAAGACTCATCCCTGCCCTCCAGGAACCTGGAATGTAATGCCAACAGAACGAATCCCTTCCCCCACCAAAATGCTTATCATATCCTAACAAGTATTCTTATTATGATCCAACCTTAGCATCTACTTCCTCTTGTGACCATTTAAAGTACCATTTGAACGAAACTGATTCCTGAAAAAACAGACTGGGGAGCACAGAATCAAATGTTCCCCAAAAGGAGCCAGGTCAGATCAATTCTATTTTTGGGGGTTTTAAATTTTTATTGAATGAAATAGAGATGAGATCTTGAACTCCTGGGCTTGGGCAATCCTCCTGCCTCAGCCTCCCCAAGTGCTGGAATTACAGGTGTGAATCACCACACACAGCCTGGATCAATCCTCTTTGACACATTAAATTCTAAAAAGGCAGTAAAATAATATGTACAATAGGAGCAGCATTGTATGAAGGTATGCATATTTATGAGTAAAATAAAAGAAGAAAGTACGCCAAAATAAAAGTTAGAAGAAAGTGCATCAAAATAAAAATATTAACAGAAAAAAAACCCAGTATGTCCAGGGTAGTTATAGTTAGAAACATAAATGACAAAGAAGTCTGATTATCTCTGTGGTTTACAACTTAGCCTTCATTATAATTGATGGCATACACTCAGACATCAGAATTTTAGAAATCCCATATAATTTTGCAACATATATTAGCATTATTCACCAGGATATAACCTGAAGAAGATTGAGCATCATTTTGGCAATCCCATGTACATAAACATGTCAAATAATCCTGTTTACCTCTCTTTTCTGGACCCTTCAGGGGCCCTCTGAAGTATTCGAAAAGCCAGGTGGCAGGGAAGACAATTTTGAAACTGAAGTTTGATTCTGGGAAGGCTGCTAAATGTTCGAGGTTTAAAACACTTGATATTATGAAACAGAATTCCAGATTACCATAAGTTATTTATTTTGCCAAAATGACTCAGTAATTTTAAAAAAGCAAAAACCTTTTCTAACCGTTTACAAATTTTGCCACAGCAGATTAGCCCCTGAGGAAAACTTTGCTATGCTTTTATCTCAATGCTCAATTTACAGAAAAACCATATAATACCCTTTTTAAAATGTAGTCAGTATGTTCACACAGAGAACCTCTGTGCAAGATAATTTTTACTTTTTCTACCACTTCTTTGAACCTTTAGCTTCTTCCTAATTTAACTCGAAACAATCCTTTAACCCTAAATAAAAGCTTACATGCCCATACCTTTTATTAGAAAGCACATTTCACTGTTCTTGCACAACTTGCATGTAAATCTATTTCTAGGTGTTTCAATTAATTCCTGGAAATTGTTTTTTCTTTTTTTTTTTTTTCTTTTTGAGATGGAGTGCAGTGGCACGACCTTGGCTCACTGCAACCTCCTCTTCCCGGGTTCAAGGCATTCGCCTGCCTCAGCCTCTAGAGTAGCTGAGACCTCCTCCTCAAGCTAATTTCTTGTATTTTTAGTAGAGCCAGGGTCTCACTGTGTTAGCCAGGATGGTCTCCATCTCCTGACCTCGTGATCTGCCTGCCTCAGCCTCCCAAAGTGCTGGGATTACAGGCGTGAGCCACCATGCCATGCCACTCCTAGCAATTTTTAACTTTAAGGTAAAATTTAGTAAGTTGCTTTAATTGTGTGCTAACTGCAGCCAAGGTCTGCCTCCTTAGCTAAGGCTGTGGTTAGTTCCATGTGTCCTCAAGCCTCACCAATTGTGAAGCCGGCAAGTCAAACAGTTCTCAAATCCAAAAAGCAGTTTGTAACCTTAAAACGCTTAGCTAATCTTGCATCTCACCTGCAATTTACCAATAGTCTTTAGGGATGTCTATATTTCCTAAAGACTAAAGCTACACGAACTGGAAGGTATCAGTGATTTTTATCTTCCCTTTAAAAAATATTAGATCCAAGAACTTGTCTTTCTTTAGGCCAAATTAATTAGAGCTCTTTTTATAGACATCACACACAGTACACACACAGACAGGCAGAAGAACACTCTGTAAGAGACAGGGTTACCTCTGAGAGGGGCATCCCCTTGCGCAGGATTGCTAAACAAACCTCCCCAAGCAGTAGCCAGCCATGCTCTCAGGATGGAAAACAAGATGGAGGCTTGATTTCACAACCAAACTTTGCAGAAAATATAGTGATGGTTGCGGGGCGGGGGGCAGTGGCTAGCCTAGTATAACATCTTCTAAAAGAAAAAAAAACACTTGTAAAAGTTAACTTGTGGGGCCGGGCACAGTGGCTCAAGCCTGTAATCCCAGCACTTTGGGATGCCGAGGCAGGTGGATCACCTGAGGTCAGGGGTTCGAGACCAGCCTAACTAACATGGTGAAACCCCCTCTGTAGTAAAAATACAAAAAGTAGCTGGGTGTAGTGGCGGATGCCTGTAATCCCCAGCTACTCTGGAGGCTGAGGCAGGAGAATCGCTTGAACTCAGGAGGCAAAGGTTGCAGTGAGCCGAGATCATGCCATTGCACTCCAGCCTGGGTGACACAGCGAGACGCCTTCTCAAAAAAAAAAAAAAAGTTAACTTGCTGATGGGGTAGAGAAAGAGAAAGGAAACAAACAGTTTAAAACTGCCTGGGAAGAACATCTTATTCTTATGTGGAAACAAGTTTAAACTTAATTACTGTCTGATAGAGTTAAACCCCCTGGTTAGGGAAGGGAAGGCTGGGGCAGCCTCAAGGGGCTGGGAACCTACCAGCTGGCTCTGCGGGACCCTTGGGCCATGCATCCCAGCCCAAGCGGGGAGCAGAGGGAGCTGCTGCTCACCAGTGGGTCCCGGAAAAGTAAGGAAAAGGCCAAAAAAAGGCCCGAACAGGCCCGGGAGCTACCAGGGGTGGGGTCATGGTTCCTCCCTCCACCCTTAGAAGTCCGAGGATGAAAAGGTATAGAAGCAACAGTGAGAGGTTCTGAGTGCCCATTTCACTCACCGCCTCTCAAGCCCTCATGTTGCACCCCAAAAATGTTGCAGGACTTTTCAGTGGGCAAGCTGGTTGGAGTTTCTCCAGGGAACCCTCCCACCTGGCTGTCTCAGTTTCTTAATTGTTGATGATTTAGAAACTCAAAAAAGATCAGGAGTAGAAAACGGCAGAAGCAATTTTAAACCCACATCCTCTGCCTTCAGGTCTGGATTACACTTGCTTATATAACATGCTGTTTTCTTACTTTTATTTTTGGAGTTGCGAGCGAAGTTTGAAAATAAGATATCTAAGAAACCCCTAATCAGACGTTCTTAAATGAGGATCATTCTGTGGCTTTTTTTCCCCTCTTCTCTATTTGGACTTTTATAAAATGTCAGAATCATCAGATATAGATGGCTTGTTAAATTAAGATGGTAGATGTTTGACTTTGAAAGGAAAAGATACTCCTCAGCAGATAGCCTTGACTCGTCAGCTACCACTGTGAAACAAAAATCAACTTCTGATTTTGGTCTTCTTGTTGTGCTGAAAGTCCACTGCTGGCTGATTGGATTGACTTAATTTAGTTCAATTCAGGAAATATTTGTTGGGCAACTACCGTATGACAGATGCTCCTTTAAGGAGCTTACAGGGTAGGCATGATTTGCAAGTAAATTGGCAGCTACAATGTAGTGTAATAAATCCCACTAAATTCTAGTGCTGTCGAGGTGAAAGCAAAGAAATAACAGCATGGCTTTGTGAAGATTTACTGGCCATTGTCATTGTCGGTAAACTCTTGAACCAGGAAAAATCACGCTAGTGCATAAAACAGGTATTTTGAATCCAGGTGTTGGCGCTGGGTTTTTTTTCTGTATAATTATACATACGATTTGGATTTTCTAAAGGAAGTCTATATTACTCTGACAATCTGAACAAAATGATAAAGTAACTAGAAAAAAGCAAAGCCAAATGGAACACAATGAATGACCCCTGTCTTTGCCACATCATTATTACTTGCAAATAACTTTGCCCTGTTCCTTTTCACTGAGTCATATTGTGCCAAACAAGTTATTTGGGTGAATGGGAGCAGAGCAGGAAAATAATGATGGGCCCAAAGTCAACCTGGGATTATTTTACTTGTTTTTTCTGTTGAGAGATACGTATAGAGAACTGAAGCCTGATTACTGCAGAATGGGAATTATCGCAACAATTGAATTCAATGGATTCTGTGACCTAATGAAGATTAAAGAGGTGATTTTTCTCTCTCCTCCCTCCCTCCTTTCCTTCCTCTCTCTCTCTCTCTCTTTTTCTTTTCTTTCTTTTTCCCTCCCTCCCTCCCATCCTCCCTCCATCCCTCTCTCCCTTCCTTCCTTCCTTCCCTCTTTCTCTCTTTTTCTTTCTTTTTTCAAAGTCTCCCTTTGTCACCCAGCCTGGAATGTAGTGGCGCAATCCTGGCTCACTGTAATCCCTACCTCCTGGGATCAAGCAATTTTCCTGCCTCAGCCTCTGGAGTGGTTGGGATTACAGGTGCATGCTACCATGCCTAATTTTTTTTGTATTCTTAATAAAAACAGGTTTACCATCTTGGCCAGGCTGATCTCAACCTCCTGATGTCAAGTGATCCGCCCACCTTGGCTTCCCTAAGTGCTGGGATTATTATAGCCATGAGCCACTGTGCCTGGCCTGAAGAGGTGATTTCCTGGCAGTCAGCCAAGTAAGATATGGTTGATTCAGGAGTTGTGATGATGGATAAATATGAATTCTGTATCATCAGGTTTGGTTCCCCCTTCCCAGAATATCTCTTTTTCCCCATAACATTTCCCAGTTCATGCATTTTAATCAAACACGTAACTGAATGAGTAAAAAAGGTCAAATCCAACTTCCATCCTGGTGATAGGCTAGATGATAGGATGAAGTGAATGCAAAGCAAAGCGGTGTTTGAACTGCTCGAAAGCTGGAAGGGGTTTCGGAACAGTCCACTTAGCCTCCTCAGGGACTGAGGAATCTTGGTCTTCCTAGAATTCTTGATACACAAGCTATAAATGCACAATTTACAACAAGACTAAATAAACACATGCTTTAGCAGTGTAGATTGTAGGCTTTTGAGGGAAAGGGCCTACTTTGTTTGATTCTCATTTTCTGAAAAGTATCACCTTCATCTCAAGCAGGATCAAAATAGCCTGTAATAATTTGTCACACTGTGTTTATGTGGTCTATTTTTGCATTTCCCCAGGAGAAGCTCTAAAGGATGTGTTTATCGTGGTGAGCTCCCTGCTTTGACTGTGGCTATTACTACTGGATAAATCCTCTTGCCCCTGTAGAAACAATGGAAAAGTATTATAGTGTGCTATTGCTGAAAGGACAATGTCATGACTGTTTCAAAAAGGGCCTTTGCTTTTAGGACGCAGATGAATTGTGATAGTCGAGGCTGAAAGAGCCCTTATTTGTGTGTGCTCTGTCTCTGGGAAAATGACATGCTGAAAAACACAATCAGTACATTCTACTAGTTTTAGTGTTGTGTATGAAAACAGAAGCTTTGTTGACTTTTTTAATAGAAGAGCAAAACTTACTGCGCACTATAACTGATAGCAGCTGGTTTACATTTTCTGTTTTTTACCAACACACACATACACACACGTCATCATCATCTATATTCATCAAAAATAGAGAGTTAAGGCCAAGAAAAGTATTTTTAAGTGAAGTTGAGCCAATGTTTGTGTGTGTGCCATAAACATATCTGTATTTTTATCTAAATTTGTCCTTAACTTTGACTGGTTCAATTGTATATTGGAAGGAGCATAGCTTTTTTTAACCTCATCTCTCTCTTTTTTTTTTTTTTAACTTTTTTCATTCTACTGGAAGATTTTATTGTAGCAAAAGACAAAGGGACAAAACGGATAGTATTTTGATTGTCCTTATGACGCAAAATGAAAGTTTCCAGGCAATAAGGTGGATGCATTGTTAAACACATGTGATTGAAAGAAGTCTTGAGAACATTCTCTGACATTTAGGGCACAAGATAACACACTCACATGTTTGATTAATTCTCTAAGCTTTCATATTTAATAAAGGGGGATTTACTACCATATAAATCTGGGTTCTTTTCTATGAAATTTATGAATTTCCTATGAGGCACAAAACAAGAGAGCCTGGAGGCTATATCATGAACAAATCCTAGCATTTGGCCGGTAGAGGGAAGGCACAGATGTGAAGGGCAGGAATGAGAGGAGCAGATTAAAGTAAGAGATATCTGCTGCAAACCAGGCTCTGTTCGTTGTTAGCACTGTAGTACCCTATTTGGGGATAAAAATAATACATGTGTGCTTATATTACTGCTGCTTTATATCAAAACTTAGCAGTAATGGAGTCTGCAGATTATGGTTTCTGAAGCCTAGAATAACAGATAAAATGGAAGATTTGATACATTTGACACAGAGTCAAAACCTTCTGTACCTTCATTCAGAACAAGGATAAGGCATTAGTCCAAATTAGACCACTTGGAAGGGTTCTGAAAAAGCATTGAAGATTCATTTTCTCATGTGGCTTGCCTAAAACCACTGTGTTATTAAAATGTGTTCTAATATGTAAGAAATATTTAGATTTTTACAAACACACATTGAAAATGATCTAGGCTAGGTACTGTGGCTTACACCTGTAATGACAGCACTTTGGGAGGCTGAAGTGGGAGGGTCACTTAAGCCCAGAATTTCGAGAATAGCCTGGGCAACAAATCAAGATCCCGTCTCTAAAAACGAAAGAAAGAAAATGCTCTAAAGAGGAAACTCTCTCCACAGTCCAAACAGGTTGGCATTACCAATTATTTTATCGTATCCTCTATATCTTCAAAAACACCTTATGATCCTTAACCACACAATGTAATCCAAAAGAAAAACAAAATACCTATCTATAAAAATCAGATGCATGTCTTAATGTAAGTTTGATCTTTCTCCATAGTCAGAAACTTAATGTTTCATAGCTTTAGCAGAAAATGAAACCTTTCTTTACCACAAGTTCTCTATCTATATGATAGAAAAGTGTTATGGAAATTACCAAGTAATTCCATATTTAAAATGTAATTTAATCAGCATTTATTTAAATACCAATGCAGGCCAGGCACTTTGCTAGGTATTGGGGATCCAAAAATTAAGGAGGACACGGGTTTATTGTCTGGCAAGGATAGACAGCTGTTCCTTTAACAAATATAATTTGAAAACAATACAATGTTTTTACAATGGGAACATATGTAAACAATGGGCATACAGATGAAAAGTCAGTCATTTTAGGGCCATTCCTAAATATACCTGGCATAGCTTTCACCTGAATGTTCAACTAGTTTGCTGTCGGGAAGTTCCCCCTACTTGTAATGTAAATCCCCCAGTAACTGTGAAGAGTACAGTAATCATTTAACCACAAATATCACAGCTGCATATCCTCTCACTTGGCAGTCAGGTGTTATCATAGGAACAGGAATAAAACAGTTGACCACCATTGTTGTGTTCTACACAATAGCTACTTGCCTAGGCTCAGATAGATGAGATTCCTCTTTCTCAATGACTGTACATGCCAATATCTCTGACGAGTTATTTTTCTTGAGACTACTGAGTCACTGCTCTTGACAGAAGCCTCAAACTAGAGCACTCAACTCTCTGAATGGGTTCATGGATCATTTGTAAGAATTTAAGGGGTTCTTCTATCTCTAGCTGTATGGTACTAGGTCCATCTCTTTCTTGCTATAAAAATCCTTTTCTGTTGATACTGTTGTTATTAACTTCTCCAGACATCTCACCCCACTTTACACATCTAAGAAATTTTGTTGGTTTAGCCATCTTTTCCAATTTTATAAAGACATAAAGAGAGTTACTCTTACTAATTGAATACGAGCCAAAAAATGAATTTTGTAAATCCACATGATATAAAGAAATATAATTTCAAGTAAGAAATATTGGACTATAAGATTTTGTGGGGTTGGGCAGGGAATTTTCTCTCCATAAACTTTTAAAAACAAAAACGTTAAGAAATTAGCAGATTGGCTACATAAATGCTATGTATTAAACATATGAGTAACAGTGCTGGGTGGCTGGGTGTGGTGGCTCACGCCTGTAATTCTAGCACTTTGGGAGGCTGAGGCGGGTTGATTACTTGAGGTCAGGAGTTCATGACCAGACTGGTCGACATGGTGAAACCCCATCCTACTAAAAATACAAAAATTAGCTGAGCATGGTGGCATGTGCCTGTAATCCCAGCTTCTTGGAAAGATGAGGCAGGAGAATTGCTTGAACCCAGGAGGTGGAGGTTACAGTGAGCTGAGATCATGCTACCACACTCCAGCCTAGGCAACAAAGCAAGATTCTGTCTTAAAAAAAATAAACAACAACAACAAAAAACCAGTGGCTTTCCTAATGCCTTTTATTATTTTCAGTGATCTTCTAAAGAAAAACACAGAACAGATTATTGATTGGTCAGGCAGAAAGCTAGCTTAGGGCTATAAGGCTCTGCTGACTGAGAGTAGCCGCTGTTAGGAAGCTCTGTTGAACTCCCAGCCCCGTGCTCTGGAGCTCCATGGTGTAGCCCAGTGCCTGATACAGAGCTGATATCAGTGTTTATCGAATTAATGAATGAAAGATGAACGCATAAGAGCATGGTTTCCTTAGAGGGTTATTTGGAAACTAGGGTCCCATCTGACATTTAATATTTAATGTGATGGCAAGAATGCAGTAAACAATCTAAGTTTGTGTTTTTGTTTTGTTTGGGGAGGATAGTGAGATAAATTTCTGTTTGAACATCTAAAATCCAGGAGCAGTTCTAACAGATCTTTATTGATCTAAAAATTATTTAATGACTCGAGTAGTGAGGGCATGCTATTTTAAAAGGGTGCATTTACAAATAGTTGAAACACAGCAGATTATTGGAGAATTAACAAGGAAGTGACTTTAGGGGAAAAAATGGCAGTTACTGGTAGTGAGGAGGAAGTCAAGGCTTGTCAAATCTGGCTCTTACGTGTTTGTGAAGGTAGAGTCTTCTATCACTGTGGTAGAGGGTTTGTGTATTGATATTGTAAAAAGAACAAAGAATGAGGAATAGTGTTGATCTTGAACTTAATTGTACCTCTGAGTAAAGCCTGGTAGTTTAGTGGCTGCAAAATAGACTCCTTCCCACCACTATGAAAGTGGCAACTCTTACTGGCAGATATAATTTTGAGAAGTCAAAAACCTTCTTAAAGCCTGAATATATAATATAGAGATAATACTGTTATCAATTAATGAACACACTGAAAGACCCATTAGGAGAGTATCAGATAGTGTCATGAAACGGAAATTCAGCCAGAAACCCAGTTTTAAATTATTGGGATAGCTAATGTAATTATGACATTAGACATTTATTGCCGCCTTAATTCCCTCTGCTTTAGAGGATTCTTTAAAGATTGTGATACCCTGAGCCTGAGACAGTGCCTCACATATGGAGGATACCCTGTCAATATTTATTTGATAAATAGTTCATTCATGAAGAGTTTCTACTTACCTATCAATCATCTAAATCTCTAATTGTCTATTAGTCACAATGTCTATGTAATCTAAAAGAATTTATAATCTAAGTGAGAGAGCCCGCCTAATCAGTAAAGTGTAAGTTCATAATAGTAAGTACTACAATAGTACAAGGAAGAAGGGGCTTGGCAAATGCATAAGGGAGGTAATTCATTTTATTGTGGCCATCCTGAGTGCATTATGATGGAAATCACATTTGACGCTGCAGTTAGAGGATGGGTAAGACTGGGGAGAAGAGCAGTCCAACTGTGAACAAACGTAGAGTAGAGGGGAAAGGAAAAGGTGGGTGAGGAAAAAAGAACATGTGACAAAGCGCAAGGATAGATGGCAGGGGCTGAAAACCAGGAGACAGGCTGGAAGAGAAGTGGGAGTGAGACAGTGGAGGGCTTTGAATGCCCGCTTCTAGGGCCTGGTCTCCCCTTCTTCAAGGATCTTTTGCCTCTAGTACAGTGATGCTAGCACTCTGATTATGTACCCCATAAGTCAACATTTCTAGGATATAACTTTGATGTATAAATGCTAATTTAAAATCATATATTAATATAAACTACTATTTATTTATGACCCACATTGTCTAGAAAAGTCAAGGGAAGCTTTTCTGTAATAATATTTTCATGCATAGGAACTGAAATCTATTAAAAATAAAACAGTATTTCTTTTGGTTTGGGCTTTCCAATAAGTTTTCTGTTGGAGTTTATCCTACAGAAGCCACTTTTGAAATGGGCAGAGTGATTTATTAACTCGTTGAAAAATACTTCTTGGCCCGGCACAGTGGCTCATGCCTGTGATCTCAGCACTTTGGGAGGACGAGGAGGGCCTGAGTTGATCAGGCTACAGTGGAAAGATTCACATAAAGTGCTATGAGATCACATAGCAGGAAAGTGACCTAAGTTAGGGAGTCAGGAAAGAAATCGTGAGGAAGAGAAGAATGAGTAAAATTTTCAAGGCTAAGTGGGAGCAAGAATTGCTTATGATAAATGAAGTGCCACATTGTTTATGATAAATAGAAATGTACAACAACCTAACGCGATCGTATAGCCCTTCAGTAGAATACTATGCAGCTATTACCATGACGGAGCTATTACCGTAGAAGCAAGTCCAACATGCATTGCTAAATGGCATAGCATTGCATTTTATGTGATTCTGTGTATGTTAAAAATGTTCTATATGTGTAGAAAATGTTGGATACATACACACATGTATATCCATTAGTATATATATTGATTGTTTGCAATAGGGGTTATGATAGATTTTCACTTTCTACTTTAAGTATTTCTGCAATGTTTGAATCTTGTACAACTCTGTGTTATGTTTATAGCCATCAAAAATACAAGGTTTTTTTTTGACACAGGGTCTCACTCGGTCGCCTGGGCTGGAGTGCAGTGGTACAATCATGGCTCACTGCAGCCTTGACCTCCCTGGGCTAAGGTGATTTTCCTAAGTAGATGAGACACAGGTGCACACCACCATGCCCAGGGTTTCACCATGTTGCCGAGGCTGGTCTCGAACTCTGGGGCTGAAGCCATCCACCCAATGCAGCATCCCAAATTGCTGGGCCTATAGGCATGAGCCACCATGCCCACCTAATAAAAGTTATTTTTAAAACTGTGAACAAAAGCCAAAATAGACAAATGGGATCTAATTAAACTAATGATCTTCTGCACAGCCAAAGAAACAATTATTGGAGTGAACCAGCAACCAACAGAACGGGAAAAAATTTTTGCAATCTACCCATCTGACAAAGGACTAATACCCAGAATTTACAAAGAAGTTAAACAAGTTTACAAGAGAAAAATAAACAACCCCATCAAAAAGTGGGCAAAGGATATGAACAGACACTTCTCAAAAGAAGACATATATGAGGCCAATAAACATATCAAAGAAAGCTCATCATCACTGGCCATTAGAAATGCAAATCAAAAACACACTGAGACACCATCTCGCGCCAGTTAGAATGGCGATCGTTAAAAAATCAGGAGGCAACAGATCCTGGAGAGGATGTGGAGAAATAGGAATGCTTTTACATTGTTGGTGTGAGTGTAAATTAGTTCAATCATTGTAGAAGACAGTGTGGCAATTCCTCAAGGACCTAGAAATAGAAATTCCATTTGACCCAGCAATCCCACTACTGGGTATATACCCAAAGGATTATAAATCATTCTATGATAAAGACACATGCACACGTATGTTCATAGCAGCACTGTTCACAATGGCAAAGACTTGGAACCAACCCAAACGCCCATTAATGATAGACTGGATAAAGAAAATGTGGCACATATACACTATGGAATACAATGCAGCCATAAAAAGAATGAGTGCATGTCCTTTACAGGGACATGGATGAAGCTGGAAACCATCATTCTCAGCAAACTGACAAAAGAACAGAAAACCAAACGCTGCATGTTCTCACTCATAAGTGGGTGTTGAACGATGAGAACACGGACACAGGGAGGAAAGCATCACACACCGGGGCCTGTCAGTGGGTTGGGGGCTATGGGAGGGATAGAAAGGTGTAGGGAGGATGGGGAGGGACAGCATTAGGAGAAATACCTAATGTAGATGATGGGGTGATGGAGGCAGCAAACCACCATGGCATGTGTATACCTATGTAACAAACCTGCAAGTTCTGCACATGTAACCCAGAACCTAAAGCATAATAAAAAAGAAAAAAACAAAACAAAGCTGTGGTCTGCAGCTTACTATTGGCATGGGGATTGAAGCACTCACACACACATGCACACATAATATGTTATGTGTATTAAGTATGAATAATTCTGATATTGAAGTACATAGTCAACTCAAATGGTATTTCAAAATATGCATTAAACTATGTGTTTTGAGACTATTTAGCTCATCATTATTAGTGATTCTGAACTGATAAAACAAAAACCATCTCTGTGATGGCACTAAATTTCAACTGAGTCTGGCTGGAAGGGGAGAGATTAGATTATTTCTTGAGATCTCCATCTTTTTTACCAGTTTCCTAAGGACTGTAGTTCATAAGGCAAGACATTTTGTTATAGGGATTGAAAACCTTCTGTAGGTCCAGTGAGCCATGGACCTTAGGAACTTGCCAGGCTCTCATCTTTCAACATTGCCAAGAGTTTGTTAAAACTATCATAGAGGACTACTGGGCCCAGTGGGTCTCAGACTTTCATGTGTACAGGAATTACTGGGAAACTTGCAAAATAATGGATTCTCAGGCTCCACTTTGGATCTGCTGAATCGGAATTTCTGGAGGAAGGCTCAGGATCTGCATTTTAACAAGGTCTTTGGTGATTCTGAGCAAAGGAGCCCTGGACCCCATGATAGGAAACACAATCCCCTCCATATCCAACCAATCAAGCTCTGGCTTGACAAAGAGGGTGCTGCCGGTTTGAGATGAAGAAAATTCAAGAACAAGGAATCCTTTTGTAGGAATCTTTCTTTCTTTCTTTCTTTCTTTTCCTTTCTTTCTTTCTTTCTTTCTTTCTTTCTTTCTTTCTTTCTTTCTTTCTTTCTTTCTTTCTTTCTCTCTCTCTCTCTCTCTTTCCTTTCTTTCTTCCTTCCTTCCTTCCTTCCTTCCTTCCTTCCTTCCTTCCTTCCTTCCTTCCTTCCTTCCTTCTTTCTTTCTTTCTTTCTTTCTTTCTTTCTTTCTTTCTTTCTTTCTTTCTTTCTTTCTTTCTTTCTTTCTTTTTCTTTCTTTCTTTCTTTCTTTTTGAGACAGAGTCCCACTTTGTCACCCAGGCTAGAGTGCAGTGGCATGATCTTGGCTCACTGCAACCTCCACCTCTCGGGTTCAAGCAATTCTCCTACCTCAGCCTCCTGAGTAGCTGGGATTACAGGTGTCTGCCACCACACCAGCCAATTTTTTGTATTTTTAGTAGAGATGGAGCTTCACCATGCTGGTCAGGCTGGTCTCAAACTCCTGACCTCGTGATGTACCCACCTCAGCCTCCCAAAGTGTTGGGATTACAGGCGTGAGTCACCGCACCCAGCACAATCTCCTTTCTAACAGATTTCGATGAGTGGATAAAAGGAGAATCTGAATCCTATTGGCAGAAATGATTTTCCTCTTTCCTTTTCCTCAGATTTTATAAAAGACATCTCAATGATAGTGGTTTTAACTCATTATCCACTTTGTTTTCTTAGTGGACATGGGCTTCTTAATTTAAAACAGTACCTTTGTCATTGGACATAGTTAGCACCCTTCATGTTCTTGGGACAGTTGCATGATTATGTCACAGGGAACTAATTTTCATGGTGGAGTGTGGTGTGGAGGTGAAGTCCTGTCAGTAAAGGGAGAGCACTGTACTTCCCTGGTCTTACACTGATAATTATCAGTGGTGTAGCTACGACAATGACCAATTCACAGGGGAGACACTGCCGCCCTGTTATTATGCCTCTTTCTGTAATTTAAATATCACATAATATTTTTTAAAATTCATGATTTTTTAGCTTAAAGGGCACATTATGACATTAAAATTAAATAGTGAATTTATTTAAAAATGAATTAGACAACTGCATATGTGATAATAGAAATACTCTTTGCGTTTAATACAAAATTGTACTTTATACAATTATATGACAAATACAAAATAATTATACTTAATACAAAGTCTGTGCCACCTGTGAATTTCCAAGCACAGAACCAGTCAACTAATTTTTATTACTTTCTACTCTCTTTTTCTCACTTTCAACAAATACTCAGTGAAGCAACAGAAAATACTGCCACCCTTTTCAGAAAGCCCTGATTTCCCATCTTGACATAAAATGAGCAGGTTTGAAGACACAATAATGTAAACAATTACATTTTTCCTCTCCCCTAATGATTATTTCTAATCCCCAGAGTAAATTCCCAGTAAGTATTTCAAAATAGTATTGTTTATTTGTCCTGATTCCAAAAGAAGTATGTATTTTTTTTTTTTTGAGTAAAAAATTATTAGCCAGGTGTGGTAGTGCACACCTGTAATCCCAGCTACTTGGGAGAATCGCTTGAACCTGGGAGGTGGAGGTTGCAGTGAGCCCAGATCGTAAGCTACTGCACTCCAGCCTGGGTTACAGCGAGATTCTGTCTCAGAAAAAAAAAAAATCAGAAAAGTATAAAAAATAAAATCATTTACCATTATTAATGGTAATTAACAATTAATTATTTTCACTATCTAGAAACAATCTCACTATCTAGAAACTATACTATTTGGAAACTACAGTTAACAATTTAGTGCATTTCCTTTCAATTTTTACATGAATATACATGAAATGATATATATTTTCGATTACAAAATTTATACAATTACTTTTTTTTAAATTGTCAATTCAATACCGAGAACATTTTACCAAGCCATTAAATATTCTTTGAGAATGAAATTTAAAATTGGGTCTCGAGTTTCCCACCATCTGGAGCTACCATCATTTAAGTAACTCTTCCCCTATAGTTGGACTTCTCAGTAGCTTCCAGATTTTTTCTAATAAAAACAGGATTAAAAATATTATATCGGCTGCTCTCAGAGTTCTGTTTAGAGAGGAAATTGTCTTTGTTCAGGAAACTTGCACGAGTTCATGCAAGTTTCAGTAGTCAAGGAGCTTTCAGAAAATGAAGATCAAATCCAATTTGAAGGTATTTGTGACCTCTCGATTTAAAACAATCTCTCCCACCTCAACCAAACATAATGAGCTGCACTCCTTTGCTTTGTGTGAGAGGTTTGAGGGAGAATCAAGGAAAGGGTGTGAGTAATGCGGGAGTCCTACATGAGAGCAAATGTCTACAGGTGAGCAGAAGTGACAGTGAAGTGTTAAGTGCCTAGAAATTTGCAGAAATATCAGAGAAGGGTGCTTTGCTTCCCTAAGGACATAGAACTAAAGGCTTGGGCCAATTTATTTTAATTTTAAAAGGTCAAAATGACCTCAGCTGACATCTATGAAAGAAATAACACTATAACACTGACAAAAGAGCACAAAGTTGGATTTTGCTGTTTTGATTCATTGGCGTGTCTTTTGTCTTTTCATAGAGATTTGACACATACATGTATGTCATCTCGTTCCATGTTTTCAGCTAAAATATACTCTTCATGCTCTTAGAAGTTTATTTATTTATTTATTTATTTATTTTACTTTACTTATAATCACTATGTTGACTTTGCTTTTTATACCCTCCAGTGATTTGGAAATCACTTATTGTCATAGGTCAGGATCCCCAAGAAACAACAAGAGATCAGCACGCAGCAGCTTGCAAGAAAGTGTACTCAAGGAGCAGCATTTACAAAGAGGTGAGAGATGTAGGACTGAGCTGAGAGAGACGGTGCCTCAGCTAAACTTATATGGAGCTCTGAGATTGAGATGGCCCTTCTAGAATGTTCCAAACTGAGGTGTGGGGGTGGAGGGGGGTTGAGGGGCAGTTAGGTATATAATATTTCTATTCCTGCATTGGCCAGGCATGGATATGGGCTGTGCTTGGAGAGGAATAATGTTTTAGGAGCAAGAAAGCTCTCCAATTGCAAGCAGTTCCTGGGGAGGGGCTGAGCTATGAGCCTTCGGCAGGCAACACTCCCAGCAGCTAGAGGAATAAATGTCTTCCTTCTGAAGAGGGGATCTGAGCTTATTACGTTTCCACTAACACTTAAAGTAGAAGTGCCAAGTAGAGTCAAAAATACCCAGACTTCTTTTCTCTCATTTTAAAGTCAATAATTACGTTATATTTTAACGTAAAGAATTACTGACTTGCTTTTGGGTTAAATGAAAAATTTAACAAGATTTTATTCCTTTACTTCCCAGTTTGGGTTGATACAATCTGGCATTTTAGACTGACACAACTAACACCACCATGTGGTTATGTAGAAATATTATTTGTCTTTAAAAAGTTATTTTTGTCATTAATGTTGCATTTTATCCCAACATCTATACAGATTTATCTATGTCTAAACTCATAAAGACTAAATATGAATTTTCTCCCCATCTTGATATGAATGAATGCATGCATGCATGCATGCATGAATAAACACAAGAATGAAAGCCTCAGAGCTGAGGAGAATCAAACCTGCTTTGCTGTTAGCCCATAAGCCACCATTCCCTCCCAAACTCACATTGATACTGCAAAGCTCATATTTTAAAAATCTGGGGCCAGGTGCGGTTGCTCATGCCTGTAATCCCAGCACTTTGGGAAGCCGAGGTGGGTGGATCATGAGGTCAGGAGTTCGAGACCAGCCTGACCAACATGGTGAAACCCCGTCTCTACTAAACATACAAAAATTAGTCAGCGTGATGGCGTGTGCCTATAATCCCAGCTACTTGGGAGGCTGAGGTAGGAGAATTGCTTGAACCTGGGAGACAGAGGTTACAGTGAGCTGAGATTGTGCCACTGCACTCCAGCCTAGGTGACAGAGTGAGACACCATCTCAAAAAAAAAAAAAAAATCTGTTTGTGAAAAGTTGCATTTTAAACAGATTTTTTTCCCTTTTGGCCTCACAGGAAGGTGACTTCGAATTCTACTTTTTAAAAACCAATTTCCAGTTCTTCCAAGCTGTGAGGGACATGGTAGCAACAAACAAGAAGCCAGAATCACATTCACTTTGATCCAGCCACCCACCACATTCACTAGATTGAATACTTCAACCAACTTGGAAAGCACCTTGATCCTTAGAGATGCCCTGGACATATGCCACAGCGTGATTCTCAGCACAGACCATGCCAGGTTACGAGGCTGAAGCTATGAGATCGACTCCAGAAACCATGGGTAAAATCCAGGGTCAGCAACCTGTCATCACCTCTTGCATGACATCCCCTTTTTAACAAATCTCTGAATCTACCGTCATGTCCATTCTGTCATTCATTCAATTAAGGAGTGTGGAAGGAGAGGAAAGACTCCAAATGGAGTCAAAAGTATTATTCAGAACATGCAAACTAGGGGGTTGCATGATGAACTGCTTTCAGTGGTCAAGGAGCTTTCAGAAAATGAGTGCAAAGAACATGCAAACCAGGCGTCCCAGTAGCTGGGACTACAGGCGAGCACCACCATGCCTGGCTAATACTTTAAACTTTTTTGTAGAAACAGGAATCTTGTTATGTTGCCCAGGCTGGTCTGGAACCCCTGGAATCAAGTGATCCTCCCATCTTGGCCTCCCAGAGTGCTGGAATTACAGATGTGAGCTACCTCGTCCATTGACAAAACGTTTCATTAGAGAAGTCTAAAGCACACCTCCTCAGAAATGGGACTCCAGCAGGGTTCCAGACAGCGCATAGGTTAGTATGCCTACCAGGAGTAACTCGACTTTTTTTAATGTGGTTGTTTTAGCGACTTGACTGTGAATTGGAGGGAATTTGGATGGAGGTGTAGTGGACTTGAATCATGCAATATGGTGGCGTCATTGGTGAGGTTTTTAGAACACTGGCATGAGTTGCTGTGTCCAGTATCTATCATTGCAGGCTACTTTAGATACAATTCAAAGCAAGGGATGATGCCCTCTATTCAGTAGAATGATACATTCGTTCACAATTTGGGCTTTTTTGAATCCTTTTGTTACCAGTTGAAGGTGTCGAGGTTCTTGCCATCTTGAACAAAGAATTGGACAAAACCCACCAACAAGGCAAGAAAAGAATGAAGCAACAAAAGCAGAGATTTATTGAAAACAAAAGTAAGTTCCACAGGGTGGGAGTAGGCCCAAGCATAGGGGCTCAAGAGCCCCATTAAAGAATTTTCTGGGGTTTAAATATCCTCTAGAGGTCTCCATTGGTTAATTGGCGTATGCCCTATGTAAATGGAGAGGATATTTTCTGTCATAACTGAAGTTTTTCCATTTGATTTAGTCCTAGGAAGTCAGCAGGAATCGGCCTTATGTTCCTGCCTCCAGACCTTACTCTCTTGCCTCACTTTTAGCCTATAAAGATTTAAATCCCTCGGGCTTCCACTGTTTTTTTTTTTTCTGGTAAATATATAAATAACCTGCCAGGTGCAGCAGTTCACACCTGTAATCCCAGCACTTTGGGAGGCTGAGGCAGGCGGATCACCTGAAGTCAGGAGTTCGAGACTAGCCTGGCCAACATGGTGAAACCCCATCTCTACTGAAAATACAAAAATTAGCTGGGTGTGGTAGCACAGCCTGTAATCCCAACTGCTTGGGAGGCCAAGGCAAAAGAATCGCTTAAACCCGGGAGACAGAGGTTGCAGTGAGCCGAGATTGTGCCACTGCACTCCAGCCTGGGTGACAGAGCAAGACTCCATCTCAAAAAAAAAAACCAAACAAATGTGTGTGTGTGTGTGTTTATAGATGTAATTTTGCAGAGACATTATCTTTAATTTGGTCCTGTTTTCTTTTCCAGTTGTTACATGTGAGCACTGTTCATATCTGTGAATGTTCATTTTATATTAAATATTTAAAAGTTAGCTTTTAATACAATACATTCTTTAATTAGATAAGACATAATAACATAATCATATATACATTTTTCCCTGTAGCCAATCTGCCCTATTAGTCAAGCAGCTGTTTCACTGAGTAGATGTCTACAAATAACATTACTTTAGAGCTGATGGCAAGTATGATGCCTATGCAGATATTTTTTGTTTGTCCTTAGAATGCCCTTTTGCTATTTCCAAGGGAATGTGATCACATAAGGACGGATGCAATTAATTAGCCAATTTGAAAGTACTTTCTTCTGACAAGCTAGCCACTTGCTTTAGCAAGAGTGTAAACGAGCAATCGAAGGGACAGGTATTCAAGTCACTAATTAAATTAAGTACAAAACCAAGGACTTCCGGGGATCATGTTTCTTTTGTAAAGCAAACAGACATTTTATCATTAATAGTTACATTGCGGCCATTCATTTAATTGTCAATAGTGCCCAATTTTAAGGGCAAATTCAAAAAACAACATTAGATATCAAACGTATTTTTATGCTAGCACCTGAACATTTCCACCACTGGGTTTTCAACAGCAATTTCCCATGATATTATCAAAGAGATTGTTTTCCTACAGTTATGAGTTCTATATCTTTCTAGACCTCAAAAGAGAGAATGTACTGTAGAATGCATCATGCATGCTCATATCCTAGCCATATTGGTGGTGTGACAAGAATGTCACTTGCCACTTGAGAAAGATGTTATCACACAGGAGGATAATTATTGCAACTTGTCCCCTCTGCAAAGAAAGCATATCTGGGCTTGATAATGGAGTCAAGCAGATCCTATGTGATGGGAAGTGAGGGCCACTGCAAGGCTCTCTGCTTCCTATGGGACTAACAGCCTATTTTGCCTGACACACTTTTATGTGTGTTATACTGTCCAACGAAACAGTGGTAAATGGTAAATTCTGCAAGTGGCATTGAATATATGGATCTGAAAATCAAAATGAAGTTTCGAGCTGATGCTACCTATTCCAGAGTAAAGACTTCCCAAGGAAGGCAGGCAAAGTGCAAAGAGAAGGTGTCAAGGTGGCGGCCTGAGGGATACTAGTGTTTAGCGGCAAGAGGAAGAAGAGTATGTGAAGGAAATGTACATAGCTGGGCAGAGAGGGACAACACAGAGAGGAGAGGGGAGCGACTAGAACCCCAGGAGGTCAGAAGCTGCTGCATCAGGGTTAGTGGTCCCAAGTGAGAAGTGGCTTGGGGTGGGGAGCAGAAGAAGGACAAATAAGCTGGAATGCATGGGTAGGCAGGGGACCTTAAGACCAATCCAACCATTCTGCAAATATGCTTAGGTCTGGGTCCGGGTCACCTTCACCAGAAGAACCTACTCCCCTTCCCATGGGACAGACTCAGGAGGGTCTTGCCCACATACACAAACCAAGTTATAGTTCAGCTGGCAGAATCAGAGAAGCCTTCTCAGGAGGCATGGCCACATGTCACGTTGCATGTGAGGTTAAATAGGAAATAACTGAGACTGCAAAGCCAAGTTTAGAATCAGAAAAACAACTAATCAGAGCAACAGCAGTGAGAACAATCTGTCCCGGAGCTGGAGCAGAGGCCGCCGGGCTCTGACAGTCACAGGCGCCGCCCTGCACAATGCAGCCACTATAACTGCCCAGCACCAACGTGGCTGAGCTCCAACCACAAGCCTTTTCACCCTGGAAGTTCTCTGTTAGGAAGCAGATTCTGGTAAGTAGAGAGAAGAAGAAGTTTTAACGCAAATCAGTGAGTGAAAAAAAGGAAGAGAAATCAAAAGGTCCAAACTGAAAACCCAAATATTTCCTTAATTTCAAATTCCACAGTAAGTGGAATAATAATACATAATATTAGGGAACTCTGCAACAAAACTGCTTTGCCAAAAGAATATTTGCCTATTTTGTTATCTAAGAGGGAGATGTAGGGTAAAAAACAATTTATGATCTGCTAGTTATACAGCAAAGACTTTATTTTTTATTTATTTATTTTTTGAGATGGAATCTCGATCATCCAGGCTGGAGTGTGTACTGGCATGATCTCAGCTCACTGCAGCCTCCATCTCCTGGGTTCAAGAGATTCTCCTCCCTCAGCCTCCTGAGCAGCTGGGATTACAGGCACCCACTATGATGCCTGGCTAATTTTTATATTTTTAGTAGAGATGGGGTTTCATCATATTGGCCGGGATGGCCTCGAACTCCTAACCTCAGGTGATACACCCACCTCAACCTCCCAAAGTGCTGGGATTATAGGCATAAGCCACTGCACCTGGCCAAGAGTTGATTTGAAAGAATGCTATCCTCCCCTATGAATTAAATTATAGGTTAGATAATAATCAATATTTCTACAGAGATACACAAAGACAAAATACTGATCACTTACGTTCTTTTAACAAATGTTTACTGATTGCCTACCTTGTGCTTGACACTTTGTCAGGTGCTAGGCAGTCAAAACGGAATCAGGCCCTACAGGGTCCCTGTACTCACAGAGCAGCATTCTTTAGCAAGGGGTGACAGACATTAGTTAAATAATCATACTGATAATTGTCAAACTGAAACCATATTGAAGGGTATTTTATAGTAGGGAGACTTTCTAACCACACCAGACCAGTCTGGCTCAACTTTTACCTAACAAAGTTGTGAGTTGTCTCTCTGTTGCCAAGGGCCCCCAGGTTGAATCTTGCAGAACCTGACCATGCCCAAGTGTGCAACCACAGGAACCTAAATGCTCAGCCTGAGGAGCAGGGACTCAATTAAGAAGCAGACATGGCATGGCAGGATCCAATCAGATTTAAGTGCTGTCATCACCTCATGGCAGGATCCAATCAGCTCATGCCCCCTGGCATCACCTCATTGCCAGATCCAATCAGATCACACCTCATTACCCTATGCTTCTAAACCCTGCCCCAGCCCCTAGCCCCTAGCTCCTGTCTTCTTGAGTTAAATTACAAGCTTCTCTTTTCTCAAAAGCCGGTGCCATCATATTGACTTCTATGTGCGTCAGGCAGTGAGCCCATTGATTGTGTGGTGACAATTTGACAAGTAGAACCACAAGAGAAGTTTCTGCTAGAAAACTGACAATTCCAAATAGGGGGAACAACATGAGAAAGGTGCTGTGGCATGAAGAAGCATGACTTCAACAGCCACCAAGGGCATCTGTCCCAGGAGATGGCAGGATAAAGAGTTTTCTCTTTATTCTTAGAGCAATGGAAGCTGTTGAAGTGTTTTAGCACAAGAGCTGCATTCTCAGAATTATGTTTCCAAAAGATCACTCTGGCTTCTGAGTGGAGGAGCAGGGTAAAGTATACTTATAGGAGGGATAGTGTGGCAGTCCAAGCAGTTGCAGGAAGAAGCTACTGACATCACACAGGCTGGGGGTGATGGTTGCCTGGGTTCGTGTGGAGATGGATTTGAGAGGTATTCAGGCGGTAAAATGAGCAGAACAAGGTGTTAGAATCAATATGTGGGTAAGGGAGACAGGGAGGTTGGGAATGATTTCTAGATACCTGGCTTGGAGAACAGGAAAGACAGTAGTGTCTTTTGCTGAAAGAGAAGTAGAAGAAGAGCATGCATTGGAAGGTGGGAAGACACACAGTTTAGTTAGGAACTCTTGCTGTGCCTTTGTGACGTCTGCATGGAGATGACAGGATGACAGGTTGACAGGTGGACAGATGGGTCAGAGGCGCTGATGGAATGTCTGGTCTAGAGATACACGTTTGTGAGTCATCTGTGCAAATTTGTCATTGCAAAGAATGCCTACGAAAAGCATACAGAGTGAAGGCAAAGTGCTGGCATCACATGGTGGATATTTAATGGCCAGGTTTGTGCAAAGCAAATGGTGTAGCCAGAGAGGCGAAAGCAAGACAAAAAAGTCCTACATCGCCAAAGCCCGGGAGAGAGAGTGCTCTGAACAATCAGAGTCCTCCGGTTACAGGGTCGCTTTTCCTCGTGTAGAAGGGGCAGATGTATATGTTTGTGTGTGCGTGTGGTATGAGAATACCTGTCACTAAAGGAGGGGAAAATCTTTGGAGTTTTGATGGAAAGCAGGAAAGTGAGTTAATCAAAATATATCTTAAGAGGACCCATTTGAGATTCTTTTTTTTTTTTTTTTTTTGAGACAGAGTCTCACTCTGTTGCCCAGGCTAGAGGGTCCATCTGAGGTTCTTTATTTTTATTTTTATTTTTTTTGAAACAGAGTCTCACTCTGTTGCCAGGCAGTAGTGCAATCTAGGCTCACTGTAACCTTTGCCTCCTGGGTTCAAGCAATTCTCCTGCCTCAGCCTCCCGAGTAGCTGGGATTACAGGCGTTTTTACAAGAAAAAGTTCTGGCATCACATGATGGATATTTAATAGCCAGGTCTGTGCAAAGGAAATGGGGCCCTCACGCTCAGCTAATTTCTGTATTTTTAGTAGAGACGGGGTTTCATCATGTTGGTCAGGTTGGTCTCGAACTCCTGAACTCAGGTGATCTGCCCACCTCAGCCTCTCAAAGTGCTGGGATTACAGGCATGAGCCGCCACACCCAGCCCTGAGATTTATTTTTATACAGTAAAGCCAGTCTGCTCCATTGTGTGCCTTCTTCAGAAGGATTCAGCTGCTGGGGGCTGGAATCCAAATACTTGGGTTCATTAGGGGTGAGACTTTGCCAATAGAGAGAAACAAGAACAACAAAAAAAGCTCAAAGGGCAAGGGAATAGAGAGTATTGGCAAAAGGGCTATAAGCTTGCTGAACCCTTGGCATCTGCCAGATGAGGGGAATGTGCAGACAGGACAAGGTCAAGACTGAGGATGGAACTGCCAGCCTGAAATCCTGATGGAATGTCCTCAGTGGGTGGGAGGAGCTGAGCCAGCAAGGGCGAGGGGAAGTAGTGGTGCTCAGAGGACATTTGTTTCAGTGACTCTCAAGTGGGGTACTACGGAGTGACAGCAAGACCCAATATGTGTGCACTGCGGTGGATGATTGGAGTGGAGTGGAAGAGCTACTGCTGATGAGAACTCGAGGAATCAGAGGCCACTTGGTACAGAGGAGTGCCATGAGTTTGTTGAAGTTATTGGGCATGATGGTGGGACTTGGAGTCCAGAGGCTAAGACTCCGACAAATGGCTGGGAAGGGAGTGACCAGGAATTGGCTGGAAGACACTAACAAGAAGGAGTGGGAGAGCTGAAAAACCATGAAGTCCAGAAAAGCGGGAATTTTTGCAAGAGGAAACAATAGTAGTGGATAGAAGCAGAACAAAGAGCAAGGAGAACGGCAGCCCACCTCCATACTAGGGTGCACGTGGGAGAAGAGCATTCTAGGGCAATCAGAAGCAGTGTCTTCTGGGAAGAGGCGGCTTTCGACTGATGCAAGATGCATGAAGGAAGCTCAGGAAGAGCAGAGGAGGTGGGAGGGTTTCTGTGATGGCAGAGGGGAAAGGGCTGGGAGGCAACTCAGTGCCCAGAAGTGCAGCATTATTGTTGCAAACACAGATAGGAGAATATGGTAGTCCCCTCTTATCGGCATAAGATGTGTTCCAAGTCCCCCAGTGGATGCCTGAAACCATGGATGGTACTGGACCCTACAGATATTACGTTTTCCCCTATGCATACATACCTATGATAGAGTTCAATTGATAAATTAGGCACAGTGAGAGATTAACAACAGTAACTCATAATAAGATAGAACAATTCTAACAATATACTACAGTAAAAGTTGTAGGAATGTGGTCTCTCTCTCCAAATATCTTACTGTTGTGTGCTCGCCCTTCTTCTTGTGATGATGTGACATACCACAGTGCCTTTGTGATGAGGTACAGTGAGGTAATGACTTAGGCACTGTGATGCAGGGCTGGGCTACTGTTGACTTTCTGACAGTGAGGAGGACCATCTGCTTCGGCTGAACCTGGATCATTGAGCCATGTTGATGGCAGTGGCTGGATGTCAGGAGCAGATGATACTGATGAGTAGCGTGTGGGTAGCACAGTGTGGATCCACTGGACAAAGGGATGATTCATGTCCCAGGTGGGATGGAGTGGGACAATGCAAGGTTTTGTCACCATTCTCAGAATGGTGCTCAGTTTAAAACCTATAAATTATTTTTTTCTGGAATTTTCCATTTAATATTTTTGGCCTGTGGTTGACCTCAGGTAAATGAAACCACAAAAGGTAAAACTGTAGATAAGGGAGGACACTATCATAAACTAGAGACCAGGAAGAAGGAAAATGCCCGAAAAATTATAATGGAGTGAAGAAAAAGAAACCATGAGGCCCGAATCCCTACCAATATTAAGCCAAATCAGACCAAAAAGATCAAGCCCTCCAAGGAGAGTTCTGATTTCTAAGCAAATGGCTTTCAATTTAGAGAAGAGTTTGTTCAAACTGGGGTTCGAACTCCATTTTTAGACAATTCTCTTAACATTTAACCCTAAATATTGATATTATAACTAAAAAAAGATTGTTTGTACTCTAGTGAAAAAAAGAGCTGAATTAAAAAAGAAATATATATATACACACACACACATACACATACACACACATTTACACACACACACACAATCTAGCCAATTAAAGATTCCAATTTAATCACCTCTTGGCTTTCTCTTTACAATGAACAATCTTCAGCCCTTACTTGTTTGCAGAAGTCCTACTTCCTAATCCTGGTTGACTTTAGGGAAAGGATGTCTCCAAGTTCTCCAAATTCTTTAACTTTAGAACGCAGGAATGGACACCGTGCTCCCAGAAAAGTTTCACTAGTACCATGTATAATGGGAGGGTGATCTCATGGTTCCTCTGGGGACTTGGTTTTGCATCTTGGCACTGGGAAATCTTTAAAAAGCTGCTTTATGACTGACCCCAGCTTATCTATTTTCATTGCTGGCTCCTTTTTAGACATCCTCCCCTGTAGCCAGTCACATCTCATCTTCTATTTTTATACTTCACTTCCCTCTCCTGGAGGGACTCCTATCCTGCATTTATCTTCAGCAAACTTTAAAAAGCATCCTGACCACTTTTCTAATTTAGTAGGGTTATTTTAAAGTTTGGTCTTCACCAGCAGGGTGAGGCTGGTCTTCCTACTCCTCCATTGAGGCAGTGACTAATGTGCTCTGAGTTTCCTTCATGCCAACGCTATGTTTCATGATGTCTGTTTGCAAACATTTCAGCCTGAGTTTTTCTCTGCTACTCCTGGGGCTTCCGTGTGCTGGGAGCACTTCTGTGGAGGTCAGGCCTTGGTCAGTGTCAGTCCTTGCTCCTTTTGGCCTTTATCAGTTAAGAGAATCAGCTGGGTGTAGTGACTCACACCTGTAATTCCAGCCCTTTGGGAGGCTGGGCGGGGGGTGGATCACTTCAGGTCAGAAGTTCAAGACCAGCCTGGCCAACATAATGAAAACTCACCTGTACTAAAAATACAAAAATTAGCTGGGCGTGGTGGTGTGTGCCTGTAGTCCCAGCTACTTGGGAGGCTGAGGCAGGAGAATTTCTTGAACCGGGAGGCGGAGGTTGCAGTGAGCCGAGATAGTGCCACTGCACTCCAGCCTGGGTAACAAGAGCAAAAAGAAAAAAAAAGAGAGAGAGAATCAATTCCCTAATGTTTCAAACCTTAGGTCAAACGTCTACAGATGTTAATGTTGAGGAGGGCTATTTCAAAATTAACATGCAGACAACAAGAACTTAATCTTTTAAATCCAAAATCAGGACTTGGATTATTATTATTTTTTTGGTTCTTGTAAATATTGTATATCCCAGGGTCTATGTCTGTTTTGCCCTGCAAGAGCTGGTGAAATATCTGTCCCTTTTTTTTTTTTTTTTTTTTTTAAAGCAGACAGGACCTTGCTCTGTTGCCCAGACTGGAGTGCAATGGAACAATCAGAGCTCACTGCAGCCCTGAACTCCTTGGCCTTGGTGATCCTCCTGCCTCAGTCTCCCAAATAGCTGGGACTGCAGGCACGTGCTGCAATGCCCAGCTAAGTCTTTTATTTGGTGTCGAGACAATGGTCTTGCTATGTTGCCCAGGCTTGTCTCGGACTCCTCGCCTCCAGCAATTCTCCCACCCAGCCTTTGGAGTAGCTGGTACTACAGGAGTGCCATCACACCTGCCTGGTCACAATTTTTAGTCCAACCATTCCAGAGGGTAAGAGCATCATTAAATAGTGAAAGAAAGAATGAATTCAGAGTCAGAAAATGCTGGTAAGGATGCACAAAGGCAGGTACAAATCCTCCCTCAAGCCAGGACTAATCCCTTCCTGTCCAAGTTCCAACAGCTGACACTTTATCTCTCTTCCTTTCCTCTGGTCCACATGATTTCTCTGTAAATGTTGTTACAAGCATTTGCATCTAAATCTTGTTTCCCTATGAAACTACAGACCTGCAGAGGGAAGTCCCTGCTGGTTACTAATCTATCTCCATTTCACTCACAGTATTTTTACCTAATGTCTTAAAACAGTCAGTGCTCAGTAAACATTGCTCAGTAAAGACTGGTCACAGTGGCTCATGCCTGCAATCTCATCTCAACACTTTGGGAGGCAAAGCAGGAGGATTGCCTGGGCCCAGGATTTCGAGACCAGCTTGTGCAACAAAGTGGGACCCAGTTTCTACCAAAAAAAAAAAAATAAGCTGGGCTTGGCTCACGCCTGTAGTCCCCACTGCGTGGGAGTCTGAGGTGGGAGAATCACTTGAGCCTAGGAGGAGGAGGCTGCAATGAGCTATGATTGTGTCACTGCACTCCAGCCTAAGCAACAGAGTGAGACCTTGTCTGAAAAAAAAAAAAAAAAATTGGTGGAGTGCAGTGGCTCACGTCAGCAATGCCAGCACTTTGGGAAGCCAGGGTGGGAAGATCACTTGAGGTCAGCAGTTTGAGGCCACCCTGGCCAACATGGTGAAAAACCCCTCTACTAAAAATATAAAAACTAGCCAGGAGTGGTGGCACACACCTGTAATCCCAGCTACTCAAGAGGCTGAGACAGAAGAATCACTTGAACTCAGAAGGTGGAGGTTGCAGTGACCTGTGATCATACCACTGTAATCCAGCCTGGCCAATAGAGCCAGACTCCATCTCAAAATAAAAAAATAAATAAACTGCTGACTGAGTGAACAATGAAAGAACACATGCAATTTAGGAAAGTTTAGTCTTAAGTTGATTTACTGCTTTGGTAAAGTAATTTAATTTTAATCAAACTCCCTTCTTTCTAATTCAAAACTTTAATTGATTTCAATAATAAGAAGATGTAAAATAACCAATTTGAAATCTAGGGATAAAGATGTTTGGATAGAAAAGGGGAAATCTTTGTGGATTTTCCTTAAAAAACACTTGAATCAGTTTTTATGAATGAATGTAAGGGGAAGTTATATGTCTACCTGCCTCTTTCAAACCTGGGCAGAGTGTTTTCAAGTATCTAAAAGGAAGCTCCATAAGTTTCCCATAATAGAAAATCAATGAGAACAATATGTCTGGATCCCACTAGACATTTCTAAATGATCTTATTATGCAGAAAAAAATCATACGCAAGGAAGTATTTCTGGATAAAAGAACACATTAAAAATGAACAAGATAATTTGGAAAAAATTAGATTGAATTAAACATGCAAATGAGATACTTTGTTATACTGTCACTACACATGCAGAATCACCTAGACCAGGCTAAGAAAGCTATTGTTTGCAATAACGATGATCACAGACACCACTAATTCCTCTGAGTAAATAACCCTTTATGCGTCCAGCCGTCTAATCCACTGTGCCCAAAGAGATGTAGCAGGATCACAGAACTATTCAAATTCACAGCTTCGCGTCGTCTCTACAGAAGTTATACAATGGCCAATGCAAAATGAATCTTCAACATTTTGATGAGAATAAATGACAACATGTAAAACATAATCATCTGCTCAACTACCTATTTTAAGGTAGTTTAATACGTTAACTAAAGATTCACCTGTAGTTGATGTTTCTTATGTCATGTGGAATGCGGAAAAGATATTGTGAACCATGGCCTCCTGCGGCACCTCCCAGCGGCTTCTGTCTACATGTTAGCTCATCAGGACCCAGTCCTGAGCTTCTCCAGCCAGACCCAAGAGGAAGGCAATAAACCAACCTATTGTCTGGTGGGGTCTGAAATGATTTCTGCAATTATAGACCCCACAGGTCTAGAGAGGAGCTTGGAAATTCATTGCACACTGAGTTGCAAAACACTCCTGCCCCATGAAAAGTTGGACCAGCCTAAAGAACATCAACACTAACAAAGAAAACATAAACCCTTCCCCGATATTAAATATAACTACTATCACTTGTTGACATGTTATTGTTAGGTACTATGCTAAATGCTTTATATATAATACCACATTTCATTCTTCACCACCTCCTTATGGGGGACATTATTATTCCCATTTTATAAATGGGTTTGCAGAGAATTAAATGACTTGCTCAAAATCGTCTAGCTGGGAAGCTATGATGCTAGCATTTCAAACCAGAGACAATTGATTTCCAAGCCCTGGCCACAGCCAACCCTTAGAACATAGAACGCACACCTTGGTCCTTTTACATGGTACCCCTGACTTGAACCACAAACTGCTTAGCAGAAAACTTGGGATCCTGCCCAGTTCTCATCAGCCCCCTCTATATTTTCCTCATGTGCTTGGTGGAAGAATCTGAATGTTACTCTTTAAAATAGTTTGTATGGGGAATGATAAATAATAAAAGGTAACATTGAATGAATACCACGTGCCAGGTGCGTGTAAAATGTATCCCACTTGATCCTTACAAATCTGTGAGCTAGACATTGTTATCCCCTCTTACAGATGAGGAAACAGGATCAGAGGAGTAAAATGCTATGCCCAAAGGTACACTTTTATTCAGTTTAAGAGCAAGAATTCAATACTGTGTTTTCTCCTTAGAGTCTGTGTACTTGGACACTACCATATTCTGACTCTCAGTCAACTTGATTGTACATGGCCTGTGATCATTTATTTGTTGACAATTATTCTCAGATAAATCACCTTACTTTAAATTAAAAAAAGAAAAAAACATTTTCACCTTCCTTTAAATTAAGAAAAGAAAAATCACTCAAGGGTATTTTTTTTTTTTTTTTTGCTTCCAGGAATAAAGCAGCCTGAAAATAAGTGATGTATATTAGATAGTAGGTCTTGGTTTCTCAAATTTAATAGTGGGGCAACAAATTTTTGTAGAAAATTACTGCTTCTTACAAAGATAAGAGTAGAAAGATACAGAGGAAAAAATCACGCTAGTGCACAATCTCAGTTTCTTCCACAAGAAACCAGATCTGGAGAGATTAATATGTCACCAAATAAAATAAAGTGAAAGAAAAATGGAGTAATTAAGGATCCCATCTCCAGTTTCATATAACACAATCATGCTAGTTCCCTACTGGCAGAAATACACTGTCATTTACTGCCAGGGATTATCACTTGACACAATATATTTTATAGAGTTATATAGGAAAACAAGCAGAAAAGAAGGTATCCTGAGATTCACATATTAGAAAAATCTTGAGTATAAGTATGGTAGCTCATCTGCTAGGTTAGGCTGTTGGTGTGTTGTGTGAGATGTAAATGAACTAGAATTCCCTTCTGATGTCACCAGTACCATCTTCCTCTTTCTTTCAGAATTGGAGAAGTGATTTGGATGTGAGGTTCTCCCATGCAAAGAAACTCTGGTCAGGAAGCATAATACAATCAGGGTTTCCATTTCAAGAAATAAAGACAAAATGATATAAATGAAAAAAATATAAACTTGTTCACCTGTCCCAGCACATCCTAAATCTGAAGGCACTCAAACCCCTTCAGTCATGAACTGCTTAAACTTTCATGGATTCCTGTATGTATTTGCTTCAGAGCAAGTGCCATGAGGTGGGATAGTTGGGGATGGCGTACTCCTGTTCCCCTATGACAATGATGGGCAGGGGCAACAAGTCCATCCTGTCTATGGGCAGCAAAGACCATCTACCTAAGAGAGATGAAGTAGATGGAGACAGAGCTAGAGCTACATACAATGAGTCCAAAAGAAGCCATCCATTCATAGGTGTCACATACATGTAAACATACAATGTGTATGTAAATATACACATTTGCATATACAGATTTATTACAAGAAATTGACTTACATGATTACAGAGGTCCCAAAATCTGCACTTGGCAAGCTGGACACCAGGGAGAGCTGATGGCATAGTCTCAATGCAAGTTCAAAGCTCTGAGAACCAGGAGAGCTGACAGAGTAAGTTCCATCCTGAATGCCAGCTGGCTTGAAATTCAAGAAGACCGGATGTTTCAGTTTGAGTCTGAAGGCGAGAAAAGGACCCATGTTCCAACTCAAGTAGTCAGGCAGGAGGAGTCCTCTCTTACTCAGCCTTTTTGTTTCGTTCAGGTCTTCAGTTGATTGGATGGGGTCCACTCACATTAGGGAGGATAAACTGCTTTGCTAGGTCTACCAATTCAAATGTGAATCTCATCTGGAAACACCCTCACAGACACACCCAGAATAATATTTGACCAAATGTCTGGCCACCCTGTGGTCCAGTCAAGTGGATACATAAAATCACCCTAAAGTGTGCTGAGGGGCTAGATAACAAATGCCTGGAAGAGATGCCTTTTGGGTTGACACAAGAATGATAGACTTTAAATTCTCAACTTAAGAGGCTCTAAAAATTAACTAGTAGGCATTATATAACTACAGATATTAGTCTATCTGCTGTTTCCTGTAATCAGAGAAATTTCCAAAGAACTTGGATGGGCTTTACAGGTAGAAAAGGAGGAATCTTATAATTCACGTATTGGAAAAATCTTGACATAAATGTGGTAGCGAATCTTCTAGAACAGGTTGTTGATGTGTTTTGTGAGATGTACCTAAACTGGAATTCCCTTCTGATATCACCAGTACCATCTTCCTTTATCATTCAGATCAAGTATTAGATAAACTCGGGTTGATGGCTTTCATTACTTCCAGAAAATACACCAATCATTTTCTTTCCTCCTCTCTCCCTGATTTGACAATCTCATTTCTTTCCTCCCTCTCTTATTTTCCCCAGTCTTTTTGTTCTGAATATCATAGTTAAGATGAATATCAAGTAAAATTTGTTAGACAATGTTGCTGCTTTCAAAGAATATTTGTCCTACAGATGTTGAATCTTTAATTTTTCCAATGACTGTTGATCATAAAATGGTTAGTGTTACATATAAAAAGAACAAAAATTTTGAGAGGCCAAGGAAGGAGGATCACTTGAGGCCAGGAGTATGAGCCAGCCTGGGCAACATAGCAAGGCCCTTTCTACAAAATAAAAAAAATTAGCAAGGAATAGTCTTAACTACTCAGGAAACTGAGGTGAGAGGAATACTTGTGCCCAGGAATTTGAGGTTGCAGTGAGTTAAGAGTGCGCCACTGCGCTCTAGCCTGTCTCTAAAAAACAAAAACAAAAACTAATGTTCTCACTGCAAACCCCTTGCAGGGAAATAATTCCTTTTAGAGTGAGGATTAGAATCTCTGCAACTGGAAGAAAGCTTAAAGGCAACTGCTGTGACTCGTCCTTCACTCTTGCTTACCGTGCCCAATTTTCTCAAACTTCCACGATAGATGTTTCCCCGGTGACTGTCATGGAAGAAATTGTGATTTTCCTAAGCCTACTTAAGCACTTCTAGTCTTGACTTAAGTCTAACACTTTTGGGACAAATTTTGATTTTTCTAGGAATAGTATATAACTAGTTTCAAGGTTTGCCAATAACTGGGATATATATCAAATAATGTATAATTATCATAAAATCAAATAATGTATAATTATCATAAAATCTATGATTATGCTTTTGTTGGTGTGCTATTATGTATAATTAGCAATTTTTAGATTAATAGTCCAAAGAGCAAATATATTAATAATGTGTCTATAATATGGCCCACAGAATATAATAATTCTTAAGGAGATACTTGCCTCTGCGCTTTTTCGAAATTTATACAGTGAAAACTCAGCTCATCTGACTTCTCAGCTGTAAACCGCTTAACAAATCCGGGGCGAATTTTTTAAATGCCAACCCTGCTATCTGAAGAGCCTGCTATAGTGCCAGATTCTGCTGATGAAGAATGTTTCTCACAGCCTGCATACCAATTCTGAAAAAGGATCCAACGGAAAGCAGAAATATAAGACAAAGGGGAAGACTGTAAACCCGAGAAAGGATATATTCTTTCCTTTAGCCATGGTGGTTCTGTACTCGTGACTGACTGAATCCAAACTTTTCAGATTTCCCCATTATTATTTTTTTTACTTTTCTCTTTTTCAGAGACAGGGTCTTGCTCTGTCACCCAGGCTGGAGTGCAGTGGCATAATCATAGCTCACTGTAACCTTGAACTTTTGGGCTCAAGCAATCCCCTTGCCTTAGCCTCCCAAGTAGTTAGGACGGCTCCTGGCTACTTTTTTTTATTTTGTAGAGCTAGATTCTTACTATGTTTGCACAGACTGGCTTTGAACTCTTGAGTTTAAGTGATCTTCCTGTCTTGGCCTCCCAAAATGCTGGGATTGTAGTCATGAGCTACTGTGACTGGCTAGATTTGTTCACTTTAGAAGTGTTACTTTTACTATTTTCAACTTGAAAACATTTTACACTATTCACTGTTAGCTGATTCCTAATTTTTTAAAAAAGTCATGTATAATGTTATATATTTAAGCCAACTTTACAAATTGAAGTTAGTAATTGTCCTTTCCCCCCCTAGAATATAAAATATCCTGTGCTATTTCTGTGGGAATTGAAAATATCCATTAGGTATGAGTGTGAGGCCAGGATCTACAATAACTAACTTTACACCCAGTCTAGTGGAAGAGTCAGAGGCATTAGGGCCACGCTGTTCCAAAGAAGATAGCAAGAGCCACATACATAATTTCTAATTTCCTAGTAGCCACATTAACAAAGGCAAAAAGAAACAACCAAGATTAATTTTTAAAATGTATTTAAGCCAATATATCTGTAATATATGCTTTCAACATAAAAGCAATGTAAAAATTATTAATAAAATATTTACATTCTTTTTTTCATACTCTGGCTTTAAAATCTAATGTGTATGTTATGCTTATAGCACACCTCAATTTGGACTAGCACATCTCAAGTACTCAGTAGCCACATGTTGTTGGTGGGTACCATATTGGATAACACCAGTTGGATTAGATTGGACACCATCTGCTTCTTAGACTTTTGTTAGACAAATTAGATGATGGCTTTTTTCTTCTTTGAGATGGACTCTTGTTCCCTCACCCAAGCTGGAGTTCAGTGGCACGATCTGGGCTCACTGCAACCTCTCCCTCCTGGTTTAAGCAATTGTTCTGCCTCAGTCTCCCAAGCAACTTGGATTAAAGGCACTCGCCACCATGCCAGGCTAATTTTTCTATTTTTAATAGAAATGGGGTTTCACCATGTTGGCCAGGCTGGTCTTGAATTCCTGACCTCAAATGATCTGCCCACTTTGGCCTCCCAAAGTGCTGGGATTACAGGTGTGAGCCACTGCACCCAACCAGATGATGGATTTAAAAAATGTGAGCCATTTATTGATGCAGAAAAACATACGGAAAAATGCATAAATAATGAGTGCATTTTGATGAGTTTTCATGAAGAACACTGCTGCTTAACTAAGACTCCAGATCATGAGATGGAACATTAACAGAACCCCACAGGCTCCCTCATGTTCCCTTTGAATTTTCTTTTGATATCACAAATATCAAGACCTTGCTTTTCTTGTCTCTCACTCTACGAAGCAGACTCACTTATATATTAGGTTGGTGTGAAAGTAATTGGTGCACATTGAAAGACAGTCCTTTGGCTTTCAGGGAAGTTCCAGTCCTCATCATGAACCTACGTTATGGATACTCACAGACTGAAGAAGCCCTCAAGGAGGCATGCCAGAAAAGGAAAGCTGATTTAAAAGAAGGACGTCCCTGACTACTTAAAATATCGGGTATATGTGTATTTCTCTTCCCTCATTTAGTTTCAGATATAGGCTGATATAGATTCAAATACCTTCTGAATCTCCTTCTTTCTTCACGTGGTCATTAAATAGGAGTGGAAGAAGGATGAGAAAATAACTCTTAGTTAAATCAACTTCTATGGAATGTTGCAGAGCTGTGGTCCTTTTTGATCAAGCCAAGTTTTCTCTTGGCCTAAGACAAACTGGGTATACAACATACACTCTGTAAACAGTACATGGCTAGGAGAGCAAGAGACAGAGCAAACATCTAAGCATCTTATATATTTTTCTAAGAAAAATTTTTGGAAAAGTAACTCAGGTTTATAGATGTAGTGCCTTTCTAGAGCTACATAGGAGGACACAGAAAGGGTGAGAGCCTGGCGTGCAGTGGCTCATGCCTGTAATCTCAACACTTTAGGAGGCCAAGGCAGGTGGATCACCTGAGATCAGGAGTTCGAGACCAGCCTGGCCAAGATGGTGAAACCATATCTCTACTAAAAATACAAAATTAGCTGGGTGTGGCAGTGGGCATCTGTAATCCCAGCTCTTCAGGAGGCTGAGGCAGGAGAATCATTTGAACCCGGGAGGCGGAGGTTGCAGTGAGCTGAGATTGCACCATTGCATACCACCCTGGGCAAAAAGAGTCAAACACCTCGTTCCTGTTGCGACTGCAACGGCTCCCTCTTTCTCTCTCTTTCTGCCTGAACCTTCCTTGTGGGGTGTCTTTCTTTGAGGGCAACTGTCTTGATATTTTCAAGCACCCAAAAGATGAAGGATATCATGAGGGTGGGTCTGTCATGTAGTTATTTAAGTGGTTAAAGACAGAAAATGATATTGGCTAAAACACCCAGTCTCTCCATAGCTTAGTGACTGTGATGGTTAATATTGAGTGTCAAATTGATTGGGTTGAAGGATGCAATGTATTGTTCCCGGGAGTGTTTGTGAGGATGTTGCCAAAGGAGATTAACGTTTGAGTCAGTGGACAGGGAGAGGCAGAGCCACTCTTAATCTGCGTGGGTACAATTTAATCAGCTGCCAGTGCATAATATTCATATGTTGGAGAATTCCAGCCTCCATTTTCTCCCATGCTGGATGCTTCCTGCCCTCAGGCATCAGACTCCATGCTCTTCAGCTTTTGGACTCTGAGACTTAGACCACTGGTTTGCCAGGGACTCTTGGGCCTTCAGCTGCAGACTGAAGGCTGCACTGTCAACATCCTTACTTTTGAGGTTTTGGAACTCAGGCTGGCTTTCCTGCTCCTCAGCTTGCAGGTGGCCTACTGTGGGACTTCACCTTGTGATGGCATGAGTCAATTCCCTAATAAACTCCCCTTCATATATACATCTGTCCTATTAGTTCTGTCCCTCTAGAGAACCCTGACTAATACAGTGACTATTCTGTCACATCTTATTCTGAACAGACTGAAATCCTTTGGTGTTGAGGGGAGGCTGAGTATTCCCTGTTCCATCATTTGTTCTGTTTCACAGGATAGGATTGAACCCCTGACATATCCGAACGTGACGACAAACTGTGGTATCATGCAGTCTCACGGCTCAGCAGGGAAATGGGCAGGCCACCTAGATGAGTCAAGGGATTAAGTTTTCCAATTCCCATTTTTTAGTAACAAAACAAAACAAAAAACTATATAAAATTTAAAAACTATATAAAACTATATAAAATTAAAAACTATATAAAAAATTTAAAAAATTTTAAAACTACATAAAAAATTTTAAATTTAAAAACTATATAAAAAAATTAAAAACTACATAAAACTATATAAAATTTTAAAAAACTGAAAAGAAAACTTGATATATGGAAAAGTGTATCATAGGGATAGACGATGGCAATTATACATAGGTGGTCCACAACAGCTGGCTATCATCATCATCCACTGTATTTTGAAGTCTTGCCTTGTAATGAGTGGCTGCTTTTTGATGGGGCCATGGCTTTCCTCAAATGGTCAATATGTTCACATTGATTTTCTATGTGGTGCTGCTCTTTTAAAAATTCTTCCCTGATCTGATATACATGGAAATGAGCATTCCCTATTCTGCCTAACGTAATGCAACCATCTTGTGACAGTGATTTTCGGGCTTTTGTGTAATTATTTAATTAATTAATTAATTTTTTGGAGACAGGATCTCACTCTGTCACTGAGGCAGGAGTGCAGTGGTGTGATCACAGTTCACTGCTGTGTCTACCTCGCAGCCTCAAGCATCCTCCTTCTTCAACCTCCAGAGTAGCTGGAACTGCAGGCACGTACCACCACACATGGTATTTTTTGTATTTTTTTGTAGAGATTGTGTTTATGTGGCCCAGGCTGGTCTCAAGCTCCTGGGCTCCAGCGATCCTCCCACCTCAGCCTCCCAAAGTGCTGGGATTACAGGCATGAGCCATGGCGCCTGTCTTGATTTTCAGAATTTTGTATGTTAGAGAATTAATTTATACTTTAGGTATTTTGATCTTTTGAAATTTACACATTAAGGATTATGGTGTTTGGCATTGTGTCATCCAGGATTATAATCCAGACCTGAAAAATACTTTCAAGTTTTACTTTCTCTGGCTCTTCCACCCCTTTCTGCCCAAGGATATAGCCTTTACTACCTAATGAAGCTCTAAAGTGTTGCTGAGTTTGAGCAGACTCTGTAGATAAAGTTGTACCAGAGCTTCTCTTGGTGCACATTTTCTGCCTGTATGAAACCACCCTCACAGAGTTAAAAAGAATTGCATGCCAGATTCTGGATAGAAATATAATACTTATAATTAAGCATTCATCAGACTGCACTGTGGCCCACTTCCCGTAGCTGCTTACTAACCGAAAATCTAGTGTGCATAACATGCTTACAGCACACCTCAATGTGGACTAGCCACATCTCACTAGACACTGACCATTTGCATTCTCGTTGGTACTAGATACTAAATTCTCATTGTTTCCATAGCTAGTCTCTCTGACATTAGAATCATAAGGCTTTTTTGTTTAAGAATTTCTTAAGGTGTTTTTCAGATCCTGAATTACAGCAAAATGGGTGATGCCAAACAGTTTGAAGACCCCAAGAAGGAATGGAGTCAACATGAGAATACGCTTTCTTCATCTCTCTATCCTGTGACTTCACCCTACGCTCTTCAACCAATCAATGATCTCTTCACCTCAGTCCACTACTTGTTCAAACCTCATCCCTATTCCTGGACTCCTCATGGAGGCAGATTTGAAGTTTCCTCCCGTCTTTCATTTGTCTGCCTTATTAAACCTCCTTCTCTGCTGCAACCTAGTGTCTTAATGTATTTGCTTGCCACGTGAGGACTAAGCTCTGATTTTTTTCATTTTGCCCAAATTCCTGTCTAAGGGGTCTGGAGAGTCATCCCCTACAAACTATAAATTCTCATCAGATGGGTTTTATGTAACCCTATATATTGTGATTTACTTTCCAATCTGACTCTGGAAAGAGTCTAGCACCTTTTAAAGGTCTGAATAGGAAACACTTGTCATCTATTCTCTCTAAGGACAGGCACTGTAAGACTTCAAAAGAACCTTGGTCTCCACGATCTTTTATCTTAACCTGAACATTTCCTTTCTAACCAATTGTCAACCAGAAAATGTTCAAATTTACCTACAGGCTGGAAGCACTCCCCGCCTCCCCCCCACCCCTGCCACCCTTTGAGTTGTCCCACCTTTCTGGACCAAACCAATGTATTTTTAAGAAATACATTTAAGATGCATTTAATTGACATCTCATGCTTTTCTAAATGTATAAAACCCAGCTGTGCCTTGCCCACTTTGGCACATATCCTCAGGACCTCCTGAGGGGTATGTCACAGGCCATAGTCACTCGTATTTGTCTGAGAATAAACCTCGTCAGATATTTTACAGAGTTTGACTCTTTTTGTTGACACACATGTTGGGAAATAAACCTGGTACCGTTTTGTAGGTAAGCCTACCACTCCCATGAATTTGACATCTTCTATATACCCACAACTCCTAGATCCACATATGCAGCACTGGACTTTCCTCTGAGCTCCAGACCCACAATTCAGCTTTACAGTAGACCTCTCCAACCACAAGGTTTGCAGCAATGCCAGGCTCAGCAATTCATCCCCAGTTGAGCAGGGGATGCTTCCTCAACAATCCTGTCCTCTTCTAGTGTTTTCTGCCTCAGTGATGTGATCCCCAAATATCTGAGACAGGTCTCAGTGAACTTGGGAAGCTTATTTTGCCAAAGTTAAGGATGTATACCTATGACACAACCTCAGGAGGTGCTAACGACATGTGCCCAAGGTGGTCAGGGCACAGTTTAGTTTTATCCATTTTAGAGACACATGAGACATCAATCAACATATGTAAGATGTACTTTGGTTCTGTCTGGAAAGGCGGGACAACTGGAAGTGAAGAGGGGGCTACTAGGTCATAGATAGGTAAGAGACAAATGGTTACATTCTTCTGAGTTTCAGATTAGCCTTTCCAAAGGATGCAATCAGATATGCACTTATCTCAGTGAGCAGAGGGATGACTTTGAGTTCTATCTGTCCTTTGTCCACAAGGAAATTCCTTGTGAGAGAGGTGTGTAGCTTTTTTTTTTTTTTAAAACCTTAGTGGCTACGTTTTTAGGCATAGAATGGGAGGCAGATTGGCCCTAAGTAGTTCCCAGCTTGACTTTTCCCTTTGGCTTAGTGAATTTGGGGTCCCAAGATTTATTTTCCTTTCACAGTGAACAAACAGCCTTCTCTTGTCCCTAGTCGTGTCTGACACCGGGGATCTCATGCATCAGTACTCCAATTTCCAATCCATCACCAAGTCCAGTTAATTCTAGCTCCTGCAGATCCTGAATCTATCCATACTCCTCCACCACCCTTGACTGTGCCATGAGGATTATTCTTGTACCAGCCATGTCACTGGAGTGGATTTAGGTTCCGCATGCCCACTAAGTAACTATTAAAAAGGCAAGTCTAATAGTCATTTCAAAGTCTTTCTACTTTTCTAAAACAAACTCCAAAGTTCTTAACAGCATGCGTTAGCCTCTGTATGAGCTGACAACTCTTTCTTCCTTTCCCACCTCTGCTCGCCCCACTTTCTGCTGTCCAGACACTGCAGCCCATTGTAAATCCTTCCATTGTGATGTGCTGCTTCCTGTCTCAGAGCCTTTGAATGGACTCAACCCTCTTCTTCAAATGCTCTTCCACGTCTAGGGAGACTTCCTTGATCCCTAAGAATAGGTAAGGCCTACTATTATGTGTCTCACTATTTATTCACATAGGTATTAAGAAGTTTTTCTCCAGTGTCTTCACTGGTCCATAAAGATCACAAGAACAAAGACTGCTCAGCCTTAGTCCTGTTGGGGCTCAGAACATATTATGGGCATCATAATTATGGCACTTGGCACACTGAATACTTTAAACTGAGGAACAATGGAAGGCCTCAGAAACAAGATCCCTCTGACCTCTTGAGGCAGGAGAATAGGGAATTAGGGTAGCCAAGGGTTGGGGCATAAGCAAAGGAAGAGCAGTTTGCATAAGCAAGTGAACAGCAGGTGCAGCCAGTTCTAGGCAAGATCGGGCAGCATACAGGCCACTTCTTCATGCCTATGATAACAAGACAAAAGTCTCCACTTCAGCCTCTGATTGGTCGCAGGCCAATCGTTTATAGGGTGTAACGAATGGGAGGCCTCTATAGGGCATCTAAGGGTGTTACCAAATTTTTTGGCTTTATAAAAATCCTGGAGAACATTGTAATAGAGGAGGTTCTTGGATCTCTTACCTAAGCCTGCCCTCACTCTGTGAATTGTACTTTTTCTTCTTCAGTAAAGCTGTGCCTTTTTTACTCCATTCTTTTGTTGCTGTTTTTTGTTCCTTTACTCTTTTGTTGCTTTGTTTGTGCATTTTGTTCAAGTCTTTCTTCAACAAGCCAAGAACTTGGACAACTCATCATCAATACTTTCCATCCAGGAACACTCTTACATCATGTCTTTCACCCCTCTTCTTCCCTAAAGCCAGCCATAGAAATCAGATTTCCGCCTCCTCAAGGTGAGTCATGGCACTAGACAAGGATGCCCTCTCACACCACTCCTATTCAATATAGTATTGGAAGTTCTAGCCAGAGCAATCAGGCAAGAAAAAGAAATAAAGGGTATTCAAATAGGAAAGGAGGAAGTCAAATTGTCTCTATTTGCAGACGACATGATTGTACATCTAGAAGACCCCATTGTCTTATCCCAAAATTTCCTGAAACTGATAAGCAACTTCAGCAAAGTCTCAGGATACAAAATCAATGTGCAAAAATCACAAGCATTCCTATACACCAATCACAGACTTAAAGAGAGCCAAATCAAGAACGGACTGCCATTCACAATTGCCACAAAGAGAATAAAATACCAAGGAATACAACTAACAAGGAACGTAAAGGACCTCTTCAAGGAGAACTACAAACCACTGCTCAATGAAATAAGAGAGGACAAAAACAGATGGAGAAACATTCCATGTTCATGGTTAGGAAGAATCAATATCGTGAAAAATGGTCATTCTGCCCAAAGTAATTTACAGATTCAACACTATCCCCATCAAGCTACCAATGACCTTCTTCACAGAACTGGAAAAAACCTCCTTAAGCTTCATATGGAACCAAAAGAGAGCCCGCATAGCCAAGTCAATTCTAAGCAAAAAGAACAAAGTGGGAGGCATCACACTACTGGACTTCAAACTATACTGCAAGGCTACAGTAATCAAAACAGCATGGTACTGGTACCAAAACAGAGATATAGATCAATGGAACAGAACAGAGGCCTCGGAGGCAACACAATACATCTAATACCATCCGATCTTTGACAAAGCTGACAAAAACAAGCAATGGGGAAAGGATTCCCTGTTTAATAAATGGTGTTGGGAAAACTGGCTAGCCATGTGCAGAAAGCAGAAAGTGGATCCCTTCCTGACACCTTACACTAAAATTAACTCCAAATGGATTAAAGACTTAAACATAAGTCCTCATACCATAAAAACCCTAGAAGAAAATCTAGGCAAAACCATTAAGGGCATAGGCGTAGGCAAGGACTTCATGACCAAAACACCAAAAGCATTGGCAACAAAAGCCAAAATACACAAATGGGACCTAATCAAACTCCACAGCTTCTGCACGGCAAAAGAAACAGTCATTAGAGTGAATCGGCAACCAACAGAATGGGAAAAAATTTTTGCAGTCTACCCATCTGACAAAGGGCTGATATCCAGAATTTACAAAGAACTAAAACAGATTTACAAGAAAAAAAACAAACAAACCCATTCAAAAGTGGGCGAAGGATATGAACAAACACTTTACAAAAGAAGACATACGTGAGGCCAACAAACATATGAAAAAATGCTCATCATCACTGGTCATTAGAGAAATGCAAATCAAAACTACATTGAGATACCATCTCATGCCAGTTCGAATGGCAATTGTTAAAACATCTGGAGACAACAGATGCTGGAGAGGATGTGGAGAAGTAGGAACACTTTTACATTGTTAGTGGGAATGTAAATTAATTCAACCATTGCGGAAGACAGTGTGGCAATTCCTCAAGGACCTAGAAATAGAAATTCCATTTGATCCAGCAATCCCATTACTGGGTATATATCCAAAGGATTATAAATCATTCTACTCTAAGGGCACATGTACATGAATGTTCATTGCAGCACTGTTCACAATAGCAAAGACCTGGAACCAACCCAAATGCCCATCAATGATAGACTGGACAGGGAAAATGTGGGACATATACACCCTGGAATACTATGTAGCTATCAAAAACAATGAGTTCATGTTCTTTGTAGGGACATGGATGAACCTGGAAACCATCATTCTCAGCAAACTGACACAAGAACAGAAAATCAAACACCACATGTTCTCACTCACAGGTGGGTGTTGAACAATGAGAACACATGGACACAGGGAGGGGAGCATCACACACGGGCCTGTTGGGGGGAAATAGGGCAGCAACAGTGGGGGTTGGGGAGTTAGGGAGAGATAGCATGGGGAGAAATGCCAGATACAGGTGATGGGGAGGAAGGCAGCAAATCACACTGCCATGTGTGTACCTATGCAACAATCTTGCATGTTCTTCACATGTACCCCAAAACCTAAAATGCAATTTTAAAAAGTAAAAAAATTTAAAAAGTAAAGAAAACACAAAAAAACAAAAAAAACTAGACTCCTCACCCCCAAAGCAAGTCGTAAGACATAGGATAGTCACTCTCTCTCTTCTCTCTGGAATGTCCTCATTCCAGACCGGTCCTGCCCTATTCTTGGGAGGAGGAAGTGATGCTCAGAGAGGCCAAGACAAATATGGGCAGATAGTTTTTGCTAGGTTCCCCTCCTCAGCCTATGACCACTAGATCACAGCCTTTTTGTTCAATCACGTTTCTACATGGCTGCCCATTCTTCATTGAACCCAAGCACAAAAATAGACAATATTCCTGGGTCTTTGAGTCTTCATTTCTGAAGGCTTCTATGTTATATAAATCTGTGGTTAAATAGTTATGCTTTTCTCTTGTCCACCTGTCTTTTGTTATGGAAGTGTCAGCTGTGACTCTTATAATAGGTGAGGAAAGGCATCAAAGACGGCCGACACTCGTATAAAAAAAGACAGGTTAAAAGCACAGTCCCCCAGAATGTCATATCTGCCCAAGACTTCTGACACCAGCAACAAGTTCAGGGATCCTCAGGGCCACCCTCACTTCAGATGAGACAGCCACAAATTTGGGGATCCCCATGGATTCCCTTAGGTTTGATAATTGGCTAGAATGAGTCACAGAACTCAGGGAGCATTATATGTATGATGACAGTTTTATTACAGCAAAGGATACAGTTCAGAACTAGTCCAAGAAAAAGATCATAAGGCAAGATCTGGGACTGGGAGGGTCCCAAACACAAAGCTTCCATGCCCCTGGGACATGTTACTCTCCTGCTGCTGATATGCGGCTATATGCAGAGTGTTGCCAATATAAGAAGCTCACCTAGGTTTTCACATCTAGCGATTTTCTCCAGGCTCCACTACATAGGGATGACTGATTGTATCATGGCCATATGGTTAAACCCAATCTCTAACCCCCACCCCTTCTTGGAGATGAGGCTAGCATCATATTGCTCAGAGTCCTGACCCCCTAATCACATGGCTGGTTTTCTAGTATGGCCAATGCTCACCTTAAGACTATCCGTGTGGCCTGGGCCTCACACTGAGTTATCTCTGAGTGTAACGTGTAACACACCAACGGTCCACCTTGAATCACCTCATTAGCATAAGCTATCAGGTATGGCTTAAGGGGTCCAGGATGAGTAACAAAGACACTCCTATTACTCTAGAAATTCCAAGGGGTTAAAGGTTAACTCCGGAGAGCAGGAAACAGAGACAAGACTTCTCTTTGGGTAAAGTTAATTCATCACTATGCAGTGTCTTAGAGCTGGCAGTACCTAGGAGAGACAGACTTCATTCCTTCTTTTGCTGTATATATAAAGCCAAAGGGCAAGAAAAAGCAGATTGGTTCTTAGGAAGATTTCAGACTTTGAATGCCATTGGCATACTTTATTTTGTCTTTGGTTACTTAAACCTCATGGTATAATTCCCTACTAAAAAACGTAAAAGGCAGAGAGACAGGGAAGATTAAATATCACTAGATACATACGAATGAGAAGTTAACACCCCAAATCACTGTAGCAGAGCTTTGTTAAACCAAAGATTACAATAATTTTACTTTACCTTTCTCCAGTGATTTATAGTTTCCAAAGTTCTTCATACACCCTATCCCTTGAAATGTTAAAGACACAGAGCAAAAAGAATATAAAGAAAGAATGCAAAAACTGAGTGGCAATTAACAGAGCAAAAAGGTTGCTCAACTTATTTAAGAATTACATTGTGCTAGAATCCATTTTTTTAGCGCAGCAAAAAGCATCATTTACATAACAATCGATATGCTAATTAAGATTCATCTAGAAAATCTGCTGTGCGACAATGCTTTGTTAATACATTTCAAGATATTTTATAAATTTGAAAGTTTAAAATTTGATAGACAGCAGGTTTTGTCAGCTCTTTAAAATCAAACAGTGTGATACGAAAAATTAAGTGAAGCAGACAATAACATTTTCTTCTCAGAAGGAAGCTATTTCCTATTTAAGCAGCATATTTGCCCTTTTCCCTCCTAAATGAATGGAGATTCCATTATGTCCTTTTTTGAGACAGTATAAAAATTCTCTGTATATGTCAATATATTTTATATTTGTTCCTCTGCCTCTAATGTGCTTTTTTTCCTTCTGACTGCTTTATAATTTTTCTCTTTATTATACGGTTTCGACAGTTTTTAAATTTTTTTAAAAATATATTTTTTACTATAATAGCTCTTTTTATTTAATAGCTCTTCCTGGCTACATGGATGAATTGCATAGCGGTGAAGTCTGAGATTTTAGTACATCTGAGTAGTATACATTGTTCTCAATATGTACTTTTTAATCCCTCATCCCTCTTCCCCCTTCTGAGTCTCCAATGTCCATTAAATTAATATCACTCTGCATAACTTTGCATATCCGTAGCTTAGCTCCCACTTATAAATGAGAATATATGGTACTTGGTTTTCCATTTCTGAGTTACTTCACTTGGAATAATTGCCTCCAGCTCCATCTAACTTGCTGCAAAAGACATTATTTCATTCATTTTTATGGCTGAATAGTGTTCTGTGGTGTAATATACCACATTTCCTTTATTCAGTCATCATTTAATGGGCACTTAGACTGGTTCCATATCTTTGCAATTGTGAATTGTTTTACAGTAAACATATGCATGCAGGTGTCTTTTTGGTATGATGACTTCTTTTCCTTTGGGTAAATCCCTAGTAGTGGATTGCTGGATTGAATGGTACATCTACTTTTAGTTCTTTGAGAAATCTTCATACTATTTTCCACAGAGGTTGTACTAATTTAGCAGCCCACTCGCAGTATAAAAGTGTTCCTTTTTCAGCATATCCATGCCAATGCCTATTGTTTTTTAATAATGGCCATTCTGGCTGGGGCACAATGGTATCTCATTGTGGTTTTATTTTGCATTTCCCTGATTAGTAATGTCGACCACTATTTCATATGTTTGTTGGCCATTCGCATATCCTCTTTTGAGAAATGCCTGTTCATGTCATTTGTCCACTTTTTGATAAGATTATTTGTTTTTTCTCTTTCTGATTTGTTTGAGCTCCTTGTAAATTCTGGATATTAGTCCTTTGTTGGATGCATAGTTTGCAAATATTTTCACCCATTCTGTGAGTTTTCTGTCTACTCTGTTATTTCTTTTGCTGTGAAGAAGCTTTTTAGCTTAATTAGGTCTCACTTATTTTTGCTTTTGCTGCATTTGCTTTTGGGGTTATAGTCATAAATTCTTTGCCAAGTGAGTGTCCAGGAGTGTTTCTCCTAGGTTTTCTTCTAGGATGTTTATGGTTTCTGGTTTTAGATTTAAGTTTTTGATCCATCTTGAGTTGATTTTTGTAAATGACAAGAGATAGAAAACCAGTTTTATTCTTCGATGGGTGGTTATCCAGTTTTCCCATAACCATTTATTGAATAAAGTGTTCTTCCCCCAACTTACATTTTGTCAAAGATCAGTTGGTTGTAAATAGTTGGCTGTATTTCTGGGTCCTCTATTCTGTTCCATTGATCTATGTGTCTACCTTTATACTAGAACCATGCTGTTTTGATTACTATAACCTTGGAGTACAGTTTGAAGTTGGATAATGTGATGCCTCCAGCTTTGTTCTTTTTGTTTTAGGATTGCTTTGGCTAGGTGAGCTTTTTTTGTGGGTTACATATAAATTTTAGGATTGCTTTTCTAATTCTGTGAAAAATAATATTGATATTTTGATAGAAATTGTATTGAATCTATAGATTGCTTTGAGTAGTATGGTCATTTTCATATTAATTGTTTCAACCCATGAGCATGGCATCTATTTCCATTTGTGTCATATTTGATTTCTTTCAACAGTGTTTTGTAGTTCTCCTTGTAGAGATCTTTCACCTCCTTGGTTAAGTATAGTCCCAGGTAATTTTTTGCAGCTATTGTAAAAGGAAATGAATTCTTACTTTGATTCTCAGCTTTGTTATTGTTGGTGTATAGCAGTGCTACTGTTTTTTTTTTTTTTTTTTTTTTTTTAGACAGAGTTTCGCTCGTTACCCAGGCTGGGGTGCAATGGCACAATCTCAGCTCACTGCAACCTCTGCCTCCTGGGTTCAAGCAATTCTCCTGCCTCAGCCTCCCGAGTAGCTGGGACTACAGGCATGCGCCACCAAGCCCAGCTAATTTTTGTATTTTTAGTAGAGATGGGGTTTCACTATGTTGACCAGCATGGTCTCGATCTCTTGACCTTGTGATCCACCCGCCTGGGGCTCCCAAAGTGCTGGGATTATAGGCGTGAGCCACCACGCCTGGCCTACTGATTTGTTTACATTGATTTTGTAACCTGAGACTTTACTGAATTCACTTATCAAATCTGGGAGTCTTTCAGTGGGGTCTTTAGGGTTTTCTAGGTATATGATTGTATTATTAGCAAACAGAGATAGTTTGACTTCCTCTTTTCCAATTTGGGTCCCCTTTATTTTGTTTGCCTAACTGCACTGGCTAGGATTGCCAGTGCTATGTTAAATAGAAGTGGTGAAAGTAGACACCCTTGTCTTGTTCCAGTTCTCCGGGGAAATGTTTTCAGCTTTTTCCCCTTCAGTATGATGTTGACTGAGGGTTTGTCATACCTGGCTCTTATTATTTTGAGGTATTTGTTGAGGGTTTTTATCATAAAGGGAGGCTGGGTTTTATTGAATGCTTTTTCTGCATCTATTGAGATGATCATATAATTCTTGTTGTTAATTCTGTTTATGTGATGTATCACATTTATTGACTTGCATATGTTGAACCACCCCTGTATTCCTGGGATGAAACCCACTTGATCATGGTGAATTATCTTCTTGCTGTGCTGTTGGATTCAGTTCGTTAGTATTTTGTTAAGAATTTTTCCATTTATGTTCATCAAGGATATTGGTTTGTAGTATTCTTTTTTTGTTATGTCCTTTTCTCGTTTTAGTATGAGGGTAATATCAACGTCATAGAAAGAGTTAGGGAGGAGTCTCTCTCAATTCCTTTGAAATAATTTCAGTAGGATTAGTACCAATTCTTTCCTGAATGTCTTGTAGAATTTGGCTATGAATACATCTGGCACTGGGATTTTTTTGTTGGCATTTTTCTTTTTTGCTGATTCAATCTCATTGTTTGTTATTTGCCTATTCATGATTCCTTTTTCTTCCTCATTCAAGCTAGGATGGTTGTATGTTTCTAGGAATTTATCAATTTCCTCTAGATTTTCTAGTTTATGTACGTAGAGGTGTTCATAGTAGTCTCAAATGATTTTTTGTATTTCTGTGATGTCAGTGGCAATGTCTCCATTTTCATTTCTGAGCTAATTTGAATCTTCTCTCTTCTTAATCTAGTTAATGGTCTATCAACTTTATGATTTTATAGGAGCAACTTTTTATTTCATTGATCTTTTGTATTTTTTGTTTCAATATCATTCAGTTCTGCTTTGATTTCCTTGAGGTGTAATGTTGTCAATTTGTGATTTTTCAGACATTTTAATGTAGGTATTTAGTGCTATTAGCTTTCCTCAGAGCACTGCTTTTGCTGTATCTCAGAAGTTTTGATAACTTGTGTCACCAATATCATTCATTTTGAATAAATTTAAAATTTCCATCTTGATTTCATTGTTAACCTAAAAGTCATTCAGGAGCAGACTGATTACTTTCCATGTATTTGCAAAATTTTGAGGGTTCCTTTTGGAATTGATTTCTGGTTTTATTCTGCTGTGATCTGAGAATATACTTGATATGATTTTGATTTTTAAAAATTTATTGAAACTAGTTTTGTGGCCTATCATATGGTCTATCTTAGAGAATGTTCCATATGCTGATGAGAAGAACGCATATTCTGCAGTTCTTGTATAGAATGTTATGCAAATATCTGTTAAAATCATCTGTTCTAGAGTTCAGCTTAAGTCCAGCATTTCTTAGTTGACTTTCTGCTTCGATAATCTGCCTAGTGCTGTCAGCGAAGTGTTGAAGTCCCCCACTATTATTGTGTTGCTGTCTATCTCTTTCCTTAGTTATAGTAGTAATTGTTTCATCAATCTAGGAGCTCCTGAGTTAGGTGCATATATTTTTAGTATTATAATATCTTCTTGTTGGGTTGATCCTTTTATCATTATGTCATGACTTGCTTTGTATTTTTATACTGTTGTTGCTTTAAAGTCTGTTTTATCTGATATAAGAATAGCTATTACTGCTTGCTTTTAGTTTCCACTTGCATGGAATATCTTTTTCCACTCCTTTACCTTGAGTCTGTAGGAATCCTCAGGTGTCAGGCGAGTATTCTAAAGATAGCAGTTATTTAGTTTGCAATTTTTAAAATGTATTCTGCTACTCTGTATCTTTCAGTTGGGACATTCAGATCATTTACATTTAATATTACTATTGAGGTGTTAGGTACTGTTTCGGTCATCATGTTGATTGTTACCTATTTTGTTCTCTTCACTGTGTTATAGGCCCTGTGAGTTTTTGCTTTATTGTTTTACAGGCTCAGTCTTTTTTGGTGCATATCAACCTTTTGTTTCAAACTTTAGAACTCTTTTTTCTTTTAGGCTGGTCTGGTAGTGACAAATTTCCTCAGCATTTGTTTGCCTGAAGGAGACTTTTTTTTCCCTTCATTTGTGAAACTTAGTTTTGCTGGATACAAAATTCTTGGCTGACAGTTATTCTGTTTAAGAAGGCTAAAGATAGGACCCCAGTCCCTTCTGATTTGCAAGGCTTCTATTCGGAAGTCTGTCATTAGTCAATAAATTTTCCTTTACAGGTAGCTGATGCTTTCATTTCACTCCTCTTAGAATTCTTTCCTTCGACTTTAGATTGCCTGATGACTATATGACTTGGTGATGTCCTTTTTCCAATGAAGCTCCTAAGAGTTCTTTGAGCTTCTTGTATTTGGATGTCTAAATCTCTAGCAAGACCAAGGAATTTTACCTCAATTATTATCTCAAATAAGTTTTTGAGGCTTTTTGCTTTTTCTCCCCAATCAGGAACACCAAAACTTAGATTTGACCATTTTACCTAATCCCATATTTCTTGGAGACTGTGTTCATTTCTTTTAATTCTTTTTTATGTTTGTGTGATTGGGTTAATTTGAAAGGCATTTCTTTGATCTCTGAAATTCTTTCTTCTACTTGGTCTAGTCAGTCTATTGTTAAAACTTCCCACTGAATTTTGTAATTACCTAATATGTCTTTCATTTCCAGAAATTTGGATCCGTTTTTCTTTAGAATATCTGTTGTAGAAATGTTTCATTCATATCCTGAATTGCTTTTGAAATTTCTTTATATTGGATTTTACCTTTCTCTTGCATCTCCTGAGTTCTGCATCTATTATTTCAAAGATTTCATTTTGGTGTTGCTCCATAGCTGAAGATCTAATGTGATCTTCTGGGGTGTTATAGAACCCTGTTTTTTTTTCTTACTGCCAGAATTATTTTTCTGGTTCCTTCTCATTTGGGTGACTATTTCTTCTATTTCAAAATTTATTTTTTATTCGACTGTATTTTTACCCCCTCATCCCCCCACTTTTTAGGATGTGACTTTAATGTTTATAGTTTAGTGTAAACTAATTTGGCTTGGGTGCTTTTGGGGGTGAAGACTTGTATGAGTTCCTTGGTTATATACAGTCTTTGTGTGGTGGCCTTCTCAGATGCTGGTTGTAGTAGCAATGTGCTTGATATACGTATATGTAGGTTCACTGTCTCCTATGGGGTTGGAATGGCAGAGGTCTCTTGAAGCTTATCTCTTTCTCCAGTGATATTCAGTTATTTATTTTTTTCCCTCAGTGTTTTATTTACTGAGTTGAATAGTTCAGGTTTTAGGCCAGTAGGGGAGATGTTTATGGATGAAAACCAGCTGTGGTTAAAGCAGGTTGATAAACACAATACCCAGTGATGGGCAGAGGGCCCAGCCTTGACAGAGCCAGCTTGGGGACATCTCAGTGAAATGCACTGAGGTCTTTTCAAGGGGAAGACAGAGAGCCATCTCAGTTCCCCTGTTAGGCTAGCGGAAAAGCAATACACCTCCCAGTCATACTCCTGACCCAGTGTTACAGCTGTTCAGGTTAGACAAACACCTCTTTTCATCTGCAGGAATGCTCATGTTCAATGTGGAGAGAGATTGTGACTCTAATCCTCATGCAAGCCTTAGCTTGGAGGGCTTTCTTCCTTGTGGGAATGCAGTTACCCTGAAGTATTCCAGAAAGAATGTCTGTAGGTACACCCCTGCTGAGCTCTTGTGAGAGAAGCCCCAGCTATATCTGCAGTGGTGGACACAGAGAAGACGAAGTCCCCTTCTTCAAGGCCTTTCACAAGCACCAGAATTGCCTGACTGTTGGGTGGAGCTGCAGACTTTCTCTGCTGAGCCCATCACTGCACCTATGCCTCTGCTGAAAGAAACCTCCCGCAAACAGAAAGTTGTGGGACTGCAGGCCTGCTGTTTGGATTCTTTCGTCCCATGGGGTGCTCCCTTGATGTAGTCCACTCTCCCTTCTTCTAGGAGTAGGAGTCCCTGAAGGCAAGACTACTGTGAATGCCGCCGCTCCTCTGGACCTAGCTGCCCAATGGGGCTGCCATACTCGACACTGGTGCTGGGAAATGTCTGCAAGGTGTCCAGTGATGTGACCCGTTCTCAAGTCTCCCAGCTGTGAATATCAGCACCTGCACTGATGGGGCTGGCAGCAGAGTGACATAGACTCTGTGAGATTCCTTCATTATAAAAAGCCTTAGTGTGTTGACTTTCTCAAATGCCAGTTATAATAGTAATGACCTCGTCATGTAGACAGAGTCAGGGCCTCCTGGTGAGCTAGAATGATGCAGGCAATGGGGTAGTTGAGGTCACGCACAAGCTCTCTCCTTCCTGCATGCTGTGTTGTTTTGTGCCTGCAGATGCTGCAATGTAGCGGTCCCCAAACTTTTTGTCACCAGGAAACAGTTTCATAGAAAACAACCTTTCCAGGGATCTGTAGGGGGTGTGGATGGTTTTGGGATGAAACTATAGCCAGATTCTTATAAAGGTCATGCTACCTAGATTCCCTCATACGTGCAGTTCACAATAGGGTTTAGCTCCTAAGAAAATCTAATGCTGCTGTTGATCTGACAGGAGGCGGAACTCAGGTGATAAGCTTCCTCACTCACTGCTCCCCTGCTGTGCAGCCCAGTTCCTAGCAGGCCACAGATCAGTATTGGTCTATGGCCGGGGACTGGGGACCCTTGCTGTGATGGGCTGTGTGCTGGGTGGTCTTTAGCCAGGAGGCGGTGCTTGCAAAAGAGCACCAACTACTGTACTAGCAGTGGGATTTGTGTTTGCCTTGTGTTACCCAAGGGAGATATTCTGGTGACTCACACACTAGGCAGGGCCATAGAACTCCCAAAAGTTTCAGTTTTTTGTGTTAAGCTACCAGGGTGGGTGGCAGGGCAAAGCTGGATGGTAACTGGGTCAGGCAAGTTCGCACTCTGGCTCTCCACATACATACAGGTAGGTGCAAGCAGTGGCCCCAGTAGGGATTACAGGGTAATCCTGGAAGCAGAGGTAATGTTCCAGGGAGGAGTCCAGTTGTCTGTGCTGCACAGAAGAGTCTGTATGGAAAGTGGGAAGTAGCAGGAGGCAGTAAGGCCCACCCAGCTCCCACACACTTGGCAAGGCAGATCTTACACCTGCAGTGTTCACTAAAAACAATTGGCTAGGTTCAAGGCAGTCTGCACTCAACAACTCAAAACCGCCCCAGGCCATAAGCCTTTCTGGGGAAGACAGCAACTGCTGCTTTCAGGCCACACCCCTGCCGGTGTGCCCAAGAAGCAGGGGTGCCCAGTTCCTTTGCCTGTGGCTGCAGTACACTTCCCACTTGTCCCTCACTTCTGGCCAAGGGAACGTGTCTCCAGTGGAGATTATTTTGTGAATATTTAAAAGTTGGCACCTTTTAAATATTCCATGTTTTCAATACATTCTCTCCATTCTAGCTAGTTAAAAAAATCGAAACATCTCTCAACCTCATCTATGCTCTGGGATTTTTTTTTTTTTTTTTTTTTTTTTTTTTTTTAAGCTTACAGCTCTGTTGCAAGGCCTCATGGAGTTTTGCACACCATATGGACAGCTTAGTATTCTGTCAAAAGCTGAATAGATTTTTGTGTATGTTTCTGGAGCTCTCCACAGTTCCCTATTCCCCAGTATTCTGCCCTGCAAACTCCATTCACCTTGATATTCCCAAACTCCAATCCCTCTCTTGTCAGCTCAATGAAACCATTATGTTCCACTTGGTTTCCTCTCACTGAAAAATGAACTGACAATAGACAGATTAATAGGAGAAAGAGGGATGCAAATTTACTTAGTGTTCATAGCATGGGGGGAATTGCAGGAGAATGATTACCCTATAACCCAGTGAGGACCACATGTTATACACTCTTCACAGTTGAAGAGGAGACAGAGAGGTAGAAGTGAATGCTTTTCAGGGGAAATTACTGAGCCCAAAAAGCAATGGCCTGAAACAAAGTTCTTCTGGGCCCTAGGGGAGTTCCTGGGAAGGTGAGGAATGGAACTTCACTGTGAACAAAGATTGTCTTATTATGTAGATAAAGCCTCCCAGGTAATCTCTCAGAGCTGCCCTCAGGAAAACAGATGAAAAGTTTGTTTAGGAATGGTAACTTCCAGTTTCTTCTCTTCTCTGGTAGTTAATCCTTCCTGGTTATTTGATGTGATTCCTAGGAAGAAGGTCTTAAGACAATTGTATTCTTTTCAGAAAGAAGCTTTGCTAATCAGACAGGGAAATTCCAGAGATAGTCACTCTTGGTGCTTAGGGAAAGTAAGAGAATCCGAGAAGCAGGGAAGTGGGGAAAGGTCAGAGAGAGACCTTGAGGCTGCTTCCTTCCTTCAGCCAGCAAGTCAAAGTGGTATTTTGGGGTACTGCTTGCTAAATATAATAGTTGTAATCTGTAAAGCGCCTCTATGTGAAAACAATAATGATAATCAGTTTCACCGTTTGTGTTTTGCAATGGCTAAGAACTGTTGTTTCAAATCCCATCAAAAGTGGGCTAAGGACATGAATAGACAATTCTCAAAAGAAGATATACAAATGGCCAACAAACATATGAAAAAAATGCTCAACATCACTAATTATCAGGGAAATGCACATCAAAATCCCAATCAGATACCACCTTACTCCTGCAAGAAGGGCCATAATCAAAAAATAAAAACATAGTAGATGTTGGCATGGATGTGGTGAAAAGAGAACACTTTAACACTGTTGGTGGGAATGTAAACTAGCACAACCACTGTGGAAAACAGTGTGGAGATTCCTTAAAGAGCTAAAAGTAGAACTACAATTTGATCAGTAATCCCACTTCTGGGTATCTACCTAGCGAAAAAGAAGTCATTATATGTAAAATATATTAATATTTACACATGCATGATTATAGCAGCACAACTCATAATTGCAAAAATATGGAACCAGCCTAACTGTCCATCAATCAATGAGTAGGTAAAGAAAATGTGTTATATATATACCACGGAATACTCAGCCATAAAAAGGAATTAAACAATGGCCTTCTCAGCAACTAGGTAGAATTGGAGACAATTATTCTAAGTGAAGTAACTCAGGAATAAAAACCAAATTGTATGCTCTCACTCATAAGTGGAGGCTAAGCTATGAAGATCCAAAGTCATAAGAATGATATAGCGGACTTTGGGGACTCAGGGGAAAGGGTGGGGGGGGAGCGGGGGATAAAAGTCTAAACATTGGGTACAGTGTACCCTGCTTGGGTGATGGGTGCACAAAAATCTCGAAAGTCACTACTGAAGAACTTATTCATGTACCCAAATACCACCTGTTCCCCGAAAACTCATTGAAATAAAAAAAGAATCTCCCCCACAAATAGAAACTGTTGTTGCAGATATTTTGTCCAATTTTCTAGTTGCTTATGGCTAGTTCAGTATCAGGTCTTCTTTCATGGCTGAAAGAGGTAATCTATCGTTTCTCTTGGTTGCATCACTGAGCCACAGAATCACATAAAAATGACCTATACCACGGGCTTTTTAGATACATGATTCAATAAATTTCTTCTTTATTTTACGACAGTGTCAGTTGGATTTTTCTCCTGCCTACAACCAAACTGTGTGTAAGTGGGACTCTAAATAATGACTTGGATTCGCTGCCAAAAATGGAAATAGTTATTATTCTACAATTTTACCTATTTTTTAAAATTGATCTGTATCAGCATTGCTTTAATTTGTCACCTTCTACACACATTTATTGAGTACTTAAATATACTTTAGATGCTATGCTAAAAACTAAGAGTAAGGGTAAAGAGCTTCCTGCTCGTAAGACACTCTCAGTTTATTAAGGAAAATCTGCATATAAGCAAATAAAAGCAATACAGTTTGTTTTGGGTTGAATCACATCCACCAAAAAAGATATGTTGAAGTCCTAACCTCTGTTAATTCTGAATGTGATTTTTTTTTCTGAAATAGGGTCTTTGCAGAGGTAATCAAGTTAAAATGAAGTCATACTGGATTAGGGTAGGTCCTAAGCCAATGACTAATTTCCTAACAAAATGGAGGGAAATCTCAACACAGATGAAGAGAGAATACCATATGGAGAGAGGAAAATGCCATGTGGAGGCAGAAGCACAGAGACACACAGGAGAGGTCACATGAAGACAGAGGCAAATATTGGAGTGATGCATCTACATGCCAAGGAATACCAAAGATTGCCAGAAACTATGAAAAGCTAGAAAGAGGCCAAAAGGAGGACTTGGAGAGCCTTGAAGAGAACAAGGACATGCCTATACCTTGATTTCAGATTTCTAGCTTGCAGAACTATGAAATAATAAATTTCTCTTGCTTTAAGCCATCCAGTTTGTGCTCCTTTGTCACAATAGCCCTAGAAAACAAACACACAATTTTGTACATACAATGGTGAAGTACAAAGTACAGATGAGGCTGCTAGGAGGGATTAGAAGGACCTGATAATAGATTCTTATCTAGGTACTTTGTATCAATCAGGAGAAGCTAGACAAGGAGGCAGAGCAGAAAAATAGTTGAAGAAATATGGCCAAAAATTCCTTAAATTGATGAAAGTCATGAACCCACATATCCAAGATTTCTAAGTCTCAGTGACTGAAGACAATAAAGATTTACTTCTTATGCACACAAAGTTTACTGAGGCTCTGGGAGATCTCCAGGACAGCTGCCATCCAAGATCTGCCTCAGCTTTTGAGGCAATGTCACACCATTCTCAGTATGGTCCCCAGTGCAGGACTCTTCAGAAGGGCGGTCTTTGCTCCAGAGTTATGACTTTCAGTGGCAAAGACTCTGCCCTGTCTGTACGGTGGTTTAATGGTCCCTGCTGTCCAGTCCTGCTTTCTCCCTTTCTCTAACTTTTACTTCACAATTAAATGTATATACCCTAACTGTGTCACCACAACTACTTCCTGGAGAATCTAACCTGTGACGTGTACCTTCCTTTTTCAGCTCACCATTGTGGGAGGAATTTGGAAATCAAAGTTACACAAATTGATTTTGCCACTTTTTGCTCACAAAGAAGTATTTTACACTAAATTGAGAGCACCTTTTAATGAAAACAGGCCTAGGTAGGAGGCAAATATTCATTTAGCATAGTAAGAGGCTGTCTTAGTCTGTTTTGTGTTGCTATAAAGGAATACCAAAGACTAGATAATTTATTTAAATTAAAGGTTTATTTGGCTCATGGTTCTAAAGACAGCCAAGTTTAAGATTGAGCATCTGCATTTGGTGAGGGCTTCAGGCTGCTTCTATTCATGGAAGAAGGTGAAAGGGAGCTGCATGTGAAAAGGTCACATGGGAAGGGGGCATGTTCCAGGCTCTTTTTAACAACCAGCTCTCACAGGAACTAAGAGAGTGAGAATTCATTCACCTCTGAAAGAAAGCATTAATCAATTCATGAGGGCTCTGCCCCCATGATCTACATGACCCCCATTAACCCCAATACCAATATTAGTGATCAAATTTCAATACGAGGTTTGGAGCGGGGGACAAACACCCAAACCTTACCAGGGGCATTATTTTGTAAGACAAATGGCCTAAGTCATAGTAATCGGAGGAAAGTGTCGTCATGTAGTCTTCAGAAGAATATGAATTCTTAGTGGAGTCAGAGGAAGACAGCTGTGATCTATCCCTGGGGAGAGAAAGAGTCCAAATGATCTTGTTCAACATTTGCCTCTTTTTCTTCCTTCAGAGCCAGGCCACAGCTGGGCAGAGGAAAACCCATTAACACACAAGTGAGGTTTTTGTTGGCAGATTTTATAAGCTTAAAAAGGACCTGAGATTAAGGCTGTTTGATTTTGTGGGATAATTTTCCCCTAAATTGGCCCTATAAAGAGATCTTAGCCCCCAAAATCCCAACCAACAGTTTTTCTGGTGCTGTGCTACTTTAGGATGTTTACTAGAATATCTAAGTAATAATATTTTTATTTTTTCAAAGGTTGCTTTTATGCCATCCCAGTTCAGTGTGGTTTAATCTGGGGAGAAAAACACATGGCAGTACTTAGAAAGGGGTTGCTTCTGTTCCTAGCACTTGGCTGGTCATTGTCTGAGTTTTTGTACCAAAGGAGAGAACAACTCTCCAATCTTACTTCTCTTAATGCTTCTTCCCCCAAAAGGGACATGTTTGATGGAAGGAGAAGGGATCTTTGTTGTACTGGTGATACATATACCTGTCTGTGCATGTAGGATTTCTTTGGTGCAATCTGGTCTATTTTAATTTTATGAACCTCAGTTGTTTGCTTGTTTTATAAAGTAGTTTTCCAAAGTCTGAAATATGAGTCTCATAAAACTCAAAATGTTTCCACAAACCCCTTGGGCATAAGGTATTATGCTATCTTCCCAGCCACATGTCCTGCCCTTTCTCCTGGGCTCCATCAGCTCATGTCACAATAACTTTCCTGCAGTCTGCAAAATGTATTTTGTCAATATTATTTCCTCTACCTGAAATGAGATATACCCATTGTCAATCTGGCTAAAATGTTTCTCGGAATTCAGCTTAAATCACCTCCTCCTAAAAGCTGTCCTGGGAGCTGGCTCTGTTTCTCCTGAGGCTGGCAGTTTTCTGTCTTCTGCTCTGACTCTTCTCTCCTCTAATCACCTAGACTGAGCACTGATGACTTAGTGATAGGGTTTATATAAAAGACTAAGATTTTCTTGTAAATATGTACATGTATCTCTAGCCCTGTTCCTATCACTCAAATGAAGTAGAAAACATCCCTAAAATGACAATGCTTCTTCAATAAATACTGTAATAGTCTGTTCTCATGCTGCTAATAGAGACATACCTGAGACTGGCAATTTATAAAGAAAAAGAAGTTTAATGGAATCACAGTTTCACATGGCTGGGGAAGCCTTGCCATCATGGCAAAAGGCAAAGGAGGAGCAAAGGCAGCTCTTACCTGATGGCAGGCAAGAGAGGGAGTGTGTAGGGGAACTGCGCTTTATAGAACCATCAGAGCTGCTGAGACTTATTCACTATCACAGAAAGAGCATGTGAAAAACTCACCCCCATGATTCAATTACCTCCCACCAGGTCCCTCCCACAATATGTGGGGATTATGGGAGCTACAATTCAAAATGAGATTTGGGTGGGGGACACAGCAAAACCATATCAAATACCTTACTGAAACAAAGTAGTTGTATAAATACCCTCATTGCTACACTCTTTAAAATGTATTACTGAAAAAGGAAGTCTTTATTTAGTTCAGAAATAAATGATGGGCCTAAATCCTGGAAGAGAAATGAAGGGACAAATTTAATTAATCAAGTATCAATTTTCAAGAGTCTCTTTCTTAGTTTTATCAAAATTTTGCTTCTGAATCTTTATTTGCCTAATGAAGGACTAGGCTAACTTTCTAGTCCCAGAGATGGAGTGTGGGTAAAATACAAGTACGTTTTTTGCTTCTTCTCATCCTCGTGAGATGCAGAGGGGAAAAACAAGAAAGGCAATTGGTGAAATAGACAGTGGAACATTCAAGTTTCTTACAGTGCGGGATAGGGTAAGTGCCCACTGGCAGCAGAGAAGTAGGGATAGATTTGTTTCCAAAATTCATAGATTTCTAAGGAATGACAGTCTTTCTTGACAGTTGGATCAGGAGAACACTGGCATGGCGGTCTCAGCAGTAGAAGAATGGGCTGGCTGTGTGTCCTACCACCTCAGACTGCTCTGACAGCTGAAGATCATTATCCCTGGATTATGGAGTCAACTGGATACACCCCTGGTTTTGTCAAAACTGGTGTGGCATTTTGGGTACAGGCTGCCTACACACATTATTCATTAGTCTTTGTTTTGCTTTAATTTTCAATTTAAACATTATTTTGTTTATCTTTAAATAAGTAATATAATCATCTGTTACACAAAAAGTACCAAATATATCATGAAAATTAGTCTCTTTCCTACCCTCTGTAGCCAGCCAACTCTCCTCCGCAGGTAGGACAGCTGTATTTACCTGTTTATCTTCCTGAGCTTTTTCTCCACTAACAGGAGCATAATATTCACAGGGGTCCGCATCTTGTATTTTTAACCTAATAGCTCTTTGAGATTATTTCAAACCAATACATATATGTCATTTGTCACTTTTTTTTTTTTTTTTTTTTAGACAGAGTCTTAATCTGTCACCCAGTTGGAGTTCAGTGACTTAATCTCAGCTTACTGCAACCTCTGCCTCCCAGGTTCAAGCAATTCTCCTGCCTCATCCTCCCAAGTAGCTGGGACTACAGGCATGTGCCACCGTGCCAGGCTTACTTTTGTATTTTTAGCAGAGATGGGGTTTTTACCATGTTGACCAGGCTGGTCTTGAATGCCTGACCTCAAGTGATTCACCCACTTTGGCCTCCCACAGTGCTAGGATTACCAGAGTGAGCCACCGCACCTGGCCTGTCATTCCTTTTTTTTTTTTTCTAAACGGGTTCATAGTATTTCATCAGTAAATAAATCAAGATTTATTTAAGCAGTCCCCTCTTTAGAGATTTTTATGTTGATTTTGTTCTCTTGCAATTACAAATAACGCTGACATGAATATTCTTGAACACATGCCATTTCCTATATGTGTAGGTATGTGTATTTAATCTTTGATATTAGCAATTTATTCTACAGAGGTTGTACCTATTTAAAATTCCAAGAGCTTCAGAGTGCCTGTTTCCCCGTACTTTAACAGAGAGCATTATCAAACTTTTGATTTTTGACATTCTGATGAGTGAAAAATGGTATCACATTATGGTGACAAATTGCATTTTTCTTATGTGCAGGGCTGCCATATGGTTGTGCAAGTTGTGTACTGTATAAATATGGGAAGACAGTTTTAAATACACCCTGATGTGAATAGCGCCTTCTCAAATTCTTGATGTCCGATCTGTATAACTATGAGCAGTGCCCCTATTCTGTGTGAGGATGAAGTTGAATCAATGTCACATGACTGAAAGTCACATGTAGCAGTTCCTTTGCTATTAACTGGCATATTCCTTATACACTTCCTATACGTTCCTGGATTTTTTTAACTTATAGGAATTTTGCATATATTATATAATATTCCCACATAGGTCGTAGTATACATTTGAAATGTATTTTTCTAATTCATTGTATTTTGATTTTGTGTATGTATAGCGCTTTCATGGAAGGTTTTTTTTTTTTTTGGTTGTAGGCTTAAACATCAATCTTTTCATTTATGGCTACTTTTATTTTGGGCCTTATTTAGAAAGCTCTCCTTGATTCCAAAATTTTTGTTTAGGATATATTCTCCAGTATTCTTACGTAAATGTAGGAAAAAGGAGTCCTTTTTTTTTTTTTTTTTTTTTTTACAGTACAAGTCCAATTAGTTTGTGGAGAAGAAATGATAGAAACAAAGTATTGGTAGGCAAATGAGATATTAATAATTGTAGGCAAGAATCACAGCTGGGTGCTAACATTAAGGGTGAACTTGTGATGAGAAACAGGTAGGATATTGCACAGATTGAAAGTACCTCTCAACAGGTACTTAGTAATTACAAACAGAAAAAGAGTAACGTTATAGTGGAGATACCACCTTAGCAAGTGATCAAAATGCACACTATCCATAGAAAGAAACTGACACTATGTGCCTCCCAATATGATGTGCCTGAGAAGGGCACCTCAGCCCTTCTGTGAGAGTCTTGCCAAATAGACACAGTCTCAATCTAATCATCAGCAACCATTGACAAACCCAAACTGAGAAGCATTCTACAAAATAACTGGTCAATACTCCTCTTAAGAGTCAAGGTCACAAAAGAAAAAAAAAAAAAACTGGAAAAAGACTGGGGAATTGTTTATTTTGAAGGAGACTCAGAAAATGTGGCAACTAAATGCAATATGGGATATTGGAGCAAAAACAGAGGATATTAGTGAGAAGGAGGCCCCTTCCAGGTTGTGAGAAGCCCGATGACCTTGTATTTTTCAGACTCTGCTTTTCCCTTTAAATTCAATCTGCCCTCTTGGGTTTTTTTTTGTTTTTTAATTTTACTTTAGGTTTCACAGAGGACACTGAAGATCCATTAAGCCTGGATCCTAAATCATTAGTCCCCAAAAATGAATTTCCCATTCTCCAAGGGTAAGGAAACATTAGCATTCAACTTTCTGAGGTGAAGGGCATTCCAGTCCTTCTATATTTGCATTTCTTCTTTCTAAGGCAAAGGCAAAGTAAATAAACAGGACAATCTGAATGATAATATCCTGTCACTGTCTCCCTTCATAAATATTTGTGTTTCTACAAAGAAAATTTATTTCCCATGTTGAGGTTCCCTACTCCGTAACTGCTGGGTTGAGACGTATATCTGAATTAGAGTTTCAACAACAGTAAACTTCTCACATAGAAAACAGCACCTTTCTGCATGTGATATGTTGTAGGGATACCCAAGAATTAAGTTGAATAAAGTTTTAAAATTGAAGTAAGTAATGGCTTTAATATCAGTTTTGTATGTACTGAAACAACTCATGATTAATTCTCTCTTTAAAAAATGGTGGGCTCAATTTATTAAATAAGTGAATCTAACTCTTGTAAAAAAAAAAAAAAGAGATGCAACTGCAGTCTTCTTTAAAATAATAAAAACAGAAACACACACAGCATTAAAAATATAAATAGCAGAAAATAAGTTGATGAAAGATTCAGGTTCCCAACAAAGAGAACCACTGATTCTCTAATTTATATAAATAAGGTTGTTTCTGAATGACAAGAGAAAAGAATTTCTGAAAAAATATGATGGCTTTTCATTGCTTTTTCTCTCTGGGGTTTTTTTAGTTATTTCCTCGATTTTGGCTATTTCCTATGATCCGGTAGTATCAGACTGCTAGAATAGATGAAGGGGCCAGTAAATCTCTCCTGAATTATATACCAATAAACTATGGAAATAGGGACATATGAAATATTCAGATAATTTTTGATTTCTGCATTTTAGGCATTATTCTCATGACCATTTGCACCTTGCATGTTGGTTCTACAGTAATTCATATTATCTGAAAGTTCCTTATACTTGATATATCCCTTACTTAAACAGGGTTGGCCAGGTGTGGTGGCTCATGCCTATAATCCCAGTAGTTTGGGAGGTTGAGGCAGGAGGACTGCTTCAGCTCAGAAGTTCAAGACCAGCCTGAGCAATATAGTGAGACCACATCTCTACAAGAAAATTAAAAAAAAAAAAATAGCCAAGCGTGGAGGCACACACCTGTGGTCCCAGCTACCCAGGAGGCTGAGGTGGGGGGATCACTTGAACCTGAGAGGTTGAGACTGCTGTGAGCTGTGGTCGTGCCACTGCATTCCAACCTGGGTGACACAGAAAGACCCTGTCTCAAAAAAAAAAAAAAGGGAAAAAAGAGCAATCAACAACAGCCTGCAAAACACAGGGTCAGCAACTATATTTTCAGCATTTATTCAGACCAGTAGTTCTAATAATCTAAGAGTCAGCCAGTGGACTCTATTTTCTCTTGATCATTTAAACTTGCTCATTTATCACTTCTTATTTGTCAAGAGGAATATTTATACATTACTTAGTATTTTTATGTTTATATGAAATCTTCAAAATTCAGTTATTTTAAGATATAGAAATCTCTATAAATTATAGAATATAAATATTATTTTAAAGAATTTTGGCTTCTCTACCAATATTGCTGGTATTGCACAACACTGCTTTATAATGTAGTTTTAGCCATCATATAATGTTCCTAATAGTTATAACACTGGCAAATCTACATTCATGCTTCTTACATTTTGAAATATTTCTACTAGTTACGTATCTCCAAAATACTGGATGCTTTTCTTGCTCATGGGGCAAATTGCCATGGAAATGGAATCTAGCGGCCTTGATTTTCAGGCCAAAATAATAAATGACAGCTTATTACTTTGGCAGATATGGATCATGTTCTTGACTTTAACTCTTAAGGTGAGTTTTCTCTTGATTGAAGATATTTGGAGGACCATCTTAGACCCTTCCCATCCTACGTTGCTCTATTCAGAACTAGTGGATGATGGAGCTTCTAGCATCACTTGCTTATTGCCCATTTTGATGAGTCAATTAAGATTCAAGATTTTATAATTATAGAATAGAAATTACAAATATTTCTTTCCACAAAAATTAATACTCTTTAACACAGTTAATTTGCATAAGCATAAAGTATGTGTTCTATTCAAATTAGTTTCCAAGCGATGCAATTAGTAATGCCAATCTTAGAAAAATATTTTTTGAGATGCATTATGTTTACTGACATGCTCAAAGATGCATATGGGAGGGTGAGTTGGGACGATCCCTTGAGTGAAGGAGTTCTAGACCAATCTGGGCAAATAGTGAGACACACACACAAAAAGCTCAACAATATAATGAACATAATCCAAAATTGAAGGCCCACAGGAAAAATAATGTGTACAATCAGCATTAATGGACTCAAAAAAAAATTCACAAGTGTTGTTTGATGACTGTTAGAATTTTAATGTTAACCAGTAAGACCAGTGTATTAGTCTGTTCTTGTGCTGCTAATTAAGACATACCTGAGACTGGGTAATTCATAAGGGAAAGAGGTTTAATGGACTCAGAGTTCCACATGGCTGGGGAGGCCTCCTTATCATGGTAGAAGCCAAAGGAGGAGCAAAGGCATGTCTCACATGGTGGCAGGCAAGAGAGAATGAGAGCCAAGCAAAAGGGGTTTCCTTTATTAAACTATCAGATGAGACTTATTCACTGCCACAAGAACAGTATAGGGGAAATAGTCCCTATGATTCAATAATTTCCCACTGGGTCCCGCCCACAACACATGAGAATTATAGGAGCTACAATTCAAGATGAGATTTGGGTAAGGACACAGCCAAATCATATCATTCTACTCCTCGCCCCTCCCATGTTTCAAAACCAATCATACCTTCCCATCAGTCCCCCAAAGTCTTAACTCATTTCAGCATTAACTCAAAAGTCCACAGTCCAAAATCTCATCTGAGACAAGGCAAGTCCCTTCTGCCTATGAGCCTGTAAAATCAAAACCAAGTTAGTTACTTCCTAGATACAATGGGGGTACAGGCATTGGGTAAATACAGCCGTTCTATATGAGAGAAATTGGCCAAAACAAAGGATCTCCAGGTCCCATGGAAGTTTAAAATCCAGTGGGACAGTCAAATCCTAAAGCTCCAAAATCATCTTCTTTGACTCCATGTCTCACATCCAGGTCACACGGATGCAAGAGGTGGGTTCCCAAGACCTTGGGTAGCTCCTCCCCTGAGGCTTTGCAGGGTACAGCCTACCTCCCAGCTGCTTTCATGGGCTGACATTGAGTGTTTATGGCTTTTCCAGGAGCATAGTGTAAGTTGTTGGTGGATCTACCATTTTGGATTCTGGAGGACAGTGGCCTTCTTCTCACAGCTCCACTAGGCAGTGCCCCAGTGAAGACTCTGTTGGGGATCTGATCCCACATTTCCCTTGTGCACTGCCCTAGCAGAGGTTCTCCATGAAGGCTCTGCCCCTGCAGCACACCTCTACCTAGACATCTAGGTGTTTCCATACATCCTCTGAAATCTAGGTGGAGGTTCCCAACCTCAATTCTTGGCTTCTGTGCACCCTCAGGCTCACCACTACATGGAAGCTGCCAAGTCTTGGGGCTTGTACTTTCTGAAGCCATGGCCCAAACTGTACATTGGCCCCATTCAGACATCACTGGAGCAGTTGGGACGCAGGGCACCAGGCCGCTAGGCTGCATGCAGCAGGGAGACCGTGGACCTGGCCTGTGAAACCATTTTTTCCTCTTAGGCCACTAGGCCTGTGATGGGAGAGGCTGCTATGAAGGTCTCTGACATGCCCTGGAGATATTTTCCTCATCGTCTTGGTAATTAACATTCGGCTCCTCATTATTTATACAAACTTCTGGAGCAAGCATAAATTTCTCCTCAGAAAATTGGTTTTTCTTTTCTATTGCATAGTCAGGCTGCAAATTTTCTGAACTTTTATACTCTGTTTCCCTTTTAAAACTGAATGCTTTTAACAGTACATCCAAGTAATCTCTTGAATGCTTTGCTGCTTATAAATTTCTTGTGCCAGATACTCTAAATCATATCCTTCAAGTTCAAAGTTCCACAAATATCTACAGCAGGGGCAAAATGCTGCCACACTCTTTGCTAAAACATAGCAAAAGTCACCTTTACTCCAGTTCCCAACAAGTTCCTTATCTCCATCCAGTTCCTCCAGGCTGAGGTGAGGCCACCTCAGCCTGGATTTCATTGTCCAGATCACTGTCATTTTAATCAAAACCATTCAGTAAGTCTATAGGAAGTTCCAAACTTTCCCACATTTTCCCGTCTTTTCCTGAGCCCTCCAAACTGTTCCAACCCCTCCCTGCTACCTAGTTCCAAAGTTGCTTCCACATTTTCAGGTATCTTTACAGCAGCACACCATTCCACCGATAGCAATTTACTGCATTAGTCTGTACTCATGCTGCTAATAAAGATATACCTGAGACTAGATAATTTACAAAAGAAAGAGGTTTCACTGACGCACAGTTTCACATGGCTGCGGAGGCCTCATAATTATGGCAGAGGGCAAAGGAGGAGCAAAGGCATATCTTACACAGTGGCGGGCAAGAGAGAATGAGAGCCAAGAAAAGGGGATTCCCCTTATAAACCCATCAGATCTTGTGAGACTGATTCACTACCATGAGAACAGTATGGGGGAACCAACCCCCATGATTCAATTATCTCCCACCGGGTTCATCCCACAACATGGGGAAATTATGGGAGCTACAATTCAAGATGACATTTGAGTGGGGACACAGCCAAACCATATCAGCCAGTAGCCAAGTATTGCATGTATAATGTCTCATGTATAAGGACCAAGTGGTCATGCTGTGACTGTAATGAAAACAATTTATGTAATAAGTAGGATATATGTAGAACTACATTTTCCTTTCTGCACAGGTAGAAATGTGTTTATAATAGGTAGAGGTGAAAGTTGAAGTAAAAATCTCACCATATTTTGAGTAGCAGAAAATGAAATCTCTTTATTTTGGTAGTTTTTCCTTTTGGACTTTTTCTTTATTTCGATATATCAGCTCCCTGGTGAAAAACTTAGATTAATGGGATACAGAAAATTATTTCTGTTTAAGAGTTTGTTTTGTTACTTAGTCATTGTGTAAAGTTGGTCTCAGTCTTTCATTACATAAACATTGCAGAATATTTTATTCCTCTTTAATTTTTTAATTCTGAGGAGTAATATTTAAAATAAATCCTTCATGTCTGAAATCAACTGTTAAAACTTTATTAACTCCTTCAAGATGCCTTTAAGTTGAGGTCTCTTAAAAATTAAAAAAAAATTAACCCTTTTACTTGGAGACTAATCTCTTGAGTGTCATAATTTTCATCACCTTACATAATTTCACTTGTTAATATCACAGATAATACTCTACTTGAAACTACAGGCTGTACAGGAAGCATAGAAGCTTCAACTTCTGCGGAGGCCTCAGGAAACTTACAAATATGGCAGAAGGTGAAGGAGAAGCAGGTACATCTTACATGGCCTGAGCATGAGGAAGAGAGCGAGTGGGGAGATGCCACATACTTTTAAACAGCCAGATCTCATAAGAATTCACTATTGTGACAACAGCACCAAGGGGCGATGGTGTTAAACCATTCATGAGAGACTGACCCCATGATCCATTTGCCTCCCACCAGGCCCCACCTCCAGCACTGGGGATCGCATTTCAACATGAGATTTGGGTGGGGACAATTCTATACAAAATTAGACCCCAAATTCTGATAATTTGTGGAAACAAAACTTACTATGACTAAAACAATGCTGCCTTGGAACCAGACCCATGTAGACTGGCCTGGGCCTTCAAACGTGAAGGACCCTCTAAATGCAGGCCATAGGACCCTCTTTAATTAGAGTGATAGTCACCACATGTTCCTGGAAAGACTGGAGCCCAGCCTTCCTTTTGTAGCAGTAATCTTGTGTCAGTCTTGATCAAGTCAAAATCTCTGGCTTAATTTGGACAGAAAACCCTAGAGAGATCAGACCCAGGATCTTGGCCTCAATAGTTCCACGTGCTATAGTATTACCTACAACTCACCGCAACAGGCAAAGAGAAGTGTTCACTGATCCAGTCCCTCTACTTTCAACACATTGACCTTCTTGGGGGAGCCCCTCGACCACACTACTCAGTATAGTTTATTCTGGTGGTTCTGAACTGGGTTTTAGATCAATCCAGCTCTCGGTTCAGGGGATCCTTTCTTAAACAAGCACAATTATTCCTTTTTTTCTGACAAACCAAATATCAGAAGCCAATCTAGGGGAATCGCTTTTTAATCAAGATGTGGCTCTGACAGGAGTACCTACAGTGTATCCACGAGCATGGATTACACGTTCCAGGTAGAAGGATTTCTTCCACCACTGTAAGAAGCCATTTTGGAGCATCCTTCACAGAAGAAGATGTTATCTCCAAGGGGTAGGTTGTCTTAGACATCTGTTTTTACTCTTTTTCTAAGTGAAATGTACCATATTTTCTCTTAAACTTCACAACCACTAGCAAACAAGCTGCTATCTCCACAATGCAAATTACAGAAGCCAAGTTCTGAGTCAAAATAATGTGAAAACTTGTCTAAGAAGTAAATGAGTGCTACTTAGGGACCTTGTCCACTAAGTTAAGCTGATTTTAAAGGCCCAGAGTCAAGTGCACAATGAGCCTTATTTACTTCGAAACTCTGTCATTCAGGCTTTTAAATGGTCTTTTTTATAGAGTGGCTGCCTCTAGTCTGAGGGGATCTTATTTTTCGCTGTGGGTGCTTGGTAGTCTTACCCTTCTGAATAGCCAACAGGGCTTCCCACTGTTTCATGGCCATTTGCAGAGCAGTGTCAGTCTTTGGAGCAGTTAATTTTTTTTTCTCCCTGGTACAAGAAGACAAACACTCTGAAATTGTGCCAAGATTTCGCTTCCCCCATAGCATGAGGTAGAGGATTTACAGGCAAAGAGCTCCCTTGAACAGCAGCCAACAAAGCAGATAACTTTTAAATAACACAATGTGGTGGAAGAAACTGCCTTGTGGCAATCTACTGTTGAGAGAAATAGCAACTATTTACGGTACATGTTGGCAAACTATGTATGCTTAAGCTTTAGAAATGGTGAAAGGTTACATAGTGTTTATGGCTTTCTTTACGTAGCTAACACTGAACTGAATGTTACAGAAAACAGAAGTCTTTAGATTTTTATTATCTTTGACTAATTTCAATTGATTTACAATGATCAATGATATGACTAATTCAATTTGGATAGAAATGAATTCAAAGACTGCATTAAAATGAATGTATTATGGTCATCTACCTAGTATTGTACAGATGCACCCTTTCACTTGAGGCAAATTTAGATTTCAAAAGTAGACAAATAATAGATAATTGCCTTCTTTACTGAAGAATATCTTAATCAGTTCAGGTTGTTATCACAAATAACACAAGTGCCTTAAACAACACACATTTGTTTCTCGCAGTTTTAGATGAAGTGCAAGATCAAGGTGTGAGCAGATTCAGTATCTGGTGAGGGCTCTCTTCCCGGTTTGCACACAGCTGCCTCCTTGATGTATCCTTATGTTGCAGAGAGAGATCTCATGTTTTTTCCTTTTAAGGGCAGTAATCACATCATGAGGGCCTTATTCTAATGACCTATATAATCCTAATTATCTCTCAAAGGCCCCACCTCTAAACACCATCGCATTGTAGATTAAGGATTCTACATATAAATTTTGGAGGGACACTAACATTCAGTTCTTAGTAAAAGTTCTTTGCTTTTTTTCTATGAAGTAATTCATTCTCAGATTTCCCTAAATAGTCAACTCTCTTACTGTTCTCGAAGTATAATTAGATTTCAAACATTCTTTTTTTAAAAACCTATTTTCTAGAACATATCTACTGAGTCAAATCTAGTTTTTTGTGTTAAGACTCTCAGGTTGCTAAAAATAGGAGAGTTGATACTATCATGTGGTTTAATTAGTTTCTGACACTAACAGCACCAAAGTACTTGTGGGTAGTGCATGGGAGATAAGACGTCATCTAGACATGGAAATAGCTACGTTGACTGTGACACAGTCTAGGGGAGAAACATGTTGAGTCTGAAGGTCCATAAGAACCTAGATGCAGCAAGAATGTTTTCTGTGGTGGGGAAGGAAAATCCGTCATGATTTCTCACCTCCTCTAGTCCTATTTATGTTCAGCTACGACTATAATTATAACACTGCAAAATTAACGTAAGTAAAGATAGTTAATTTTCTGCTCAAATACTTCAATATCAAGAAAGAAAGTTGGCAGATTAAGGGAAGATAAGACTAAGTTTCATTAAAAATTACACAAAAGACACATTTTGTGATGTCTGCATGTTTGGATAATGGCAGGCTGCTACACTAGGACTGTTGTGAACAAAATTCTGTAGATCGAACTAGGAACTTAACTTACTAGGTGGTCAGTAAGGCTTTAGAGAGTACCTCAAACTTCTCCACACCAAGACACTTACAGAAAATGATAATATTTGTAAGTCACACTGAACCTTCCAGTCAAATTGGAAGAGATTTGGGGGAGTCAATAGGTTAGAGTGCAGCGGCACTATCATAGCTAGCTCACTGTAGCCTCCAACTCCTAGGCTCAAGTGATCCTCCTGCCTCAGCATCCCAAGTAGCTAGGACTACAGATGCAGTAATTTCTCATCAAAATATTGCATATTCTCGATAGTCACCTTGCTCACTCCAGCCTGGGCAAGAGGGCAAGACCTTGTCTCAGAAAACAAGAAAAGAAAATAAATTACATGCAGCAATTTCAAGCTGTAAATTAGATTGTGTGTGTGTGTGTGTGTGTGTGTGTGTGTGTGTGTGTGTAACATATCTGCAGGGGCAAACTCTGTGATCTCATTTAAAAATGTGTGGCTATTTATATTAGTAAATGTTTTATGAAATCAGAATTTAATATATCCACAGTAATTTTTATTTCATTTTCTTTATCATAAATGTATAACAAAGAATATTTAATTTTTTTCACTAAGCTGCTTTGGTCAGAGACTATTTACACAAGTAGATGTAAAAAGTAGCAAATTCTTGCTTTGTCTCTAATGAATTAACACTGCTGTCCTGCTCTTTATCAGATCATTTGTTCTTTGAACTTTTAAAATTTGTATTTCATAGGCTTATCACTTTTTAAACATAACTCCTTTCTTTGACAAATGCAATGTTGAAATAGTTTGTGATAACATATGGTTATGAATCTTTTAAAATGTTTTCTTATTAAGTACTTCAAAATTTTAATAAAGTGTTTCTTCCAGAAAAAACAGATATTGCTTGTCTGGTCTTTCTAATTCTTTAGTGTCCAAATTCCAACACTAATTAAACATTGGTAGTTATGTCTTAAATCCATGAATGTTGACAGTGCACATTATTATACTTCTTGTGGTTCTTCCAAACTTGGATCATGTGTATTAAAATGCTCAAAATGTTAGTTAACACATTTTTTTTAAGCTGACAACTAATTTTCAACTCTGTAGAGTAAGAATAATTTATACTCATTTAAATTTCAATTGTTATTTGAGTGCAGGTATTACAGAAAATCTCATTGGGTAACCCCTGTGCCAGGAGAGTGTGTGTGTGTGTTTTTAATCTTAATTATTTGTATAGAGCTGTAAACAGATATGACTATAGTGGTTTGGATTTACCATCTTGAGAATATCATATAATATGAACTATAGATTCATGAAAAAATTTTTTACACTAACATTTCTGTGTAATTAAAATGATAGGTTCTTTCACTCAGAGTATTTGAAATAAACTCTTTCCATGAAGCCTTTAACCTTCCACAGAAGCAGCATCATATCCATTTAAACAGTGTTTCTAACTTATCTTATTTGTTATGACAAATATAGTCCTTTAAATATCTTATCTCAAGAACTTGGTTTTGGTACCTCTTTGTAGAACAAATAATATTTTTTTCCAAGCATTTCTCTTTAGGCAGTCTTAACTAGATGTATTAACTGCACATCACTAGAAATGTCCATAGAGTCATCAATCTTTCTTTGATTTAAATATTTTCTAGATTAGTGCTTCCTCTGTGTCACCTCATGTCATAAATGTTTCTACTAATGATACTATATGAAAGTGACATCTTTTCTATGACTTTGCCTTGTTCTCAAACACATTTTCACATAGGCTGTTAAATGAATGATTCTGCGATGATGCATGCAACCTGGCTTTAGCTATGAAATTTAAGTTAATGTAACCCTGGTGAACCTGATTTCACAAGAGAATTTTATTTTGAACTTGCAGTTGCTTTAAGAGGTTCAAAGCTTTTTCTCTTTGAGATATAAATGTTGTGGGTGGAGCTGGCATGATTTGCTAGGCACTATTCTTTCAATTGATAACTTTTCCAAGACAAAAAATGATTAGCCTAATTAGGGTGAGGAGGAGAAGAATTAGTGAACATAAATGTCAAATTGAGGTTATCCTCATTATTCTGCTTGAAAGTGACTTAAGCTTCCTGATCTCTTGGCTTTCTTGGTGGACCATTTCTGCAGTATTATTCTGAAATTCATCTCTAATGGTGAGCCTAGAAACGATTCCTCCAGCTCTTGCAACAACACTACAAGTGTAATTCCCTGCTAGTTAGAACTGATTTTGTTTTCTGCAATAGAATAATATAACACATGGAACCAGAGAGTGATTTTTGACTTTAGAAGCTCAAAGATAGAAATCCAGGACAGGTCATGTGACCTGCTTGAATTTGAAAACAGTGAGAATCTGCTTAATTTGAGAGGATGTCTTAAAAAATTGGAAGTTATCTGTGGTTTTCTGGAAAGAAGTAACCATTGGACACTTTTTTTTTTTTTTTTTTTTTTTGAGAGACGGGGTCTCTGTTACCTAGGCTGGAGTGCAGTGACGTGATCATAGCTCAATGAGGCCTCAAACTCCTCAACTCGAGTCATCTTCTCACCTCAGTTTCCCAAGTAGCTGGGACCACAGGCACTTGCCACCACACCCGGCTAAATTTTTTTTGTAGAGATGGGGTCTTGTTTTGCTGCCCAGGCCATACTGGACACTTTTGACAGACCCAGTGGCTATTGCCATAACACAGTGTGGTACACAAAAGAACTACAAGGGACATGGGATGGCAGATTGCTTCTGGTTATACCTCTTCGTTCTTAGACTAAAAAGGACAGGTTTAGAGTTTTAAATGCCTAGAAGCTATGGCTACAGGACTAGAGAGTTCCTATGACTTCCACACACTGGTATGTTACCTCTTGTTTTCACAGTCTGGACCTCTGAATTTCAGCACAATGTATGCTGAATGCACAGCTTCACCAGGCTTCTGAAAAGGCCTAGGAGCAACGAATGACTCAAGAGCAATGAATAACCTAGGGTCTAGATTATGATCTCTAAATGTCACTTTCCAGTATAGCAAAACTAGATTCTTTGGATTCCAGTTTGGGGACATAAAATATGCAAGATGAGCTGGAAACGTTTTTATACTAAAGAACAGGGAAGTTATCAAAGGCTGCTGGAGTCACATCAAAAGGACACCAGAAATTAAAGGGGCTCTCAGGCTGGGTGCAGTTGTTCACACCTGTAATCCCAACACTTTCGGAGGCAGAGGCAGGAGGAGTGCTTGAGGTCAGAAGTTTGAGACCAGCCTGGGCAACATGGTGAGACCCCATTTTCACAATTTTTTTTTTTTTAATTACCGTGTGCCTATAATCCTAGCCACTCTGGAGGCTGAGGTGGGAGAATCACTTTAGCCCAAGAATTTGAGGTTGCAGTGAGCTACGATTGCACTACTACGCTCCAGCTTGGGTGACGGTGTCAGACCATGTCTCTAAAACAAACAAACAAATAAATAAATAAAAGAAAATTTAAAAAGGGCTCCCACTGGCCAATATAGGACAATTTGAAGATCTAAAGGAATAGTGACTATGATTGATTTTAATGTATCTGTTACAAACCCATGTGTTCGTATTGCTAATAAAGAACCGAAACTCATTAATTACCTTTGGAGCTTCTAGGTTATAACAATGCATCACCCCCAAAAACTGGTGAAAACAAGGAAACAATTGAACACTTATCCTGCCTTTCATATATGAACTATATTTCCTGTTAATCAGATAATTGATGAGAAAATATCTTAGAACAATAACTAATAAATTCAGAAGTAACACAGGACATAGAAGATCACCACTGTGCAAAAATCCAATGAAATAATGGACCCAGAAAATTATGCTCAATGGCTACTCAAGCTAACAGATAAAAAGCTGAGTGGAATTTTATAGTGAAAAATATCAGGCTAATAAGACCTGAAGTCATCAAAAGGGAGATATCCAGAAATTTTATGCTTTCTGATGTGATACAACAGAAAATATATAGCATTGCCTGTGGTGGCTTATTGTCAAAAATTGTACCTGAATGTATTAATCTCTGGATATAAACACCCATTAATAGAATAAAACAGCCTACAGACCACCATGTTAAATGACATTATGGAAAACAATCAGAAAAAAAAGGACAAATAAGTTACCTGATTTCTTTAAGGAACAGATAGCAAGATTTAACAAAGAGCAGCGTGAAATTGCTCTATCTTTTTTAAAACAAAGTTTTTATTTTAGAATAGTTTTAAATATAGTATAGAGAGCCTCCATATGTGCCTCACCCAGTTCCTACTATTGTTTGCATTTTATATTACTATGACACATTTGTCACAACAAAAGAACCAACATTGCAACATTACTGTAAACTAAACTCCACGGTTTGTTCAGATTTTACTAGTTTCTGTCAATGTCTTTTTTCTGCTACAGGGTTCCATTCAGGATCTTACATTCCTGCAGGAAGCTTCATGTCATAGGCCCCTCTCTGGTCTATGACATTTTCTCAAACTTTTATCTTTGATGACCTTGATACTACTGAAGAGCACTAGCCAGATTTTTTAAATCAGAATGTTTCTTTATTTGGGTTTTTCTGATGTTTTCCCATGGTTAGACTTGGGTCATTGGTTTTCGCTCTGTCATCCACGCTGGAGCATGGTGGCATGATCACAGCTTACTGCAGCCTCAACCTCCTGGGCTCAAGTGGCCCTCCCACCTCAGACTTCCTAGCAGCAGGGACTACAGGTGCATGCTACCACTCTTGGCTAATTTTTTATTTTTAGTAGAGATGGGATCTCACTATGTTGCTCAGACTGGTCTTGAACTCCTGGACTCAAGCGATTCTCCCACCTTGGCCTCCCAAAGTGCTGGCATTGTAGGCGTGAGCTCCCGCACCCAGACACCGTAACATCTTATTAAGCTACATTCTACATACTCGACTTATCATGGATGACGTTAACCTTGACCGCCTGGATGAGGCAGTGTTTGCCAGGTTCTCCACTCTAAAATTACTGCCCCTCTTTCCTTTCCAGAATCTACTATTTTGGAGCAAGTCACAAAGAGCAGCTTACACTCAAGAGCCGGGATATGGGAAGAGTTAAGCTATACCTCTGAAAGGGAGGATTATCTACATAAAATATTTGGAGGTCTTCTGTAACGGAGATTTGTTTCCTCATCCCCATTTATTTATTCATTCATTCATTTATTTAAATCAATATGGACTCATAGGTGTTTATTTCATACTTTGTGTTATGGTCCAGTAATATGCTACTTATTTGAGCGCTTAAGTGCTTCCAGATTTGACCTCTAAAAGCTCCTTCAGGTTGGCTCCTGTGTCCTCCTAACACGCCCTCATCTTTTTGTTTTCTGAGCACTTTCTTACATTCTGGTAATACAAGAGGCTCCAGATTCATCTTGTATATATCCTGCCCCAGACTTAGAATAAACTATTTCTCCAAGGAATTCTGGTTCCCTTTATTGGAGAATGGTATTGGAAAAAAAGGCCTGGGTGCTAGATGTACTTATTACTGGAATGTCACTGCTTCTAGGTCCTCTTAGTAGACAGGTTAGGGAATATATGAATATATGTTGACCCATAGAAACACATCTATGATTATTTCTGTATCTGTTCATCTGTGCATATAATAATCTAAACATCAGTTTGTATTGATGTCTTTAATCCTGATCTAATCCTACATAGTTTGTTCCAGTCCTCTGTCTTGCTTATCTGTAACTTTTCTTTACAATAGTAGGAAACATGGCTCCACCACTAAATAATAAACATTTATTTATTTGCTCAACCCTAAAATAAATGTACAATGACTCCAGAATTACTAACATTCATAAACTCTATGAGAAACAACTTTGCTTGGTAGAATACACTATTGATGTACTGTTCCATTTGTTTTTAGTCTTATAGTTTGCAGTCAAAACAAGGTTTCCCAAAGTTAATTAGATCAGTTCATTTTCCCTGCCTGCTTCAGTGAGGTTATATCATATATTTATAACAGTTAAGCTCTTTTATCACCGTCTGTTTTCTGTCCTAGGCTCTTCTAACCCCCTGATTAATTTTATTTAATTAGTATGCATTTAGTTTCACTTCTTATGCTGTAAAGTTCTATGGGTTTTGACAAAAGTATAGTGTCATGGATCTACAACTACAAGATCATATTCGTTCCATCACCCTAAAAATTCCCTTTTTCCCTGTGCTCCCCCCTAGTCAAATACTCTTCCTGCTACAAAAGTTTAGCAGCTGGGCACAGTGGCTCATGTCTATAATCTCAGCACTTTGGGAGGCTGAGGTGGGCGAATCACGAGGTCAAGAGATTGAGACCATCCTGGCCAACATGGTAAAACCCCATCTCTACTAAAAATACAAAAATTAGCTAGGCGTGTGGCATGCTCCTGTTAATCCCAGCTACTCAGGAGGCTGAGGCAAAAGAATCACTTCAGTCTGGGAGACAGAGGTTGCAGTGAGCCGAGATCATGCCGGTGCACTCCAGCCTGGCAACAAAGCGAGACTCTGTGTCAAAAACAAACAAACAAAAAACTCTAGTAACCACTAGTCTGTTTTCGTCCTTACAATTTTGCCTTTTAAAAAATGTAGCATTAATGGAGTCATACAATTTTGTAGCATTTTGGTTTGGCCTTTTTCACTCAGCAAAGTTAATTTATGATTCATCAATTTTATTATGTAAATTAATTGCTCATTTCTTTTATTGAGGAATTGTATTCAATGGTAAGAATATACCAGTTCATTTATTCAGAATCCTCTTTGGTTGCTTCTGGTTGTTAGAGATTATAAATAAAGCTGCTATAAACTTTTCATGTACAGGTTGTTATATGGGTAAAAAACTTTGAATTCATTTTCAAATTAGCAATATCACAAATGAAAGTGGGACATCACTATTGATAATACAGATATTAAAAGAGTGACTTGGGGAAACACTGTGAACAAATTCATACCAATAAATTTGGCAACTCACCTAACTGGACAAATTCCTCTACTTATATATACTATACTACCAAAGCTCACTGAAGAAGAAATAGATAACCTGAATAGCTGTGTACCCGCTAAAAATAAAATTCATAATTAAAAACCTTCCCACAGAAAAAAAGATAGCTTCACTGATATATTCTACCAAACATCAAAGGGAGAAAACTTACCAATTCTACATAAAGAAAATGCTTCCCAAATTATTTTCTGAAGCCAGCATTATCATGAAACCATGATCAAAGACATTATGAGAAAAGCAAACTACAGACCAAAATCCCTCATGAGTATAGATGCAAAGATCTTTAAATGAATACTACCAAGTCAAATCCGGTTTTGTGTAAAATGGTAATGCAAAATATCCAAGTGGGACTTTATCCAGGAATGCAAGGTTGGTCCAACATTTTAAAATAATTCCATGTAATATCACCATACTAATAGACCATAGAGGAAAAACCATATAATTATTAAAGTAGATGTTAACAAAAACATTTGACAGATTTCAACTTAATTCAATACAGTAATTCATCAGCAAACAAGAAACTTTCTTGACTTGATTAAGGACACTTTGAAAAAGCCTATAGTTCATGGTAAAGGCTGAATGCTTTCTCCCTAAGATTTGACATGAGGCAAGATGTTCTTTTACCATTTCTATTCAAATTTGCATTAAAGATTTTACCTTGAGCAACAGGGCAAGGCAAGTTTTTATTTTTCCAAAAAGATAGATAACCAGATTGGAAGCAAAAATGTCTTCACTGGTAGATAACATGATCATCTACACAAAAATCCTAATGAATCTACAAAAAATTTACTAGAACTAATAAATGAGCTTAAGATCACAGTAGACAAGATCAATATAAAAAAATAAAATATATTTCTTAAACTAGAAAGAACCATTTCAAAATTGAAATTTAACAAATACTCTTTACAATAGCATAAACACTTATAAAAATACTCAGGTGCCAGCTTTTAAAAATACAAGTGTCAGACCTGAACATGAAGAAATACATTTTAAAATAAGTAAATGAGGACATATACTTTGTTAATAAATTGGAAAACTCAATATTAATAAGCTGTCAATTCTTCCTGAATTGATCTATACATTAAATGTAATTCTTATCAAAATCCCAGCAGATTTTCTGGTGGAAATTGAGAAGCTAATTTTAAAATGTGTAGGAAAATGCAAAGAACATACAATGGCCAAAACAATTTGAAAAATAACAAATTTGTTCTTTTTGGTAACTCCTATTATTTGATTTAAAGACTTACTATAAGCTATAATAAGCAAAAGTGTGAGGACAGATATATTGATCAAGGAAGCAGAACAGAGCCCAGAAATTGATCCATTTACGAAGGGTAAATTTATTTTTGACAAAGATGCCAAAGTAATTCAATACATAAAAAATAGTGTTTTCTTCAAGTGATACTGAAACATTTGGGCATTTATATGCAAAATCGTCATTCTCAAACCATCTCATACCATATACAGCAACTAACTTGACATGGGTCATAGACCCAATTGTAAGAATCAAAACTGGAAGACTTCCAATACATAAAATAAAAGAAAGACTATTTTTTCCCTTCGGACTAGGCAAAGCTTTCTTAGGTAGGGCAAAAGCAAAATGAAATAAAACAAGACTAACCTTTGAAACAATGAATGAATTGGACTTTACCAAAATTGAAAGCTTCTGGTATACAAAAAGGTATTTTTAAGAAAAAGATAAGCCACATGTGGGCAGAAAATATGTCCAAAATATGTATCTGACAAATGACCTGTACTAGGACATACAGAGAACTCTTACAACTGAAGAATACAAACAACCCAATTAAAAGTAGAAAAAGTATTTGAACAGGTACTTCACAAAAGAAGGTACAGAAATAGCTAAAAACCACATAGAACAGGCCGTGAAGGAAATCATCATTACTAGTCATGAAGGAAATGCAAATTAAACCCAGAGGGAGATAATATAACACCCCCACTAAAATGGCTAAACTTAAAAGGACTGACAACATCAAGTGCTGTAGAGCATATGAAGTAATGGCATCTCTAATTTTTGCTGGTGGGAATGCAAATACAGTATAGTTCCTTTTGAAAGCAATTTGGCAGGTATTCATAACATTATTCATACACATGGCATAAGACCTAGAAATTCCACTCCTGAGTATTTTCCCAAGAAGGGAGAAACATATGTTCACACAAAACCCTGTATATTTAACCAGATTTATTTATAACAGTCCCAAACTGGAAAGTACCAGAATGTCCATCAATCAGGGAATAGATGTTGTACATCTATGCAGTGCAATACCACTCAGCAATAAAGTGAGACAAGCTATGGATAAATGCAACACCTTGGACAAATCTCCTAAGCTATGCTAAATTATAGAAGCCAGACACAAAGGAAGCATATTGCATGGTTCTGTTTATAGGGCGTTCTAGAAAAGTCAAAACGATAGAGAGAGAAAACAGAGCAGTTGTTCTCAGGGAAGTGGGGTAGAGGGAAAGATCTGACTTCTAAGGGGCATGAGGGAAATTTGGGATGATGGAGATGGTCTCTGAAACTTCCCTGGGGTGATGGTTACACAACTGCAAACAATTGCCTAAATCCATCCAACTGTATATGTTTAAACATGACCCCCTGTCCCCCGCAATTTGACACACTCAGCAAAGACTAAGTCTATAAAACAAGAATTAAAACAGTAGTTTAAATTATCTCATAGAAACACATCACAACTTGTTGTAACACTGTAATTTCAGGATAGGCTGGTGTGATGTATTGGCACGGAACATGGCTATAAAAGTCAAGCAGAACTTAGTTCAATTCTGTTTTTACCATTTACTATAGAGTGACCTTCTGCTAATTATCCTGTACTTCATTCAGACCTCACAGGATTATGGTGAGGATTTAATGACACACTTTAACCACTTCATCATTGCCTGTCTCATAGTGAATATTAAAAAAACTTTAGTTGCCTGAAGAATATTTAGAAACAGCCTAGGTGGGGAGACATACATATAAACAAATACATTACAATATCATGTGAAAGTAACAGAAATAGAGCAAGTGCAAGGTACAGCTAGAGCAATGAATGAGAAATGCTTCACTCTGAAGAAACAGAGAGACTTTTTGGGGGAAATAACCACTAAGTTAAAATCTGAAAGATGAATAAGTGGTCTTCAGGCTGATTAGGGGAAGGAAGGACACAAAATGTCATGGTGTACTTGGAGAGTGCTGAGCAGTTTGCTATATTTTTGAACAATGAGAGAAGCTATTTTAGTAGAAAACAGTTAGTCAGAAGAAGAGAGATCTTGAGTGTCAATGTAAGAATCTTGTTGCATTTCATCATTTATGTGTTAGAGCTGTTGGAGCCAGCAAGGACACAGACAAATTAAATTTGCATCTTAGAAAGATTACTTTGATTGTCTTGGAGAAGACGAATTGAAGATTGGATGAGTCTAGAGTATGGGAGACGAGCCAGAAGGTTTGTTAGATGAATTCAGGTAAAGCACGGTGACTTTCTATACTTGGGCTATGGGAAGGAAAAGGTGAAAATAAATTCAAGAAACTTTTAGGGGAATCCAATAACTAACTGTATGAGAAGGAGAGTAAGTCTAGGATGCCTGTAAGGCTTGGTGGTCTGTTTAGGTAGACCACCTGTTGGTAACCCTAGATAAATGGAAAAACATGTCTATACTGGGAAAATAATGAGTTTAGGTGGGTAGCGTTGATGACCGAAGTGCCTGTGGGTATCCAGGTGGAACTGTGCAGCAAGCAGAAGGGCATATGGGTCTAGAGTTCGGTATCAGAGTCTGAGGGGGAGCTAAAGATGTGTAATAGTTGAAGTCACAAATATAAATAAGATTGCCTAGAAAAGGCATATTGTGTAAAAAGAGAGCAAGGGACAGATGCCTGGGAAATTTCAACATTTAAGATGCTGCAAAAAAATCGTAACAGGGCATACGTTCCTGTAATCCCAGCTATTCAGGAGACTGAGTCAGGAGGATTCCTTGAGGCCAGAAGTTTAAGACAAGGCGGGGCAATATAGAGAGACCCTGTTTTATAGAAAAGGTCTTAAAGCATGGCCATAAAAGAAAGTAGGAGGAGGATCGAGGATCAAGAGCAAGTAGTATCGAAACCAAGAAAAGAGTTTCAAGAATGAGGTGCCATTGAGTGTTACATGCAGCAGAAACGTCAAGCAAGATGAGGACTAAGAAGCATCCAATGGATATGGATAGTTTTAGTGCTGGGATGAAAACAGGTCACTATAGTCTGCACAGTAAATGGAAAGTTAAAAATGTTTAAGTATCTAATGCTGGTGACTTTTTTTGAAAAGTCATGACCAAGAAGAGAAAGAGAGCAATAGAATAATGGTTACAAGGAGCAACAAGATCAAAGGGATTTTCTTTGTTTTTGATTTTTAGATGAGGCATGGGAGAGACTTCACCCTAATTATATACTGACAGGAAAAAACATGGAAGAGAGGGAGAGGCGCAGGATACAGGTGTGTATTATTCAAGGTCCACTCATATAACACTCGATGATGCTTTATTCTTGAAACTCCTTCTTTGGTTTTCTTGATACAGTTTGGTCTTAATCCTTCTCTTACTTCCATGACCATTACTTAAGATCTTTTCTATACAGAAATCACACCAGATATTAGACCATGGAAAACTGAATAGAAACAGTCATTTTTATAAAGCTGTTTATCAGGCAATTTAAAAGGTGAGGAGAGAAGATATGATATATAAAAGTAGCAATTATAAGAAGCATCTATCATTTCTTAGGACTGGGAGGCCAGTAGGAGATGGAATTTGCAAAGTCTAAGAGGAGAAGGAGAGACTTTTTGCTAAAGGCAATCAAAAGTATTTTATGAAGTTGGCATTTGAGCTAGGCTTAATTAAGTGGAAATGAAAGAATATTCCAGGTGTGGCACATGACCTGGGAAATAGAAGCTACTTTGTAAATATTTGTTGAAAAATGAAATGATGAATAGATGAGCAAAAAATCTAGAGGAAAGTGTGGAAACTGTGGGGAACAGTCAGTTCAGCTGGCGCTTGGGCGGTGGAAAGTGGTTGAAAATGAGGTTGCACGGATGCAACAGAGATGGAGCAGACAGTCTTAAATACCAGGCCAATGTGTTGAAAGTTTATCTTAGGAAGCCACCGACATTTGAGTAGGGAAGTGACAAGACAGGAACAACGATTTCTGGAAGGCTGATTTGCCTGTGATATGTACGAAGCACTGGAAAGAGTGAGGAGCTGAAGTCATCAGCCAGAAGGCCAAAAAATGACGAGCTCGATTGAAGTGACAGTACGAATATAAGAAAGGGAACACGCAGGAAACAAAATGTAAACCGCCACGAGGTGGTTGAAGTGATGACTGTGGTTACAGGGCATGGGAAGAAGAAGGGAAATTGAAGCTCCTTCGGGGTCTAGGCGATTGGAAGACTGGCCAGAAGAGGAAAGGAAGAGGAAGACGACGGGGCTTTGAAAGGTCATGAGAAGTTCTGTGGGAACGGATTGGACATCCTAGTGCAGGGAAATTTGGCAGTGCAGGTCTGCAGCTCAGCGGAGTCTGAGCAGGAGGTGATTAACGTGGGTTTCATCTGCACAGAGATTCTGGCTGACGCCTGTATTTAGAAGAATGCAATAGTATTTGCATATTTAAACCCACAGCCAGTCCTCGGGCCAGAAACTGAGGCTGAACTGCCTCCTGATTTACAGCTTCCACCCCCAGTTTCCACTCTCTCCGAAAGCACTGGACTCAGGTAGTCGAGGGTGCACTTCGCTCCTCCGACAGTGACCGCTGCCCCAGCGGGACAATGGGCGCCTCGGCAGCCCCGAGTGCTCCCAGGGCCCAGGCGCGCAGGCGCAGCGCGGCGTCGCCTAGCAACCAAGCACAACAAGGGACTGGAGGTTCGTGCCAGTGATGTCTGCGGTGTCTGCTGAGCTTGCGTAGCAGCTACTTGGTGGGATCTCCTGGCAGGTAAAGGTAACCCCGCGGGATGAGGAGATCCAGGGCAGAGGCCTGAGAAAAACCTGGGAAAGGAGAAGGTGCCATGCGGGCGCAGACTGCTCGGGTCAGTGAGGCAGCAACCTTGCTGGGCGTTGTGGGTTTCTGTCCCGCGACCGCAGAGTCAGACGGGGATTGGGGTGGGTTTCGTAAGCATCCAATTACCTCCCATTCAACAGGTGACAAAACTGAGACCCCGGGTAGGGGGATCTGAGGTGAGATCAAGTTGGATTCCATTACTTGACCATGAGCAACTCAAGAAGTGGCCTCGATTTCTCGAGCCCTCCTCCTCTTTAAATCTTTTCAAAGCAGAACTTATTAGAAAATGTTTAAAATCATAGGCTGAACATTCATGAAGAAGAAATACAAAGGACCAATCAACTCATGAAAAAAATGGCTTTCATAGACAAGAAGATACATTTTTAGAGCAGACTTATTTGCATATCCAATGCCTTGAAATTTTCACCCAGTTAATTTTCTGTTAGAAATTTATCCTAAAGAAATAGTTGGAGATATGGATGAAAATTTTATGTCCAAGGATGTTCTCTGCAGCCTTGTCCATATTTCCAGAAAATTACAAATTTCAACAATCAGAGACTGGCTAGATAGCTAATGGATTTTAAAATATTTGAAATGGCATGTTATGCTGATCCACTGGAGATGATTGAAGCAATAAAGGGAAAGTGAGACTTCATGAATTTATTTGTTAATATCCCAGCACTTTGGGAGGCCGAGGCAGGCGGATCACAAGGTCAGGAAATTGAGACCATCCTGGCCAATGTGGTGAAACCTCATTTCCACTAAAAATACAAAAAATTTAGCTGGGTGTGGTGATGCACGTCTGTAGTCCCAGCTACTAGGGAGGCTGAGGCAGGAGAATTGCTTGAACCCAGGAGGCGGAGATTGCAGTGAGTCGAGATCACACCACTGTACTACAGCCTGGGCAAAAGTGCGACACTCCATCTCAAAAAAGAAAAAAAGGTGTAGTAGAAATATGAACCCAGGAAGGGAAGGTGAGAGTAGGGGACAGAAATTCAGGCAGGTTGTTAAAAGCACTTTAGAAAACTTGCGATGTCGGGGCAGTATTGGGAGTTTGGGAGGCACTTTAGTAGGCCGAGGCAGGTGGACTCAGGAGTTGAAGATAAACCTGGCCAACGTGGGGAAACCCATCTCTACTGAAAATACAAAAGTTAGCTGGGCGTGGTAGTGGATGCCTGTGATCCCAGCTACTCAGGAGAATGAGGCAGGAGACTCACCTAAACCTGGGAGGCAGAGGTTGCAGTGAGCCAAGATCAGGCCACTGTCCAGCCTGGGCAACAAAGTGAGACTGTCAAAAAAAGAAAAGAAAGGAAGAAAACATATAAAAAAGGAACTACATAGAAATAGTATTGATCTCTCTAAGCTTATCTTTGGATGATTTTTATTTTATTCATTGTGCTCTTTGTTTTCTCTGCAATGAAATGCACTACCCTTACAAGAATCATCTCCTTTGCTCATTGCCACTGGCCTATGTCAGCTTTTCAGTCCCTCCTCCATTAACTATTATACCTAATATAGTGATAAAACGCACAGGCTTTCTCTTTTTTGGAGACAGAATCTCTCTCTGTCACCAAGGATGGAGTGCAATGTCGCAATCTTGGCTCACTGCAACCTCCGTCTCCCAGGTTCAAGTGATTCTCCTGTCTCGGCCTCCCCAGTAGCTGGGACTATAGGCATACACTGCCACTCCCAGCTAATTTTTTGTATTTTTAGTATAGATGGGGTTTCACCATATTGTTCATGCTGGTCTCGAACTCCTGACCTCAAGTGATCCACCTGACTCAGTCTCCTTAAGTGCTGGGATTATAGGAGTGAGCCACTATGCCCAGCCATGATAAAACACATACACTTTTAACTTCCTTCTTTAGCTTAAGAGATGCTCTATCATTGCAGTACTGTCCGTGCAGGTCTTCTAACCTCTGCACTATGCAACTGCTTAAAAACACTATCCTGAAGTGGGAAAAATTAGTTCCTAGGTGAAAATCAGATGATTTAAAACAACTTTATGCAGGTGTAATTTAATTGCTTCCTGAATATTATTCATAAGGAATTCTTTTATAAATCAAAGGCTGCTCTGTCTTGAAATTGGTTATAGAGTGCTATAAACTCATTATTTTTTCCTAGAGATTAATTGTAGGAGAGATTCTCATTTGCCCAGAAGAGTTTCTGCATGTCTGGCTGAAATATTATAGGCAAAAGGTCTAGGGCCTGTTCACTTTTCAAGTACCTAAGGAAGATGTTTGAGATTTGAAAAAAAAAATGCTTATATTGGCACTAAAATATGAAAAGAAAACTGAAAAATTAATGTTAATTAAATGTTTTATTAATATAAATTTTTATTACATTTGAAAACAATTTTCTCATTTTACAAGAATTTCCAGGTGTATGTACTGATTGCTGAGTAATTTCAAATACGAATTTCAAAAGGTTTTATGATGCAAATGACATTTAATAGGTGATGCAGGAGCATTTTTAACATTTTAATATATTGGCTACAATGTCAGTAAACTTGCCCAGGCTCTCAAAAATCTTAAAAGTAGTGTGTTCTGAAGTTAGAGACCTGGAAAAGATGGCTTTCAGAAGTATCTAGGAGTTTCTATGAAGATGTGGCTTTTTAATGTATGTGATAAATGCTGGCCAGTATCTCTAATGCTAGGAGTTGCTTTTCACCCTTGACATGCAGTCTGAGCTAACGCTGACGTTGTAGATTCTCCCCAAGGATTTCTATTGAGACAATGGTAATTTCCCTAAGGCTGCGATATACAGTTTAAGATTGCTCTGATGCCGAACATAATTCCACAAACCTCATTGGAGAAAACTCGATAGATTTCTTGGGTTATTCTGATAGACATTAACATCTCGAAAACTTCTTTGACCCCTTGCTGGGTTACTCCTCTGTAGTATGTTAACTATGTATAAGTACCATTCCTTTCACTTTTTCCACACAGACACAGATATATGAGGACGAGTGGAAAGGAAGTAACCTCAGTTTCCCCAGAATGCATCTCTTCGGATTCTTAATTGCCTTTTTATTGAGCTGCGGCTTATATGAGAGAAAACCTTCTGTTATCCAGGGCAAGGACACATGTTGATTCAGATCTGGCAGATTTTGTATACCATTTACGAGATCATCACTCCTAGGAAAAATGGAGTCAATGAGTTTCATAAATATCAAATGCCAATTATGTATCACACACTGTTGTAGGTGTTTGGGATAGCTCAGTACAAGAAAATAGACAAAAATGTCTGCCTTTGTGGCACAAATATTCTTGCAGGTCCCAGATGAAGTTGAATTTTGTCTCTTAAGCCCATCATAAGCAAGCCATAAAAATGGTAAATGATTTCTTGTTGTGTAAGTAAAAGTTATGCCACTAATATATTCACCTCCTTTCCAAACTGAAGGCCAGAACTAACACTCAACAATCTTATCAATAAGTTTCCTTAAAATTGCAGAGTTTGAATTTGGGGCGTAGGTGACATATTTTTACATGTGTGATAGTTTCTACATGTCTTGCATTGTGTTTTAGGAGGTAAAAATTTAAAGGAGAAAATAAACCTCCTCCCAAGGGCAGAGGTAATTGAAAGGTATATATGCAAATGTCACTTTAATCATATATTACATCCTTTTCCAGGATGGGTAAAAAGATAAAGAAGGAAGTAGAGCCTCCTCCTAAGGATGTGGTAAGTTTCTGATTTGAATACTAGTGGCACTTTAACAACTAGTTATAAAAATAAATTGTTCACACAGTTTGGCATGTACCAGTATATACATGAATACACGGTGGCAGAAGTCCAAAGTCTGACTAATGATAAGATTAGTCAGAGAAATCTAACATTATATAAACAAACATTTACAACATTGTCATTATATAATTAGCACAATTAGAGAGTAATTATTAGCTTTTCCAGTATGTAGATGGCATGTTTATAGCCTAGTTAATGAATAAATAGTTTGGGTTGTTTTTTAAAAATACTTTCCATTTACAATTGCCAGCCTCTCATTTATGCTAATTAATCAAGTGAATTTTCAAAAATAACTGGAAGTTCTGCTATAGTTAGTAGATATGTGTATAAAGTTGTCTGGTGATGACCATTGCACATCAGAAGTCCTATTCTTTTCAGTTCTATCGAGAGACGACTCTGGGATCATCATCTTTATTCCAAATGCTAAGTAATTCATTCCCCATATAGAAAGCTCTCCTCTCTCTTTAAAAACATGATTTTATCTTCTCTCTTTAAAGTTTATCAATTATTGAGAGATTGTATTAAAAATAAAAAATGATCTTTGACAATTTTCAGTTTAGCAACTTATTTTGAAACAGACATTTGATGTAATTTCCTTCAGATAAAAGAGGAATAGGAAAAAAAAAATAGTGAAGTCCACAGACTCACAGCAATTTCAAATTTGAAGGAAATTGGGCTAATGGCAGAAATCTGCCCCCAGCCTTGGGAGCTTCCTGATTAAGACCCTGGGGTCCTTGAGCCAGCTCTGCCCCTCACCAACTGTGATATTGTGGCCAATTTGCCAAATTTGGCCAAGTTATTTCAGTTTTTCTTTAGCTCCTAAATGGGAATTGTATTATCCAACTCATTGCTGTTGTTGCATGAATTAAAACAAAATAAGTTATGTAAAGGTCTTAGTGCCTGACACGTAGCACTTGGAAAATAAGATCTATTATCATGAGAATCCTCTGGACTCTGCCTCTGACACACACACACACACACACACACCACCACCACCACCACCCCCATGCCTCTGTGGAACAAAATCTATAGAAGTGCCTGTCTTCCTGGGTCCAGGAAGGCTTTGCAGAGGTGGACCTCTGATGTTTCATCATTCTGGCTACTTCTCTTAGGACATATTCCTAAAATGTTACAGATTCTCTAGTTTTCTTCATTGCATCTAAGATTTGTATTATCCTCCCTTTTGCCACCAAACAGCATTATTGGCATCTTATTTGCAAAAACATATTCTGATTAAAATTAGAATTAAGGGGCTTATAAACAATAGATGTATGTGTCCAATACACTTTCTATAACTTCCTAATGTCTTCCTGGTATTGTCCTCTGGACGCCAATCCTTGGGGATGTAATGGAGAACTTGAGAAACACAGTCCTAGCATTAACAAAATAGAACTGTTGCTCCCTCAGCTCACAACAGCCTTGGAGGTAGTCAACGGTGTGTGTGACATTGACCAATGGTCCTCACTTTTCCTTGCCTTTCCCAGGAGACTTCCATCCTTCTACTGACTATAGAACTGACAGAGGGGTATTAAAATAACATCTAAGCCCTTTTCTACAGTAAATGTTCTCATACTTCAAAGCAATATGCCACAATTTACAGTATCTTAACCTGAAACTTATTCTGGAGTATACTTCTAAAGTCAGTAAAAGTTTGTTCTACACACTGTAAATGAAAACCAGATTTAAAGAGAAATATAACTACTTAAAATAAACTTTTCTCTGTCAACTAACGTTAATTTGCTTCTTACATGTTTCCTAGAAACGTTGGTTGTAAAGACTTTAATTTTTATAATCTCTTCTCTATGCGTTAAAATAAGTAATAAAAACAGCAATAAAAGTATTGGTAATAGGATTAGAACAAAAGCTCCCTTTAAGATTCTCATTTGTTGTAACATTAACATATGCAGATATGGTATTGATTTATATTTCCTTCTTATAAGAGGCGCTAGCTAAGAGATGCCTACATATGGATAAGATATGGCTTGATCAACCAATACAACTATTTTCTTCCTTTCCAAATCATTTTCCCAAATCATTTCCATGTTTAGCCAAAAGGTTGTTTGTGATGCTTTAATAAAAGGAAAACTTACTTATATATGGTCAGATCTGAGTTTGCAAGCATGGAAATTATATTCTTTTAATATTTCAGAGGTGATTGAGCTTCAGTGAATAAAGGCACAAGATCTAAACTCCTAAGAGACTATGACCTGGTCCTGGCATGGTAACAATTAAATATCAAGTTAACGGGACATTTATGTTAATGGGTCAGGACTTTCTTTCCTTAGTTAAATACACACAGGAAGCTAAGCAGGGAATATTGAATCAGAACAATGGAAAATAGTAGAACACGCCCCTCAGCTGCAAAACCAAATCCAATTCCTGGGAAGATGGTGAGGTCTCCTGGGGCTCGTTTTCCTGGACCTCCTTTATCTCAGAATTCAACCTTTCATTCTTTGTCATAAACTGACAACACTACTATGGACTTTTAAAAATGAATAAATGGCTGTGACTGCTATATTGGACAGCACAGAATCAGAACATTTTTATCATTGAAGTTCCATTGGACAGCACTATTCTAGACAGTATTATTCCTTAACAGAGACATAAACATATCTCTAGAAGCATATGGCCACTCAAATTGACTGGGCTTAAAATTCAAAGCTTAGCCAAAATGCTTCCATTTTCTTGCATTCTTTTTGTAAATAATTTTCTCATTTATTTTACACAGAGCATGAAATTATAATTTCTCAACAAGCTTGTTGGTGACTGTGACTTCCTCACGGAAAAGTAGATGGGATATGTAATGACAGCACAGTATTATTTATTTAATCATGTGGCACTCTGTTATAGCTATCAATTTATTCTCAGTGCCCTTTTTAATTAAAAATTACTATAACGGTGCAGGCTCTATAGGAGAAACAAATGTCATGCGAAGTTTCTCTACTATCTACCAAATGCCGGTATTTCTCCTCCTTTGAGAGCCCATTGGACTGTAACTCGTACAGTCTCAAGCTCCCCTTTAAGCTTCTCATACCCCATTTACCTTTTTCTTTTTTTTTTTTTCTTTTTTTGTGATAGGATCTTGCTCTGTCTCTCATGCTGGAGTGTGGTGGCACAATCATGGCTCACTGCAGCCTCCGCCTCCTGGGCTCAAGTGATTCTCCCCACTCAGCCTCTTGACTAGCTGGGACTAAAGGTACACACCAGTATACCTGGCTAATTTTTGTATTTTCTGTAGAGACAGGGTCTCACTGTGTTGCCCAGGCTGGTCTCAAACTCCTAGGCTCCAGAGATCTTCCCACCCAGACCTCCCAAAGGGCTGGGATTACAAGCATGACCCACTGCATCTGGTCTTTAAAATTAGTTTTAATTATTATAGATTCACATTTAAATAACCACATGTGACTTAAAAATTTACTAAAGCTTATGTTTAAATGTATTTTTGTGTACTCTACCCACTTCTCTGTGACATGTTATTCTGTGGCAATTATAACATACCCATGCTTAACCACAGTATCTTTAGTCACACGTTTACATAATCAGCTTTAAAAATATAGAAACATGAGAGGTCTCTGGGGTGAAGTTTCCATGAGGGAAGGGAAATCTGTTTTGGATGGGGGTTGGTGGGGAAGATGGCCAGCTGGGAGGTGAGGGAAAGTGCCTTATGTGGTGAAGATGATGTAAGGCTATAGTTCTTAGGAGTTTGCAGGGCAATCAAGGAGCTTTATGAAGGTAGGCTGGGAACTGTGGAGCCTCTCCCCACTGAAATGTACTCCAATGTACTTTTGCATATAATTTCAGGTACACAATGTACCCTCAAGCCTACTGCTAGCTCATGGACCTCAGATTTAGAGCCCTCTCTCCTGATATCAGCTAACAGTATACAGTTAAGGCGCTTTAAATAACAGTACACAGTTAAGGCACTTTAAGGCCACAAGCATAGAAAAAGTTTCCAGGGGAACTTTAATACATTTCTTTTACAGACATTTTCCAAGTACTTCCATCATCCAGGTATTGTTCATAGGTGATGGAGACAGAGAAACAGCATGGTCCTTTGCCTAAAGAAATGTATTTATTTGCTGGACAAATACAGAGTGCATACCATATGCAAGCGTTCTTCTACATCTTGGGCATAAAGATGGGGAAAAAGCAAAGTTCAGGCCCCAAGGCAGCTTGTATTACAGTGGGAAAAACAGTCAACTAATAATATAATTCAGGTAGTGATATGATCAATGAAGAAAAATAAAGTAGGTTACGTAAGGAGTGTGGCGGGGCCTCTTTAAATAGAATCTAGGTCAGGGCAGGCTTTCTTGTTGGGATCTTAACCTAAACACACTTAAATGAAATAAGGGGGTATTCTGTGCAAATTATCTGGGAGAGGACCCCAGCCAGACCACAGTAACTAAAGCCTTATGCAGTGTGTTTGAGGAATTCCAGGAAGGTGGGTACGGTAGGAGATTAGTGAGCAAGGTGTAGGAGGGGGTCAAAAAGATGGCGAGATGGTGGCGACCACGTAGGGCATTAGGCTATGTTAATTAAGCAAGTTTGAGTTTTTCCTAATGTGCAAAAAGGAGAATTCGCTGGAAGGTTACAGAGAGGAGTAGTGATATCTGATTTGTATTTAAAATGAAAAATAAGATCATTCTAGCTACAAGGTGGGAGAAATGGGAAAATTGGAAGACCAGTTTGCAGGCTGTTATGGTAATGTAGTTAACATCTAATGGCAGCTGGGACCCAAGAGGTAGGTCACTATGAAGATGAGATGCGGCCAACCTGAGGATGTGCTTTGAAGGTTGAGCTGGCCGGATGTGCTGATGGGTAGGACATGGAGCGTGAGAAACGGACAAGTTGAGAGATCAAGCCTGAGCAACAGAGTGAATGGAAGTCCAACATACTGAAGTAGACAGGTAAATCAAAGACATAATGCAGTGTGTTCAGCTTAGAAAAATAATAGTGGTGGAAGAAGAGAAAGAAAAGCAAGCAAGCAAGCCCACTCACCCAAGGAATTTCAACTCCCAAATCACCACGAATAAAACCAATAAAAAGTATATCCAGAGAGATGGAGGCCTGACAATTAAACATATTATAACTCTCTCTAGTTTCAAGTATTCTTTTCTTATTTTTGTTAGAAATGAAATAAAACTCTCAAGAAGTCCTGGGTGACATGTGGCGTGGTGTTCCTAGACAGTGGCTTTAGTGAGAACTATTTTGGTGAGTTAATGAGGGCGAAAGTCAGATTAGAGATGTGCAGTAAGGAGAGAGAGTGCGAAAAGTATAGATTCATAAGGTTTTTGACTGTAAAAGACAAAGAAGGGTAATGTGGTACTGTGGCGTACAGCAGATGACTACTATCTAGGGAAAGTTGGTTTTTATTTTAAAATAAAAGACTTTTGAGAAATCAGAGTTCAGGGAGGATAAGATAGCTGCAGTTTGCCGGGTGGAGTACCAAAAAGAAGAGACCAACAAACAGCAATAGCTCCAGAAATCTGGTTAATAGTCCTCTGGATTCTCTAAATTCTAATTTGTATGGGGTAAAACTCCACATGGTGAAGGACGTGCATGAGCAACTCTCAGGGTGCCGTAAGCCATATCCTTTCTAGAGCTCACACTGGTCTAGGAGGCACTGTAATTTGCTTGGAAGGCATTGAGAGTCTTATTGAATACCTGGGGCATTAAGGAGAGTACCCAGAAAAGTCATGCCTTAATAATTGTGTGGCTAAAATCAGTTAATAAGCCAATAGAGGAAGTAAAATGGGATACTAAAAAAATCCAATCACCTGAAAAAAGGATAAAAGGAACAGGGAACAAATGTGATAAAGGGAAAAAAATAGCAAGATGATCAATTAAAACCCAACCGTATCAATAACCACATTGGATATAAATTATCTAATATTCCAATAAAATGTGAAAGATTGCCCAACTGAGTAAAAAAGCAAGACTCAGCTCTAACCTGTCTATAAGAATCCTTGTTTACATATAAAGGTACACACAAATTAAAAGTAAAAACATGGAAAAAGATATATACCATGCAAACACTAATCATAAGAAATCTGGAGCACCTATGTTAATACCAGATGAAATACATTTCGATTGCAGGACAAAGAATATTACCTGAGAAAAAGATGGACATTTTATAATGATACAAAGGTTTATTTTTTAAATGGTCCTAAATGTTATTCACCTATTAACATGATGGTAAAAAGGGCTATGCAATAGCTTAAGAAACTATGAAAGACTCAGACATAAGTTTAACAAAATAAAATCAATACCTATAATGCTGAGAACTATAAAACATTCCCGGGACAAATTAAGGAAGACCTAAATAACTCAAGAGATGAAAGTACTATGTTGGGCACAGACACATCGCTGGTGGGAATGCAAATGGTAGAACTAGTCCCCTTTGGAAAAAAATATATATATTTTTGAGACAGGGTCTCACTCTGTTGCCCAGGCTGGAGTGCAGTGGTATGATCGTAGCTCACCGCGGCCTTGAACTTCTGGGTCAAGTGATCCCTCTACCTCAGCCTCCCAAGTAGCTAGGACTACAGGTGCATGCCACCATGCCTGGCTAATTTTTTTTAACTTTCTGTAGAGACAAGGTCTCACTATCTTGCCCAGGCAGGTCTTGAACCCTCAGTCTCAAGTGATCTTCTTGCCTCAACCTCCCAAAGTGCTGGGATTACAGGCATGAGCCAATGTACCCAGACAAAAATTATATTTTCTAATAAAATTAAACATGCACTTGTCAGACAAGCCAGAAATTTTACTTCTAGGCATTTTCTCAAGAGAAAACATTTGTCTATAGAAAGACTGGTATAAAAATGCACATGACAGTTTTTATACATAATGGTTCCAAACTGAAACAACCCAGAGGTCCATCAACTGTTGAATGGATAAACAAATCATGACATACTCATACAATGAGATATTACTCAGCAGTGAAAAGAAGGGTAGAAACAAATGAGATCCATGAAACAACATGGATCTCAAAAATATTCTGCCACATGAAGGAAGCCTACACAAAGGGTCCCCATGTAGTAATTTTGTTACTACTAAATTATAGGACAGGCAAAACTGATCTGTAGTGAAAGAAAGGAGATCAGTGGTTGTCTGGGACCAGACATAGGAAGGGGAATCAACTGTAAAGAGGCAGGAGAGAATGTTTTGGGGCATGGAAACTTTCACCTATTGTTTGGAGTGGCTGGTTATACAGATGTATATGTTTCTTAAAATTCTATACAGATGTATACACTCCTCAAAACTCATCAGACTTACACTGGAAATAACTACATTGCATTACATCTAAATTTGCCCTCTATAAGCTGGATTCAAAAGAAGTTATGGAAGCGTTTAGATGACAGGGAAGAGTTGACTACTCATGAAATGAAAGAGATAATTAATAATATATGGTAAGATGAGAATGTGTCCATTCTGTGAGAATAGAAGACTGAGTTATCTAATGTGCTATTCTTAGTGTCTGGCACTTAATATGGATTTGATAAATGTTTATTAAATGAATGAATTAATGAATGAAGGTGAATGAGCTAAAAAGCCAAAGCACCTATTAGGAATTGGCCTTGGATATTTTCTCTGGAGTAACAGAAGAACGTGTGCAGATATAGGCAGATTTCAATCTGCAAGTTAGAAGTTGATGGAGTTTCCATCTAGTAACTTTATTTTCTCTGAAAAATTTGCGGGGTGAAGACAAAAGAAAGTAGGGAGGTGAGAGGGTTAAATGTTCAAGGATAGTAAAAATGTTTGAAATAATTTTGTTCTGTTGGGAAAAATCAAGTTTACAAGAGAAATGTAGAAACCCGGTTTGCAGTGAGGCCCTCTCAATTGCTGGTCATGAATTTACAGTGATACTAATTTTCCTGTAGCTAAACATTTTTTGAGAATGCTTGGTCACTTGGGTACAAATGCAAAGAAGAAAATACTAGTGTTCATGTGTGGTTTGGGTTTTGGAAGATTAATTTGATGAAAAAACAGAGAAACAAGGAGGTTACGATTTAACAGAAGTGTTATTCAGTTAATAGAACATCTAATCAAAGCAACTTAAGAGGGGAAGAAGGGAGAAAGCTGATAAAGGGAGAGAAAGGAGAGGGACTGGGGATGCAAATGCAATTGAAGAATCTCTGTAGTGGGAGTAGCTGAAAAAATCAATCCGTATGTTTCACCACTTGCTACTTGGCTACCAAGAACCCCTCAGAGCCTGAATACTGTGAGTGCTGCAGGAAACCCATCTGCAGGCAGACAGAGAAAAATTAATGGGTTCTTAAGCATCACAGCAGAAGACAAAGCTGAATGATAGATGGATGCTACTGAATGAGAATTAGCAAAAGAGACAGGAGAGAACTTTCAAAAAGTAATGAGAACATTTCTCTTCTGTCTAGGATATAGTGGTAGCAGGTAGCAGCAGGCATTTCTTCACCTGCAATAACTATGAAAAGCAGATGAACTTAAAAATATGATTTAAGAGTTCTGGAAAGGCAAATTAAAAAGACTGATAATACCAAGTGTTGGTGAGGATGTAGAGCAACTGGAACTCTCATTCATAGCTGGAGGGAATGTTAATTGATAAAAACCACTTTGGAGAACTGTTCAAAAGTACCTATCAAAGGGAAATATATGTCTCCCCTATGACTCATCAATTACATTCCTAGATACATATCAAGAGAAATGAATGTGCGTATCTACAAGAAGACATGTAAAAGAATATTCATTGTGGCTTATGTTATGATTTCCTCAAACTGGAAAGAAAAGAACTCAAACTGGTATATTTACATAATGGAATGCATTATGTAGCTATACGAAATATGACTTAGTTATAGAAGCAAAATTTTGAAAGAATTGCAACAGACATTGCATTGAGCTAAAGAAACCAAACATGAAAGAATGAATGTTATATGATTCCATGTATATGAAGTTCAAAAATGGAACATTAAGTGATTATTTTAAAAGTTAGAATAATGATTATATCTTATGGGGGCAGGGTGGCTTAGGGAAGGAGTGTAAGGAAACCTTCAGAGATTCTAAAAATGTTCTGTATCTTAGTTGGAGAGATCTGAATTAATATTCTGGAAGATCAAGTGGAAGAAATACCTACTAACATAAATGGGGAAGCTGATTTTGCTTTTTAATACAACTTATTGGATTTATTTACCCTACTGATGTTTATTTTGATCACTGACATATTTGATTTTATTCCTATTTTATTTGAAGTTTTGGTTTTTCTTTGCTATGTTTTCATCTTGTAATTTCTTTTGTATTTTCCGTCACTTTTCTGAATTGAGCAATTTTCCTTTGTTATTCTTTCTTTCTGGCAATATGGAAGTTTGGGTACTTGTTGGTAGCCTAAACTATTAAATACACATATTTTAACCTGCATTTTTTCTATTAATGTAAAAATAAATAGCTAAGCAACATTCCTTTTCTTTAAACCAATAATTTCCTTTACCTGTTTCATTGAAAAAAAAAAATCTCAGTTTTAATTCCAAGCCACTATTACTTTGCATTTTTTTTTTTTCCTTACAAATCATTATCACTTCAGGAATCCCGTCTTAAGAATTGCATTGGCCGGGCCAGGTGGCTCATGCCTGTAATCCCAGCACTTTGCAAGGCTGAGGTGGGCGGATCACCTGAGGTCAGGAATTCAAAACTAGCCTGGCCAACATGGCGAAAACCCATCTCTACTTAAAATACAAAACCCGTCTCTACTAAAAATACAAAAATTAGTGTGGTGGTGGGTGCCTGTAATCCCAGCTACTTGGGAGGCTGAGACAGGGAGAATCGCTTGAACCCGGGAGGCAGAGGTTGCAGTGAGCTGAGATCATGCCATTGCACTCTACACTGGGTAAGAGAGCGAGATTCCATCTCAAAAAAAAAAAAATATGATTTGCAACATTTAGAAAGCTAAACAGCAAAATACATTTTTTTGTATTTATTGATCCACCACAATTGCTTTTATATTTTTGTCCCCCCCACTTTTGGCTGGAGATTTTGCTTGAGCAATTTAAGATCATATGGTTGATACACTTTTTGAGTTTGTGAATGCCCAAACATCAAATGATAACCTAGCCAGATATAAACTTCCAGAGTCACAGTTCTTTTCCCTTGGACCTGTGTTGATTATCCTCAATAAACAGTTAGGAGAAGGAAAGGTATAGGTTATTTGCTAAGGTTTTTTTTTCTTATTATTTAATATTATTTCTGCTTCTTCTTGTATATTTTCTATTTGGTCAAGCTAGTATTTCATTCACAATAAAGAAACTTTTATTCCCATTTTAAACCATCTTGTGTAGTCTTCTCCATTTGTGTATCCTTCCTTCTTATTGCCATCCATCCTATTTTATGTGTTCTTCAAATCTTATCTTAAATTCTACCATGTCCATGGCTTTCTCTATCTACTCCAGTTTCAAATTAATTTCCCCATTCTCATCATAGTATTTATTGTCCCTGCCATGTGTTTTGTACTTCATAGAATCCTAACATGTTTTATCTAGAGGAGATCGTGTAATACAGCTCCCTAACTTTTTAGATTAAAAAAACTGTGGTCGGCTGTGTCACCTGGGTGATGTGAGGTCCTCGGATATTCTGGGGCTACCCTTTAATACCTAAATAAGATGGTTCTCAAGCCCCAAACCCAAACTACATTCAGAAGTCCTCCCTTAAGAGTTCTGTGGATTTCTAGGGCCTTCTGCTCTCCTGATCAGTGTTGTAGCCAGCATCCCAACCATTGCTCTTGGCTCAGCTAGAGGCCACTTTTTCTCACTGGATCATGTCACTAGAAATACAAAAGCCACAAACCTGGTGTACACAATTGACTTTTTACTGAAGATTTGTATTCTCTGAAAGAGTGTAAGTGGTTTAAGAATAAACAAGACTTGGCCAGGCGCGGTGGCTCAAGCCTGTAATCCCAGCACTTTGGGAGGCCGAGGCGGGTGGATCACGAGGTCAAGAGATCGAGACCATCCTGGTCAACATGGTGAAACCCCGTCTCTACTAAAAATACAAAAAATTAGCTGGGCATGGTGGTGCGTGCCTGTAATCCCAGCTCCTCAGGAGGCTGAGGCAGGAGAATTGCCTGAACCCAGGAGGCGGAGGTTGCGGTGAGCCGAGATCGCGCCATTGCACTCCAGCCTGGGTAATGTGAGTGAAACTCCGTCTCAAAAAAAAAAAAAAGAATAAACAAGACTTTTGTAATTCTTATAGCTTCTAGTATAGAGGGAGCCATAGAAAAACAGTGGTTTTACTTTGGATGTTAGACAATGCTGTTCTGAAATTCAACAGCCATTTCTCCTCCAAGGAGGAAGTTTTATCCTGGCTACGTCCTTTCAGGTCACTGTTTCTCGCCATCTTCTTTCTTCTTTACTCTTCCAAACTTACAAAATTATGTATCCTTGGGGTAATCAGAGTAATGCATTTCTCCATTCTCTATGTAAAATGAAACAATCTTAAATATATTCCATATCTTAGTAAGATGTCCATATAGGAAAGCCAACACAAAGAACCAGCTAAAGCTTTGAAATACTGGTTTTTTTTTTTTTACTTTATCCTAAGCAGAACTCCATCTAGTCTCTGGAAATGGAAGAAAAATAGTGTAATAGTTTGTTTTCTCCTTAACCACGGAAAGCCTCTATGTGTTATGAACAATAGCTCATTTTAATTACACATGAATTCTCAGGACACAGGTCTTCTTAGAGTCCTATACTTTTTCTTTAGACTATATTATCATTTCCCCTGTCCCAGGTTTTATTCAATTTTACATTATGTTATATGCTGTTTTCTACTGCTTTTTTATTGTTTCACATATGTAGTTCCTGCTTTTCTAGAGTCTAGTGGTTGGAAAGCAAGTATTGATTATTGAGATGGTCAGAAAATCGAATATATACAGGTGCTCAAGGACTTTGTGTATTGCGTAAGCGTAACAACATGTCATTTGATGTACATCTTAGCTCGTCATCTGGCTCATGACAGATGTACATCAAATGACATGTTGTTATGCTTACGCAATACACAAAGTCCTTGAGCACCTGTATATATTTGATTTTCTGACCATGCATGCCTCTACTCCTCTCCTTGCTCCGTTGAGATAGGTACCATTATCTTAAACAGAAAAAGAAATTGACATTAAGGGAGATAAGTCATTTGTATTCCACATGACTAAATTGAGAAACTAGACCTGTCAGCTTCCAAAACATGTTGCTTTTCCTATCACACCCCAGGAATTCCAAGGCCACCAATGCTAACAATTGTTTCTCTAGCGGTTGATGTTTTTTTTTAAATGAAAAATTTTGCAGTCCACTTATTGGGCAGTGACCACATCCTTTTTGCAAGATTATGGTCTCTTTAAGTTTTAAGACCCATTCATTTTTAATGTGATTTTTAAAGCTCATTTGTGAACCTGATAGTTTTCTTTCTGCCTTTCAGTTTGATCCATTAATAATTGAAAGCAAGAAAGCAGCAACTGTGGTGTTAATGCTTCATTCTCCAGAAGAGGAAATTTTGGCTAAAGCATGTGAAGCCATTTATAAATTTGCTTTAAAAGGTTTGGATTTTTTTTGTTTCTATTTCCATTTCATTAATTTTTAAAAATATTTACTACATCATGGTCACTTTTCTTCCTAGTCTTTCACTTACTTGCTGTCAAATGAATTATTTCAGACAACCAGAATATTATTTAATGCATTACTGAAAGCAGTGTCTCTCCCTGAGTGCCTAGCTTAATCTTAAGGAGTAATTTAGTCGTTGGATAGAACAGTCATTCTGAAAGTTTCATTGTAGTTTTAGAAATTGTAAATGTCACAGGCACTAAAAGAACTCCCAACGGTCAAGGCTGGAACAATTTGAACAACAAAGTAAAATAGTATTGAGTTATAATCCAAGTGGAAAATAAGTATCCATGAGTCCATACTGATATAAATAAATGAATGAATAAATTAAAAAATGGAAGTGAAGAGACAAATCCCCATGCAGAATTCCTAATAGTTTATGCAGACACTCTAACTTCAAGGAAGTGAAATATAACTTCCCACTCTTTGAGTGGGAGATGTACAGAGTGACTTATTTCCAAAGAGTAAATATAGAAATGGGGGAAAATAATCTTGCAAGGGATAAACCTTACAAACACTACCTCAGCTAGGTGATGAAAATCAACATCAACCATCTGGGCATGTTGGCTAATGCCTGTAATCTCAGCACTTTGGAAGGCCAAGGTGGGTGGATCACTTGATGCCAGGAGTTTGAAACCAGCCATGGCAATGTGGCAAAGCATCATCTCTACAAAAAAATACAAAAACTAGCCATCTGTGATGGTGCATGCTTGTAGTTCCAGCTACTCAGGAGGCTGAGGTGGGAGATCGCTTAAGCTCAGGAGTTCAAGACCAGCCTTGGCAACATGGTGAAACCCCACCTCTACAAAAAATAAAAACATTAGCCTGGTATGATGGCACATGCCCACATCCCAGCTACTTGGGTGGCTGAGGTGTGAGGACTGCTTGACCCTGGGAGGCAGAGGTTGCAGTGAGCAGAGATTGTGCCACTGCACTCCAGCCTGGGCAGCAGTATGAGACCCTGTCTCAAAAAAACAACCAATCATCAACTGTGATAAGTCATATTGACAATAGGTGTCTTTGATATGATGTGATAAAAATGACACTTTATTTCTGTGTTATTTTCCTTAAAAATCCATAACCCTAGTCTAATGATTCTTAAAATCAGACAAATCCTGGTTCAGGTACAAAATACCCCAACTGGGAGTTTAGTGTAACTGTTTTTTTTTTTTTTTTTTTTTTTTTTTTTTTTTTTTTTAATAAAACATTTCAAACTAAGATGGGAACAATTTTGTTTTAAATACACAATACTTGAAATATTGTGTTGGAGCTTGAATGAGAGAACAACAAATCCTCCAATTAGCCAAGATTACAATACTAACCTTGCTTTGTCACTCAGGTCATCACTGGGAATCCAGATGTAAACCAGAGTGGTTCTGGACGGTACTGTACCTTTTTGAGTGGTTGGTGTAGAATCCTGCGTCAAATTTCAGGGAGATATTGGATTGTGTATCTATGGCAGCACGAATCCCATTCAGTCTTATAGAGTTATTATATATCATGGGGCTGTCACATGTATCTAATTATGTGTAATTTCTTTTTGCATGACATGAAGAATTAGATAGGCATGTATTTCATATGAAATAAACACAGAAATAATTTTAAGTCTGATGTTTTATACTAGTAGTATTTTCTAAAGTTAAAAAAGATAGGACTTTGGCTTCGGGCCAAGATGGACCACTCTACTGCCTGAAACAATGAATGAAACAGACCTAATATGTGAAGGTAGAGTACACTTACTCTGTTGGTAGAAACAATGAAGGAAATAAACCAGATATATGAAATAACAGTTGACAAGACCATCAACATCAGATAATAAAGGGCAGTGACCACTGAGAGACAGGAATCAAAGGAAGTAAATCCTATGATTGACTCAGATTTTTGACTTCAGAGAGCTTTTTGGACATAGCACTGGAAAGGGCAACCTGGTGGACTCTCTGAGTTAAGAAGACAAATCTGAGAGTCCAGGGAGATAAAAGCATTTAGAGTTTTTGGGACAGAGTAAAGGAGAGGAATGAGTTTCACAGAAGGAGAACTCAGGAGATCTGCAAAGGATCCCATTCTTGTATTTAGCAAAGTTGTGAGCAGCACATACATGTGAGGGAAACAGTCAGACAAAGAGGCACCCAAAGAATTGGGGTAATAGTGTCTGGTGCTCACATAGGGCTAGTAGTAGTACCTGTTCCCATCAGCAAGACTGAAATCTCAGAATTCATGAAGCACTATGTAGAATACACAGAGGAGTCTTGCCTCAGTGTGAAAAATAATTAGTCCTAGATGGTACACTGTTCTAGTACCGCCTAGTAAATATTAAAAGCAAGACTTGAAAGGATCAAGTTCTTTCCAAGTAACTTAATTTGTCCCTGAAAAAAATCTCAAAAATACAGAAATAGCCATTGCCTAACAAGGTAAAATTCAAAATGTCTTGCATCCAATAAAAAAAAATTACCAGGCATGAAAAGCAGAAAAAATGCATAAGATATAAAACAACCAGTACATCAAAATTGAGCCAGATGTTAAAATTAGCAGGAAAAGACATTTAAAAATTAATTACAACTATATTCTATATGTTTAGAAAATAAAAACATAGAAGCTACAAGACAGACCCAAATACCACTTCTAGAGATGAAAACTTCAATATCTGAAATGAAAAATATGTAGGCTTGGATAAATGCAGATTAAACATCGCAGAAGAAAAGATTAATGAACTTGAAGACACAGTAACACAAAGTGTCCAAAATGAAGGACAGTGAAAAATAAATTTAAAAAAAATGAACAGAAATTCAATAAGGTATGAGAAAAGTTCATGTGTCCAATATAGGTGTAATTGGAGTCTCTGAAAAAGGGAGACAGGGACAGAAAAAGCACTTGAAGAAATAATGGCTGAAATTTCCCTAAATCTAATGAAAACTCTAAGTCCATGAATCCAAAAACTTTGTCAAAACCCAAGTGCAAAGAATATGAAGTAAACTATGCCATAGTACATTATATTCAAATTGCTCAAAGCTAGAGAGAAAGAGAAAATCTTAAAAGCAGCCAGAATGAGTAAAAACATGTTCTATTCAAATAAAGAATGGCAATAGATAATAATGAATTATAAATAAGGATGATTTATCATCAGATATTATACAAGTGAAAAGTCAGTGGAACAAAAGTCTTTAAAAAATGAAAGATAAATAAAAACTTTCAACCCAGAACTACATATCCAGAAAAAAAATCTTTCAAAGGCACAGGTGAAATAAAGTTTTATTTTCAAATATAAAAAAGCTACAATAATTTGTTACCTGCAGATCTATACTACTACTTATAATAAAAAGTGGCCTTTCGGGCAGAAAGTAACACCAGATGGAAATATAGATCTACAAAAAAGAATACAGAGAACTAGAAATGGCAACATATATGTTTTGTCTTGCTATTTGAATCACTTCAAAAGCAAATTTATTATTTTAAAGAGAAATAATCATATATTGTGCAGTCTGAAACATATGTATAAGCGAAATAGATGGCAACAACAGCCCCAAGGTAGAAAGGGAAAAAATGGAAGTATACTATTGTTAGGATCTCATATGTGAAGTGGCATAATACCACTTGAAAGTAGACTGTGATAAGTCAAAGACATATACTGCAATCCTAATGCAACCACTAAGATAACAAAACAAAGGATAATATTAAATAAGCCAATGAAAAAGATAAAGTGGAATAATAATATTCAATAGATAGAAAAGAAGGCAGAATATGAAGAAAAATTCAAACGGAATAATGGGACATATAAAAAACAAATAAGATGGTGTATTTAATCTAATCATATCAAAAATTAAATATAAATGTCCTAAATACCTTAACAGGAAGAAACTGATATGTTGGATAAAATCAAGAGTTAACTACATGCTGCCTTCAAGAAGTGCACTTAGAATATAAAGACAAAGAAACTTAAAAGGATGACAACAGATGTGTCATGCTAGCATGAACCAAAAGAAAGCCCAAGCATTAATAACAGAAATATTAATATTATAAAAGTAAACAGAGAAGAGAATAGTACCAGAGATAATGGTCATTTTAAAATGATAAAGGGATCAGTTAATGAAAAGACTGAAAAATCTTAAACAGTCATGTACTGAATGTGAGACATTTAAAATACATAAAGCTAATCATGCAAGGAAAAATAAGTATCAACAATGAAGGCTGGAGATTTCAATGATCCTCTCAACAAAGGAGAGAACAAGTAGACAACAAATATATAAGGATATAAAGGATTTGACAATCAATATCAGTGTATTTAACCTAATTAATATTTATAGAACACTTTAAGAGCAGTAGAGTACGCAACTTTTTTCAAGTGCATACAGAACATTTATCCAAATAGATCATATTCTGGGCCATAAAATAAGCCTCAATAAATTTTAAGCGATTCCAATAACACAAAATATATTCTCATACCACAGTGGAATTAAATTAGAAATCAATAATGCAGAAAACTCCGGATAATTGTTAAGTAGTTAGAAAGTAAATAACATACCCTTAAATGACTCATTAATCAAATAAGAAATCAAAACAAAAATCAGAATTGAAAATTAAAACAGAGTGAAGGATGCTATAAAACTGCTTAGAGAGAAGTTTATTGTGCTAAATAACTATACTAGAAAACAAGAAAATTCTGAAACCAGTAACCTTGGCTTCCATCTTAAACTAGAAAAAGAAGACCAAAGTAACCCAAAAGTTACTGATATTAAGGATATCATAGATATCTCAGTATAAATCAACAAAACAGAAAGCAGAAAAAATTGATGAGCCATAAAAATGAAAAGCTGTTTTTTTGAGATCAATAAGAATGATTAACCTATAGATGGATTGATAAATAAAATGAGAGAGAAAACAAATTATCACTCTCAGGAGTGGGAGGGGGGACATCACTAGAGATCCTACAGATATTAACAGGATAAATAGGAATATGATGAATAAATTAATACCAATAAATTCTACAACTTAGATTAAGTGAACAAGTTTGTTTCAAGACCTAAATTTCCAAGCTCACTTAAAAAAAGAGAGCTTGAATAGCTCTATATTACAAAAACTGAAATTGGTAGTTAAAAACTTTCTCACAAATAAAACTCCAGGTCCAGATGGTTTTACTGGTGAATTCTACCAAACATTTAAGGAAGAAATAATACCAATTATACACAAATACTTTCAGAAAATTGAAAAGGGTGGAATACTTCTTAGTTCATCTTGTGAAGCCACCATTACTGTAAACCCCAGATAGAAAAAGGAAACAAACAAAAAAAGAAATCTGCAAGTCAATATGCCTCATTAACATAGATATAAAATTCTAAACAAAATGTTAGCAAATTACATTCAACAATGTATTTAAAAAGCTAACACAACATGACTAAATGACTCTTATTCCCCAAGTGCAGGGTTGGTTTAACATCTGAAAATCAATCAAGGTATTTTACGATGTGTGGTAGGTAGAAGAAGAATCCCAAAATATCTACATCAGAAAATATCACATCCCTGGAAGCTGTGAAAATAGTATGTTACATGACAAGGGAGAAATAAGAATGCTGATGGAGGCAAGAGAGTCAGATTTGGAGAAGACGTGATGGTGGACACAGAGGTCAGAAGGGTGTGATTTGGGGCTTTGAAGATGAAAGGGGCTCGCTTGCCAAGGAATGCTGTGTGGAAAAGAAAAGGAAATGGATTCTGCCATAGAGCTTAGCTCCCAAAGAGCATAGGTAGCTCTGCCAACTCTTTGAATTTCACCTATGGAGAGATGTATCCAACTTCTGACTTCCAAACTGTAAGATAATAAATTTGTGTTGTTGATAAACCACTAGATTTGTTATTTATTATAGCAGCAATCAGAAAAAAATATAAACCTTTAAAAAAGAAAAACCATACGATCATCTTCATACATGCAAAACCATCTTTTTGGCAAAATCCAACATCCACTCCTGATAAAATATGTATGCAAAGTAGGAATAGATATAAACTTTCTCTACCTGATAAAAGATATCTACAAAAAAAGCCTATGGCTTACATCACACTTAATGGTAAAAAAACTAAATGCTTTCCCCTTAAGATCAGGAACAAAAGAAGGATGCCTGCTATCATTATCTTTATTCAACATTGTATGGGAGGTTCTAGCCAATGCAATCAGGCAAGAAAAAGAAATCAAAGACATCCAGAATATTTGTAGTTAAAAACTTTCTCACAGATTAGAAAAAGAGGTAGAACTATCTCTGTTTGATTTATACAAGATGACATAATCTGGCTCTGTTCACTCACCCTAATTATTTTGAGATTAATTCTTATCATAGTATTTGTTTTTGTTGCTGAGTACTATTCCATTATATGGATTTACCACAGTTTGTCTGGGTCATATGGTAGGGGTACGTCAACTTTTAAAGAAATTGCCAAACCATTTTCCAAAGTGATTCGTACTGTTTTATATTCTCACCAGCAATGTCTGAGGGTTCCAATTTCTCCCTACACTAGCTGGCACTTGCTGTTCTTTTTTTTGATGACAGTAATCCTTGTGATGTGAAGTGGTATCTTATTGTGGTTTTAATGCGCATTTCCCTAATGACTAATGATGTAGAGAAAAATGTACTTTATCATCATCTTACATCCTCTTTGGTGAAGTATCTGTTCAAATAATGTTCATATATATTTTAAAATTTAGTTGTTTTCTTATTTGGTTTTAGAAATTCTCTATATATTCTGGATACACATCCTTTACTACTGTATCAGATATGTATTTGCAGAATTTTTCTCACAATTTGTAGAATATCTTTTAAAAAAAAATTCTAGACTTTTTTTCTGTAATCAGTTTTAGGTTTATAGAAAAATGAGGCCAGGCATAGTTGCTTGCAGAGCCTGTAATCCCAGCACTTTGAGAGGCCCAGACAGGAGGATCACTTGAATCCATGAGTTTGAGACCAGCCTGGGAAACATACTGAGATCCCATCTCTACAAAAACTTGAAAAAAAATTAGCTGGATGTGGTGGCATTTACATGTAGTCTCAGCTACTCAGGAGACTGAGGTGAGAGAATCGCTTGAGCCCAGGAGGTCGAGACTGCAAAGAGCCGTGATCATGCCACTGCACTCCAGCCTGGGTGACAGAGCAAGACTCTGTCTGAAAAAAAAAAAAAAAAAAAAAAGAAAGAAAGAAAAGAAAAATGAGAAGTAGAGTTCCCATAAACACCCCTCCTCCATTTTGGTTTTCTCTATTATTACAGTAATCTTTTGCATTGTATTACTCAGGATTCTCTAGAGAAAGAGAACCAATAAAACATATGCAGATATATATGAAAACATTTGTAATGGGAACTGGCTCACATGATTGTGGAGGCTGAGAAATCCCACAATAACGTCATGTGCAAGCAGGAAAACAAGGAAAGCCGGGGATGTAATTCAGTCTTGTCCTAGGGCCAGAGAACCAAAGCTACCGTAAAGTCCTAGAGTCCAAAGGCCTGAGAACAGGAGCTCTAATGTCTCAGGGCAAGAGAAGATAGGTGTCCCAGCCGAAAAAAGAGAGGATTTTTCCTTTTTACACCTTTCTGTTCTACTCAAGCCCTCAGCAGATTGGATATTTCCCACTCACATTGGTGAGAGCACATCTTCACTCAGTTGAGAGATTAAAATGTTAATCTCTTCCAGAAACGCCCTTGCAGGCACACCCAGAAATAATGTTTTAGTAGCTATCTGTGCATCCCTTAGCTCAGTCACTTTGGCACATAAAGTTAATGTGATGACATCTATAGACAATTCTATTGAATCTACAAAAGGGGGCTAGAACTAATTAATCACACAAGGAAGCATTTATTGAGTGCCTGTTACATGACCGGCATTGTACTAGGCACCAAGCGTATGAGATAATAGGGTAGACAGGGCATCTGTCATCATGGAGAGTTATCATGGCATAGGCAAGCAAAACACAGATGTTGTCAAAAAAAATAAAAGACATCTAGAAATAAAAGACATCCAGAAAATTTGTAGTTAAAAACTTTCTCACAGATTAGAAAAAGAGGTAGAACTATCTGTTTGATTTATACAAGATGACATAATCTGGCTCTGTTATCATGGCATAGGCAAGCAAAACACAGATGCTGTCAAAAAAAAATACAGCAGGATAAAGAGAGGTAAAAAACACTTGGATGCGGTAACAGCAGTAAATAGGGTGATTGCGGAGGACTGCTCCAAGGAGGTGTAATGTGAGCTCAGAATTGAAGATAAGATGAAGCCAGTTTTGTAAACAGGGGCAGGGAGAGGAGGAAGCATCTGGGATGCCTGTGCTCTAAGTTCATTCTGAGGGAAATACCAGTGGAAGCCAAGAGTAATGTGAAAGGCAAATGGCAAATAAGAAATTGGAATGGCACAGGGCAAAATGCTGATGAGATCGATGATATCCATGTGTGGCTTTTGTTTTACCTGTGATGCCAGGTGAGGAAAATAAAACCACCCTCCTTGAACTTGGAGCTGTGGAACCTTTAACTAAACTACTCACCCACGAAGACAAAATTGTAAGAAGAAATGCTACTATGATATTTGGAATCCTGGCTTCTAACAGTAAGTATCAACTTTTAAAAATTATCAAATAATCCCATGTAATGCATTATTATTCTTTTAAATTTAACATTAAAGAATTTGTTTCAGTTTTAAACTGACTTTAATGTTCACAAAAACATGACATCAGTATAATGCAGCAAATGTGTGATTTCACATTTTAAGGGATAATTTTAAAACAGGAAAATATATGTAAGCACATCCATGCAAAAACTCCTCTCAGAGTTGGTGGTGATGTCGTCCTACAAGCTGAGAAAGCCATCATTTTCTCTTAAAATGAAAAGCATTTTTTCTTGAGTTAGTGTGATGTAATTTGCCTGCCCATATGTATGTTACATTTCATATGTATTTCATAGTGAACAAAACCTAAAGAGTTTTGATAAACTGATTTTGAAACTGCAAACTATATTTTGCAAAAGATAAATTTCAATGTGCGTTTACCAAGGTAGGTGGATCACCTGAAGTCAGGAATTTGAGACCTGCCTGGCCAGCATGGTGAAACCCCATCTCTACTAAAAATACAAAAATGAGCCAGGCATAGTGGTGGGTACCTGTAATCCCAGCTACTTGGGAGGCTGAGGCAGGAGAATCACTTGAACCTGGGAGGCGGAGGTTGCAGTGAGCTGAGATAGCACCACTGCACTCCAGCCTGGATGACAAAGTGAGACTGTGTCTCAAAAAAATAAATTTAAAAAAGTGCATTTACTTCTTAAATCAGACCTATTTCTTGGAATATTATGTCACATAATATATATAGTATATAACATGCAATATTAATCATATATGTACATAATTAACATTACTATGTGATTGATACAATATCAATTATGTTATATCATAATATTGTATGATTATATTAATATATAATATATAATACTAAAGAACATATTAATATAATAATGTGATTGTATAATATTAGTTAAAAGATGCTATTATGTCCATTAGAATATCAGTTTGACCAAAACCATGCCAATAAAGGCAGTCTCTGACTTATGAACAGGGTATATTTTCCTTGTCATTTTCTAATGGTAGTTTTTGAGTCATCCACCCAAACCCTGTAACTTATAGTTTTTTGTTTGTTTTTGAGACGGAGTCTTACTCTGTTGCCCAGGCTGGAGTGCAGTGATACGGCCTCAGCTCACTGTAATTTCTGCCTCCCGGATTCAAGCAATTCTCCCACCTCATCCTCCCGAGTAGCTGGGATTACAGGCACGCACCACCATGCCTAGCTAATTTTTGTATTTTTTTAGTGGAGATGGGGTTTCACCATGTTGGTCAGGCTGGTCTCAAACTCCTGACCTCATGATCCATCCACCTCGGCCTCCCATAGTGCTGGGATTACAGGCGTGAGCCACTGTGCCTGGCCTAACTCGTAGAGACTGAATTCTAACATGAAACTTAGGCTGCTGTGAATAAACATGTGCCTATCATGGCACATGGCTAAAACCATACTTTCACCCCCTTAACGATAACCTCAGCAAAACACAAGCACGGATTCTTTCCTAGTCTCCCTGCCTAGCCTGCACCCTCTTTTTCCTGGATCTGGTGTGGTGACAGTGAGGCCTCCTTATTCTATGTCCAGCAGGGACAGTTATGAGTGGAAGTTGGGAAGAGAAGTGGAAGGGCGGTTTTGTGTGGCATCTGTGCCATCACGGCCTCAGCTACAGAGACTGTGTCTGCGGGCAGCTGCGGTGACAGCTGTTGGGGCTCTGTGTGTCTTTAGTGGAAGGCTGTGACTTTGCGAGCTCTGATGGTGGCTGTGCTGTAAGGCAGAGGCCTGGGAGTGTTTCCAGAGATGGCAGCAGAATAAGGACAGTCAAGGCGGAGTGCATGTCCCACCAGCTTAGACTATGATAATAATACTAGTTAACACAAAGCCCTGACAAGGGGTCAGGCATTATACTAAGTGCTATTGATATATTAAATCATTTAATCCTAACAGCTTTGTGGGGTAGGTACTATTATTATTCCCTTTACATCTGAGGCAACAGAGGCATAGAGAAGGGAAATAAGGCAGTACTCAATTGAATTATGGATCTTCCTAAATTTATCACCAGGATTACCTGTGTAATAATTCTACATTAGTGTCATATTGAATGCTTAACCAAAACCAAAAAAAGGAAAATTAACTAAAAAAAAAATGGAAGATTTTTTGATTTCTTATGTTTTATTCTGTTTACAGACCACGGAATTTGAGAAACAAAAATATTTTGTGGCCAGGCATGGTGGCTCATGCCTGTAATCCCAGCACTTTGGGAGGCTGAGGCGGGAGGATTGCTTCAGCCCAGGAGATTGAGCCTGCAGGAAGCCATGATCACACCACTGCACTCCAGCCTGAGTGACGGAGAAACCCTGTCTCCAAACGAAAACACACACACACAAACATTATAATACCGCTTATGCAACTCTTTCTTTTAAAAGTAGGAAAGATACCTCAAAGCATTAGTTTATTTGCCCAAAGTCATGCATGCGGTTAGTAGTGGAACTGAGGTTAGAGCACAGCCCCTAGGCATACCTGTCTAGTTTTAATTAGGCTGACAAAAATAGTATAAAAATGTACTTTATGAAAGTCAATATACTCACTTTTAAGCATTTTTGACATTTCTAATAATCAAATTGAATGTAAGAAACCAAGATGTATTAATTGAAATAGGCTGAGTAATTCTTATTTGCACTCTGTACAAGATTAAAATCAAAATTTAAAAATACCCTCCCAGCAACACACATAAAAAGATTACTAATACCTAATAAATAAATGTCGGGCACAGTAACTCAACTCTTCGGATATGTGCTGCAGGCACATTCTGCATTTTCATGGTTATTGTTTCTAGTGTCTTAGAAGGACATGACTGAGGAGTACAAGCAGGCTAGAGAATGTGTGTGGTTAGCCCCACTTGAGCATGAAACCTGCCCCACGACTTGCTGTGAGGTTTTGAGCCTCAATTTCCTTATCCGTAAAATCAGATAGTAATATTACCTGTCTCATAAGGGACTGTTCAGTAGATACTGCCATTATAGTTATTATTTTGAGAGAGGGTCTCACTCTGTTGCCCAGGCTGGAGTGCAGTGGCGTGATCTTGGCTCATTGCAACCTCTGCCTCCCAGCTTCAAGTGATTCTCCTGCCTCAGCTTCCTAAGTAGATGGGATTACACGTGCAAGCCACCACATCTGGCTAATTTTTTTATTTTCAGTAGAGTTGAGGTTTTGCCATGTTGACCAGGCTGGTCTTGAACTCCTGACCTCAAGTGATTCACCTGCCTTGGCCTCCCAAAGTGCTGGGATTACAGGCGTAAGCCACTGCACCCAGTCTATTATTTTTAATAATAAACATCAATATTCTATTTCTTCCTTTGTAGATGATGTTAAAAAATTGTTAAGGGAGTTAGACGTCATGAATTCTGTCATTGCTCAGCTCGCTCCAGAAGGTAACTTTGCATTCTATGTCTGTTTTAAGAAATGGAAATTTTTTTACACTTGATTAAACTATATATTGAAAATCATTCATGAAATAGTTATTAAAGTCTCTCAAACCACAGGTCAATTTTGAGTTTGTAAAAAGGGTGAGCTGTAAGCAAGATACAATTTGTGGAGCTTTGGTTTCCAAGGCGTATTTTAAGGTAGTGGTTGAATAATTAGCAGTTGGCATACTTGTGTTATTTATTTTTGATACACAGAAGAAGTAGTTATCCATGAGTTTGCTAGTCTTTGTCTAGCAAACATGTCTGCAGAGTACACCGGTAAAGTGCAAATATTTGAACATGGAGGATTAGAGCCACTCATCAGACTACTGAGCAGCCCAGACCCAGATGTAAAGAAGAATTCTATGGAATGCATTTACAACTTGGTGCAGGTAAGATTAATTTCTAAAAAGTATTCTGACGAAAGCTGATTTTAGATTTTCCCATTAAAAATAGAAAAAAAAAAAGCTTTTAAAAACTCACCAGTTCTGCATCATTAGATATTCTTGTTACTGGTTAGTATTTATTATTCAGAGAAAAAATAATGGAAGCGGTGTAGATATCTTTCAGTTTTCACATTTGATAATATTTGTCTCCCATGAAAAAGTATTTGGAAATGTATTTCTATTTTTCAAGAACAGAACGGCATGCAAATAAAATGTACTTCTCCTGAAACAGGAAATCTAATATGTGGAACCTGGGCAGCTACTATTGATTGAACCCTGGTGCTCTAAGCATATTGGATGTTAATATATACGCTATACAATGTACTGAGATGTTAATTTAGGCTTATTTGTTGCTAAAAATCTAATAATTTGAGTATGCAGAACAGAATTCATTATCCACAATAGTAAGATAGATGCTACCTCACTGTGATGCTTTCCTTTGTAATGGAAGGAAACTGCCAACCTTCCCCTCCCCCACAGTCCTGTCCTTTGCACCCCGGCTCCGGGAACATGGAACACACATACACCCCTCATGCACACAGGTCATCTTCCCGACACTTTGAACAGCCTTCTCTACTGCTTAGATTCCTTAACAATTAGCATGCACATGTGATTAGCTTTAGATTAGCTGGAAATGGAAAGACACAAATTTTTAATGGCCATTAAGAGAGCAGGAAATACCAAAATGAGAGTGAAGAGGAAGATTAATGGAGAGGCAACATATCCAGGCAGAGAGAGACAAATGGGCTCATATCAAAAGGCAGCAAAAGCAAAATTCCTGACCCAGCATGCCTTTGCTACTCACTGGTTTCACCCTCACTCCTCCCTCCCTAAAAGGCACCCTCAACAGGAAGTTTAGCCCCTCTTTTCCCTTCTCCAGTCACGTGGGCTTTACCTCCTTTGATTAAGTATTTCTCTAGGTGTGTTTGTGTTTTAAATCCCAAGAGTCCTTAGGGCAATATTTCCCTATTGTTTTAATCAAGCAGAAATGAAAATAATCACCTCCACAATTCTTAACAGCAGTACCGGCTAAAAACGGTGTATTCGTTTCCTAGGGCTGCTGTAACAAAGAACTACAGACTAGGTGGCTTCCTACTAGAGACAGTCACAGTTCTGGAGGCCGGAAGTCCAAAATCAAGGTGTCAGTAGGGCCATGCCCCCACCAAGACCAGATCAAATCCTTCCTTTCCTCTTCCCAGGTTCAGGTGGTGGCCATCTATCAAAGGATGGAGAAAGTCCCTTGGCTTATGGCTGCATCCCAGTAAGCTCTCCCTGTCATTTTTTTCTCCTAAGGACACCAGTTGTACAAGGACACCACTGAGGGCCCACTTTACTCCAGAATGACCTCATCATAACTAATTACGTCTCCAGTGACCCTGTTTTCAATAAGGTCACATTAACAAGTACTGGGGCTAGAACTTCAACATATATTTTGGGAGGACACAATTCAACCCATGACAAAAAGCAACCTACAATTTTGTGTCTAAAGGATGCTCCATATTAAAGATCAATAAAAGGATGGACAGGGGAAAGCTAAGCTTTAATTGGAGCCTTTTCCACCTTTAGTGCCATTTTATATTTATCATGTTTTGATTAAAGGTGTCATGTCTTAACAGAGTTTGGGAGCTTTCCATGGCTTCGTGGCTTGTTTTCTTAACCACCCACTTTTTCACTCACCAGAGTCATAGACATACAGGCACAACAACTGTCTAGACTATAATGACCCCTTGATTGTGTAAATGTTTTAAATAAAGGTCGTGTATCTGAATAAAGCTGCTGTAAATTTGTATGCAGAGGGCCTGTCAACAGCACTGCATGCTAATAGGTATTTCATAAACAGTCCATTTGAATGAGGTAAGAAATCAATGCCATAATTTCATTTTATTAATTACTATTTAAAGAAGTATATCCAAGTGTGAAAAGAATTTCATTACGCATAGATTTTATAATGCTGTTTAATCGAAATTTGCTGAATAAATGATACTACAAAAGTCGTAGATGTTTACTTTCTGTTGTAAATAATGTGTATATATTACAGTTAAATATTTTGGTGATGTCAATTGAAAGATTTCTCATTTTTGAGTTATTTTGGAAGGGAATTTGGAATAAAAGATGAGAAAATCATAACTTACGTTCTTGTGTTGGAAAACGGAATTTCTCCGTTCTTGAGAATGTATTTTGCTTAAAAATTTATTGTTTTGATCATTTGTATTTTGTGACAGGATTTTCAGTGTCGAACTACACTTCAAGAACTAAATGCAATACCTCCTATCTTAGATCTCTTGAAGTCAGAATATCCAATTATTCAATTGTTGGCTCTCAAAACCTTAGGTGTTATTACAAATGATAAAGAGTCTCGAACAATGCTAAGAGACCATCAAGGATTGGACCATCTTATTAAGATCCTAGAAACTAAGGTATTTAGTTTCATTCATTTGACTTTCTATTAGGAAATGTATCTCTCCCAAATGTTCAAAAATGAAATTTTATTCTATTTAACATGTATTAAGTGTAATGGATTAATTTGCTTATTGCTACAGAAAGTTTATTGGCCTGCTTAAATCAGGCTAATTGTACAGGGCAATTTAAACTAATTTTTAAAGTCTTCTGGTTTAGCAGACTCAAGATGCTTAAATTCTTGTCTATGATCTTCCTCTTGATTTCCTGAAACACCTGGGGTGAGTCTTTTAACCTGCATTATGGTTTTCTCCAGGATAAAGCAAGAAGCATAATTTTCCTCCCAGACACATATATTTTGATAATATTGAAGCTAGTAAGTTGCTAGTAAGTCCATAGTTGCTAGTAAGCCCCTTAGGAATTAATTAAACTTTAAGAATACTTGTGCCTTCTAGGATCTCCTGATTATAAAACCTCATCTAGTAGTTTGTTGAATGCCATTTAATTGACTTGAGTGATTCAGGTAGCTTCCAAATATGTCCAGTGTCTTTTGCCACTAACTCTTTATTGAAATAGTAATAAACAGATTTCAGATCCAGTGCCCCTACTTTAATCTCATGAGAACTCACTGTCATGAGAACAGCATGAAGGAACTGCCCTGATGATTCAGTCACCTCCCATCAGGTCCCTCCCTTGACACATGGGGATTATGTTATTTAATTTTCCCTGGGGATCACAACTGGAGATGAGATTTTCGTGGGGACACAGAGCCAAACCATACCAATGGGTTTGTGTTGGAGGGGTGGGTGGGTAGTTTTTTTTAAATAATTGGCTCATGTACTTTTGGAGGCTTGGCAAGTCCAAAATCCACAGGTTAGGCAAGTAGGCTAAAGATTCAGAAAAGTGTGTAGCTTGAGTCCAGGGGTAGTCTGCTGGCAGGATTCCCTCTGTGGCCAGGTAGATCAATCCTTTTCTATTAAGGCCTTCAAATGATTAGGTCAGGCCCACTCACATCATGGAGGGTAATCTACTTTACTCAAAGTCTACAGTTAAATATTAATCTCATGAAAAAACGCTGTCACAGAAACATCTAGAATATTTGACCAAATATCTGGGTACTGTGACCTAGACAAAAATTCATCATCAAGTTCTCTCCTTGCCAAATTGGCAGCAATATACATCCTAAATCATATTTGATCTTCAAATTAAGACAATGATGAGATCATATTTTCACCTAACATGATACAACTATGCCATATACAACCAAATATTTCCCAGTGCTTACCCCAGAAGAGGATGCAGAATCCTTGGGTGATGTTTACCCTTCCTGGACCCACTAATCCAGGCTATAGAAGAAATGGCACCATATGGTAGACACTGATTCAGAGCATATACAGCATTCTGGAGAACCTTGCTCCAGCCCTGCAAGGTCTTGCCACCTAGCTGGTGCTGTAGAATGGCAGAATGGTCTTTAAAAGAGCATTCTATCAAGCCAGCTGCTTAAGGATGGTGGGAACATGGTCAAACCAGTGAATTCCATGAACGTTGGCCACAATGTATTTGCTGTGATGTGAGTTCCTTCCATTCATGATGGATTATCCTTTCTGAGCATTTTTCAGTTTTGGGATTTCCCCTTTACATTTCTAGCTATTTAGGTAAGGCTGAAGTTTTCCATAGCTGTAGGGATTCAGTCGATTTCCTCAGGCAAGATAGCCACAAATTATTTTAAAGTATATATTTTCTTCAGTTTCGGTCTTGCTTTTTCAAAAAATGTTTACTCCAGATTTCAAAATTGTTTTTGGTGTAAGACTGTATGAGCAACTTCACTGACTACCATTTTTGAAGTTTTCTTCTTAGCATTACATTTTATCCAAAAAACATTTTGGAGTAAGGGAAAGGAGAAGACAGGGCACATAGCCAGGAAAGGTGATGTTACTTTGGTAAGCAGAACTCCTGTCACCTGGGGCCTCTGTCACAACAGAATTAATTACATTGTGTTCTGACTGACTTTATTTCCTCTTGTAGTCAAATATGGGAAGTGTACATTTCTTTTAGTACAAACTTCTAAAGTTGCATATGCTTTTATTATTAGGAATTGAATGACCTTCATATAGAAGCACTTGCAGTGATAGCCAACTGCCTTGAAGACATGGATACTATAGTGCAGATTCAGCAGACAGGGGGTCTTAAAAAACTCCTGTCATTTGCAGAAAACTCTACAATTCCTGATATTCAGAAGAATGCAGCCAAAGCCATCACTAAAGCAGCTTATGATCGTATGTCTTATTGTATTTTATTTTATTTATTTGGAGACCAGGTCTCACTCCATCTCTCAGGCTGGAGTGCAGTGGCATGATCACAGCTCACTGCAGCCTCAACCTCTCTGGGCTCAAGTGATCCTTCCACCTCAGGCTTCCTAGCAGCTGAGACTACAGGCGTGCACCACCATGTCTGGCTAATTTTTGTATTTTTATGTAGAGACAGGGTTTTGCTATGTTGCCCAAGCTAGTCTAGAACTCCTGGGCTCAAGCAATCTGCCCACCTTGACTGAGTCACAGCCATAAGCCACCATACCCCAAAATATCTTATTTTATATAAACTAAGCACATGTAATTCCTCTTGTAGTCTTAATTTTGATTAGTACTAATGAACACTAGAGTATTTGTCTGCTTTTTAAAAAACAATTTGAGGCTGGGTGCAGTGGCTCACACCTGCAATCCCAGCACTTTGGGAGGCCAAGGCAGGTGCATCACCTGAGGTCAGAGGTTCGAGACCAGCCTGACCAACATGGTGAAACCCCCCTCTCTACTAAAAATACAAAATCAGCCAAGTGTGGTGGCGTATGCCTGTAGTCCCAGCTACTTGGGAGGCTGAGGCAGAAGAATCATTTGAACCTGGGAGGCAGAGGTTGTAGTGAGCCGAGATTGCGCAACTGCACTCCAGCCTGGGCAACAAGAGGAAAATTTCATCTCAAAAAAAAAAAAAATTGAGAATAGTGCTGTATTTACTACTTAAGGCCAAATTCATCTCACTTCCAATGGGTTAGAGATTTGTCAAGGATATGAAGAATGCAATATGATTTCATTATCATCCTATTTTTTAAAAAACAATTCATTTCTATATTAAGTTCTAAGCCTTCATTTTGCTTGAATTTGGAATTATATAGAATGTATGCATCGTTTGTGAACCTGAAAGCATTGTTTGAAGAAATTCACATTCACAATAATATCTATAAAGTAATTTTTAAGTTTCAGCTGGAGTCTTTGCATTTCAGTGACAAGTTATGTTGACATAAATCTGTAAAATATGAGATTAATTATATCACAAGCACAGAAGATAAAATGATAGTTTTAATTTATGTATATTTGGAGTCTTATTTAATAAAAGATGTGATTTTATTTTTCCCCTTCTGCACCACTACTGTTATAAAGGATGACACCATTGACTATTTTAAGTGATTTATATTCTAAACACATATACTCACATCTGTGTATCTATCTACCTATCTGTGTATATATACATATATATATATACTATGGGAAACACTTCCTTTTCAGCACACACTGGATGTCTTCAAGACAAAGCTTTAATGCAGTAAGCAGGATTTCAGTATCCAGTATGCAGTGTATATAGAGGGGCCTCATGAGTTACATTATAAATTCCTATTTGAGAGGCTGGTTGTGAAACCAAGGTTTTTTAATATTGGCAAAAGACACTTTCTCCAGTATTCTATCAAATGGAACTTATACATTATCATAGCTGGTCAGTTCTATTTTCCTTCTATCCCAGTCCTTCTTAGCTAATTGAAACCCAAAGAGAAGTAAAATGCTAAGACATGGACAATGTCAATCCTAAAATGTTTGCTTATCCCCGCATCTCTCTGGAGAGTATTATATGTATCAAATGTGGCTGGGTCATTCTAAGTCTGTTCTAACTCATTTTGAGGTGGTGAGTTTGATGATCCATTATATGCCACAGTATTGAAAAGCACACAGTTGCTGGTACTGAAGTTCCACTATTGGCATTGCAATGACCTACTCGTGTGATTTTGAGTGAACTACAACCTTTCCAGAACAATGTATAAATTCATTTGCTCATGATTTATTAAGTCCTCACCCAGAACAGAAAAGTAAACAGGCAATCACAATGCAGTGTTCAAAGTGATTAATGACAGAAACACAGGATCACCCAGGAAGTCTCCCAGCACAGACCTGGATCAGATAAATCTTCCTGGAATCAGTGATTTACAAGCTAGGACCTAGAGTAAGTAAGAGAAACTGACTGTTCAAAGAAGGTTCAGCTGGGATGGAGCAGGAGAAGTCATTCTCTGAGAAGGAACAATGTGTGTAAAGGCCAGAGGAGGGACAACATGGTAAGTTCCAGAACTAAAAGCTTTCAGAACAGCCAACGACCAGAATGTCACAGAACACTGAGTGCTCAGGCTGCAGACACAGTGAGGAGTCCAGTGCCCATTGACATTATAAGCCCAGTTAAGGACTTTGGACTTTATTTTAATGCCAACAAAGAGCCATTGAAGTTAGAAGGGAGGAAACCTCACGGATTTTCACTTTTTAGAGAAAGTGAACTCCTGTTGCAAAGTGGAGAAGAGATTGGAAGTGTTTAGGACCAGACACAGAAGACCCATAGGGCGGTTGCTGTAGTAATCTAGGTGAGCTGTGAAGGTGCCCTGAACAGAGATGTGGTGCTCAGGATGGGCTCAAGGTGCTCTGGAAGGAGAGCCACCAGCACATGTGTGAGTATTTGTTGAATGACTATGTTGGTTGATAGAGGAAGAAGGCAATATGAAGCATGAGGCCAGGTTTCTGGCTTAGATAGCTGGTAATAAAATGGTGCCACTTACAGAAATGGAGAACTCAAGAAGGGGAACAGTTTTGCTTGAAGAAAAGGAAATCAATTCCATCTTGCTTTTTAAATTGTGGTGAAATGCAAGTAACATGAAATTTACCAACTTCATCATTTTTAAGTGTACAGTTCAGTGGCATTAAATGTATTCACATTTTTGTGGTGTTGTCCATCCACCGAAATCTTTGCATCTAGCAAAACTAAAAGTACACCAATTAAACAATAATTCCCACTTCTTCACACACACTCCTAGCAACCACCATTCTACTTTCTGTCTATGAATTTCACGACCCTAGATCCTTCACATACGTGGAATCATACAGTATTTGTGCTTTTGCAAATGCACAGCACTTAGCATGATATCAAGCTTCATTTATGTTGTAGGATGTGTCAGAATTTCCTTCCTTCCTAAAGCCAAAGAATATTCCATTGTCTGTATAGACTACATTTTGTTTTCCTTTCAACCATGGATGGACAGTTGGTTTGCATCTGCCTTTTGGTTAATGTGAATAATGCTGCTAAGAATGTGGCTATACAGATATCTCTTTGAGTCCCTGGTTTCAATTATTTTGGGTATATACCTAGAAGTGGAATTACTGAATCATATGGTAATTATATTTTTAATTCTAAGTTTAATCTTTTTTGAGACGCAGTCTCACTCTGTCACCCAGGCTGGAGTGCAGTGGTACAATCTTGGCTCATTGCAACCTCCACCTCCCTGGTTCAAGCAATTCTCCTGCCTCAGCCTCTCGCATAGCTGGAACTACAGGCACACACCACCATGCCTGGCTAATTTTTGTATTTTTAGTAGAGACGGGGTTTCAGCATGTTAGCCAGGCTGGTCTTGAATTCCTGATCTCAGGCAGTCCGCCCACCTTGCCCTCCCAGACGTGAACCACCACTCCTGGCCCAAAGCCTCTATTTAAACAATCACTTTGTCATTACATTCAATTTTAACTACATTTATCATTTAGAGTTATATGCATGTTGAGTCTGTTTCAGTGTGTGCTGTCAATTTCTCCTAGTTAAGCTTACCTGTCCTTATTTTAGATTCATTTCTAAAATTAACCAGAGTATATTTTTTTCAGTTAAAAAACATTTTTAAGGCATTTCCAATAGTGATATACTTTGAGACCTTACCTGTGAATAGGTTTTCGGCCTTCAGACATATATGACCATTTAACTGGGTTTGGAATTGTTGTATAATATTTCTCTTAAATATTATGAAGCTTGCTTTTGTAGAGTTCAAGCCTGATTTCCATTATCTTGCATATGTGACTTTTTTCCTGTATTAAGGTAGAGTTTTTTATTCTGAGTTTGAAAATTTTGCCAAAATGTGTCTAAGTCCCCTTCTCCACTGTCTTTACTACACAGGCAGCTTTTGATCTCCAGAGTCATGGTTTTTTCCCTTAATTCAGGAAGCTAGTGTTTTCTAATATACTGTGGATTCTTGTTTTTGTTTCATTTAATTTTTCCCCATGAATACTTATTTTTAGACCATCTCTGTTCTCCTTCTCTCTATGCAGTGTTTCATAATTTCAGTTTTTAATGCTCATCATGGAATGCAGAGGACTCTGCCTGGGCCTGGTTTTAATAAATAGAGGAAGCCTACAGGGTGCCCTTTGCCTGTTTTCCCATCAATTGAGAGGACAAGGTACTCCTGTAGCCCAATTTTGGATGACAAGGAGACTTTCCTGTGATGTGGCATTGCACTGCCAGAGTTCTACCTTCTCCTGATCTCAATGGCTTATGTAAGAGGAAGGTGATAGAAGTTCAGAGCTTTCTGGAGGCTCTTCACTGTTTGTGGCCTGGGTTATTTGTGGAAATTTCTTTCTTCCTCTCTTACCCTTGCCCCAGGGTCCTTTTTTGCTCCTTTTTTTCCTCAATCATCCTCTTTGACAGATCAGTCCATTTAAAACAGCCCCATGTCTTCATCTCATCTCCATCATGTCACCTGCTGCACCTGACTTCCGTTTCCACCATTCTGCCAAAATAGTCTTTGTAGAATTTGACATTGACCTCTCAGCTCCTAAATCCTGCAGAGGCATTTTCAGTCCTTTTTAACTTGACCTCTGGGTGGGAGTCCATGCTGTTGATTCCCCTCTCCTCCTCTAAACTTTTATCCCTTGGTTTCCAAAACACCCCTCTCTCCTGATTGTTCTAATTACCAGACCAACCTTCACCTTTACTGCTTTCCTCAGCTTATTTCAATACTAATCTTGCCTTCCTGCTTTCTGTCTTGTTCTCTTGAAAATCTTCCTGAGCACTCTCACTTATGACTAATGTTTCAGCTGCCTCCTTATTTGCTTATGAATCCCAAATCTGTTTCTAATTCTGACCTGTCTTCTAAATTCCTGCCTGTCTTCCTGACGGCTTCCAAGCACATCCAACTACACTGCCCACACTTTACTTTGGAGAGCGTTAAGTTGTTTTTGAGAATCTGAACAAAGAGTAACCTTCTGAAAATGTACAAATACACTACATTCTGCATATAATTGCAGAGAGTTCATAGACTGCCTGAAGCCCACCTGTCTTCTGAATTCATGGACCCCAGGTTAATAACTCTTGAGCTAAAATACACAGGATCAAGTCCAGATAGCCCCACTTGGCATTAAAGATTCTTATATTTCATTCAAGTGCACGGCCATTGGTTATCAATTTGTTCTTCCTCACATACTCCCCTTTGTACTCTGGATTGTATAACTTTGTTAGACCATCATTTTGTACTCATTTGCTCTGGTTTGGGCCTTTTGTCTGGATTCTGGTTTGGGAAATACCGTTTTGACCTATTGGTATCTATGTTCTTCCAACGGCTTGATTTAGAGGAAAAATCAAATTTTCTAATTCTGTTAATTTTTAAGGTGTCAGTAAAATAACTGGTTTCTCTTTCTGTCCTTAAGAAATTAAAGAACCTGCTTCCTTGTGCTTTAACCTGGTGCAGCCCACTCTGCTCTACATACCCTACCAGCTTTCTCACACCAGATCTTCACCTGTCCCCACTATGGTAGATTAAAGCAACAATCTGTGCATGAACTAAAGTAACCCAATCCTCACTGGAGTACCAAGCCAGCACAGCACAAAAGTTGACTTCCATTGCTGAGCAGAACCTCCATTTTCCAGATGGCGGAGACATATCTACCTTAACATCATTCAATCAATAGCCGTCTGTATTACAGTAGGGCTCTTTCACCATGATCTTGCGATTTCCTCAATTACTGTGAAAACTTACATTTTATAATTCAACTTATTCAACTGGTAATCTCCCCCCATCCCTTCTGACATAGCCTCCTTTCTTTTTAAATTGTTTTCATCTGTGGCAACTTTACAAAAACTGAAGAAGCATGCCAGGTGTTTTGTCAAATACAATGAATGCAGAGGTGGTTTAATTTTCTTATAGCCTAGGAGTATCTGGTCTGAAAGCTTGATTCTTGGAAACTCTACAAAGGTAGATGATTCCACAAAGATTCAAACTTTCTCTCTGTTCACATATCCCAATAAATTATTATGAGTGAACGCTCTTCTGATTGGAAGTGCAGAGCTTTGAGAAAATCTCTCCATTCCAGACGCAGAATTTCCCCTAAGGACTCTGATCTGCCTTAGCCATAGACATTTTTGGGCAGTACTGCCCACTTCTGACCAGAACACAACATTAAGGCAGAACCAACATCCTTGGGGCCAGTGCTAGAAGATAGGTTGACATCTTTGTCATTTGCCTGATTATTCTCCTCTATTTTTGTTGATTTATTTACCTCTTAACTCTTATTATCTGGCTAGCGCTACCATATTTCCCTCTTCCTCCTGCCTGGATTCTAGGTTCTGCCTTTTTTCCAGGTCTTACGTGTATATTTTGTTAAATCAGTCTGTTCTCATCATGCTATGAAGAAATATCTAAGACTGGGGAATTGATAAGGAAAAAAAGTTTAATTTACTCACAGCTCTGCATGGCTGGGGAGGCCTCAGGAAACTTACAATCGTGGCAGGGAGCACCTTCACGTAGAGCGGCAGGCGAGAAAATGAAAGCCCAGCAAAGAGGGAAGCCCCTTACAAAGCCATCAGATCTCGTGAGAAATCACCCACTATCAGGAGACTAGTATGGGAGAAACTGCCCCCATGATTCAATTATCTACACCTGGTCTCTCTCACGACATGTGGGGATTATGAGAACTGTAAATTCATGTAAATTCACGATGAGATTTGTTTGGGGACACAGCAAAACCATATTATGTGTCTACTTCTTTGTATATCAACTCTTGCCTGCCTTGACCTCTATCTGCCAGAAGCAGCCAGCTTAACCAGATGTGTCTTATTTTAAATTACAGTGGCAAACTCTAAAAACTTAACAAAGATTAAGAAAGCTATCTCCTAGCATTCCTGTATTGAAAGCATATAATCATGAAGAAGTGTAAAAAATGTCCCGCTGTTAGAAAACTCCATTTATAAGTAGATTTTTCAAATATTGCTCCTTATACTGTTAAGAACAATGTAACTATCAATAGCAATTTATAACACTTATTTTTACTTACAATCATCAAGAGAATATTTTTTAGACAAGGTCATGCATTGTCATTGTATGTCAGAAATACAGTTGAAACATCCAAATGCAAAACACACTTTCTGAGTTTTTTTGTTGAGTAAAGTTTTAACATGCATCTCACCTGTGGAAAGCCCAAATCAAATGTGCCTTTGACCTGGTACCAGTGGGAGGAAGGTGTTAATTACTGTGTTGCCATGAGGTTTATGAACTGGCATTAACATCTCAGCAGGAGTAAAAGTGGCACAACAGCAACTTCTGAGAATGGATGAATGAAAGCATCATTACACACAGATTTATTTCCAGTAACGAAACGTCATGCTTTTTTATTTTAAGAATACTGAACAAATGTTATTTTTAAAGGACATTATGCTATTGGTAGCCTAACTATCTTACCATTTTATGATCTGCGTAATTAAAACACAAATACTTCTTGGTGTAGCAATTCAATGAAAGTATTTGGTTAATATGTTACTTCATCTTTTAAATCTATTATAGCCACGCTGCAGTCAGCACTTTTGAGGTTTACTGAACACAGCTGCATTTTGAGAATACTTGCAGCAAGGTTGAGAAACTAATTGCTCTCAGTATCTAGTTAAATTATTTTTAAAAATCTTTTCAGTAATTGTAAATATACTGTTTTCTGAAAGCAACAACTACATACTCCAAAGTTCGTCTTTTCAAATTAATCATTTTGGCCAGTTTTCCTGATAGTATCCATGCCAAGAGGGTTCTGTTTAGAAAATTGCATTTAGAGCCATCAGGAAAATCTTAATGATAAATATCAGCATTTTAGGTCAGAGACTCCAGAAAAGTTTTGGATATTACTTATTCAGTGAAAAATAATAGGATCTATGTATATTTTAAAACATTTTTGGAGCCATATCCTTGAGATTTAAGTATTAACTGAAGCTTTTTCATGAAAAAAGGTTACGGCCTGCCTGAATTCTAACGGTAAATGAAAGGAACAAGAGATTAAAATGATAGGATTACAGGACGTGGTTCATGATTGGTTTAAAATGAATGAGCAGAAGTGTTAATAACTTAGCCTGTGCCAGTTATGGCCAGATTGCTTGACATATATCTGTGTATCAGGTGAACAGAGGCCAAAAGTATTTGCAAATATGGTGCCATCTAAATGTAACGCTGCTTCTGCAAACAAGGACAATTTTTTTTGAGTCATCGTTGAAGGAAGGGAGAAATCATAACTTTACAATGGAAACCTAGTTGTTGTTAATTTCTGAAAATATTTCTAAAACAACAAGTTTATTAAATTACGTATAAGTAATGAACTAGTTCCACACGTAAATATTGTAATCTAAATTATCAACATTTTTTTGCAAAGATTCTTACTCTAATAGAATATTCTTCTCTTATTTATTATATCCTGAGTGCATATGACACATTCTTCCATTTTAATCACAAAAGTAGAATATATAAAAGTTAATTTTATAAACTTTATAAAGGCTATTAATAATCGAATCTATGACAATTTTTTGAAGGAACGAAATTATTTTACAAGGAATTATTTGTAAGTTGTTTCGTTTTTTTTTTTTTTTCTTTTTTTTTGAGACGGAGTTTCACTCATGTTACCCAGGTTGGAGTGCAATGGCGCGATCTCGGCTCACCGCAACCTCCACCTCCTGGGTTCAGGCAATTCTCCTGCCTCAGCCTCCTGAGTAGCTGGGATTACAGGCACGCGCCACCATGCCCAGCTCATTTTTTGTATTTTTAGTAGAGACGGGGTTTCACCATGTTGACCAGGATGGTCTCGATCTCTTGACCTCGTGATCCACCCGCCTCGGCCTCCCAAAGTGCTGGGATAACAGGCGTGAGCCACCGCGCCCGGCCTAGTTGTTTCTTTTTATATTAGTCTCTGGTACCTCTTTATGTCATCAAAACAGTTTGACTTAATATATTTTTTCTAGAACATACTTTAATAAATAGCAACTCCTTTAGAATGAGCTAGAACATAAAAAAATTAGAATTAATATAACACAAAACAAATTATTTTAATGTTCTCATTTAGTTTAATGCAACATTTACGTTAGTATAGTAATGAGAATGTCATTTATAAAAAATCAAATGAAGCCAAGAGAAAACAATGTTTAGGGAACATTAAAGATACTTTAAAGAACATTAAAAATACTTCAGTTTCAAAAGTAGTGTTTTAAATGGGATGAATATAATGATATGTACTTAGAGTCATAACTTTAATTAAATAATTATTTAAATTTTTGCTACTTATGTATGTACTGTCACCTGAGAAAAAATTATGATTATAGTTTGATATAAAACTATACGTTTCTTAAGACTTGGGATCATACTTTACAACTCATTTTTACTTCCTCCTGTCCTCTGCTCTTCTCCTGAACGTCGTAAGCATCCAGCTAATCAGTTTGCTCATCTTAGGCATTCTTCCAATATTGGGTTTTACATTTAAAAGAACCATCAGATAAGCTGGATTTTGTCCTTAGTGAGCAGATAGTCTGTGTGAGCTCGGAGCACCAGGTCAGGTACATGACTGGTGTGAAATCAGTGCTTGCTAAATCCGAAAACTTGCCTTGTTCCTATTATAGAATTTCCTCGGCCATCATACTGATCTCATACAAGGGAATAGGGGAGAAAATGCAACATCCGTGATTCATTTTGCATAATTGCTGCAATCTAAAGTTAAATAGTTATAGATTTGGTCTAGTTTTGACTCATACTAAAGCTAGCAAATGGTCTGAATTCCTATTAGACTTTAGGTGAGAAAGTAATAATAGTTCACAGTGTTTGCATTAAAATTCTGATTTTTTTTCCTTTTTGTGTATGAAAGCTGAAAATAGAAAACTTCTCCATGAACAAGAGGTTGAAAAGTGCCTTGTGGCCCTTTTGGGTTCTGAAAATGATGGAACTAAAATTGCTGCTTCCCAAGCTATTTCAGCAATGTGTGAGAATTCAGGCAGCAAAGATTTTTTCAATAATCAGGGTAAGCCAACTGAAAACAACTCTTTTGAGCATTTTTAGGTTACCATATTTTAGTGCACATGGGCATTTTAAAAGTCACATTTTTACCTTTCTCTTTCTGTAGGTATTCCACAGTTAATTCAGTTGCTAAAAAGCGACAATGAAGAGCTACGGGAAGCAGCAGCTCTCGCATTGGCAAACCTAACCACATGCAACCCTGCTAATGCAAGGTAAGTTCAGAGATCCTCCCCCAACACCGACCCGTGGGGCAATTCACAGTCTAAGATGTTCTAATGTTAATATTTTGACTCTCAAGAGAGTCAATGAATTTCTCCAGATGGTATATCTTTGGGTTATTCTTCAGAATCCCTTATGAAAACAGAATCATCAAATGGGCCTGTTTTCTAAAAATATTGCAAAATCTTAACTATGTCTGACTTTGTTGGGAAAATGTGCAGGCCATTTGATTTCAGGGACCAGGAAGACTCTTGTAGAAGCTTCCACAAATAACACTGAATAATGCTGGAAATGTTAAAGACAACATTGCATGAGCATTTGGTAAATCTGGAATAATGCTTAAAGAACCATTTTAAAAGGATATGAACATTAGATAACAGAGAAACAGTTAAAAGGTCAGTGGCTCACGCCTGTAATCACAGCACTTTGGGAGGCCAAGGTGGGCATATCATTTGAGATCAGGAGTTCGAGATCAGCCTGGCCAACGTGGTGAAACTGCGTCTGTATTTAAAATACAAAAAATTAGCTGGGCATGGTGGCATGTGCCTGTAATCCATCTACTGGGGAGGCTGAGGCAGTAGAATTGCTTGAACCTGGGAGGCGGAGGTTGCAGTGAGCCGAGATCGTGCCATTGCACTCCAGCCTGGGTGACAGAGCGAGGCTCCATCTCAAAAAACAAACAAATAAAGAAAAAAACATATTATGGGCAAATACTGTGAAGACAAGTTAAGGAATAGGAATGCCTTCTGCATCCCAAACACTCTAGTATCTAATACTCATTTTAAAATTACCAAAATAATCTCCCAGCATTTAAGGAAACTGAGATTTTTCGAGGGTACATAATTTTCCTGGGTACACATTTTTATCAAAATCGCTGAGCTGGAAATCAATGCAGGTCTGTCAGACTCCAAAGTCTTTCCTCTATAGGAGATAAGACTGCCTTATAAAATAGTAAGCACTTCATGAAGGCAACTTCCATAAAGAAAATAATTACTTGCCCTCCCTACATCTCATTTGGTATGTTAGTTGGCTTTCATTTATTATTGTTTTGTGATATTGTGGGTAAAATTATCCTTTTCTAACTTGAAAGAAATCTCTGTCTGCCTCCATCACATACATAATAGTTATTAGCCTTTCTTTCCCTTTCTGTTCTCCCATACAAATATATATATCTTTTTTGGCAGGGATGGAGTCTCACTCTGTAGCCCAGGCTGGAGTGCAATGGCACAATCTCAACTCACCGCAACCTTTGCCTCCTAGGTTCAAGCAATTCTCCTGTCTCAGCCTCCCGAGTAACAGGAACTACAGGCACGCCCACGCCCAGCTAATTTTTGTATTTTTAGTAGAGATGGGGTTTCAATATGTTGGCCAAGGATGGTCTTGAACTCCTGATGTCATGATCCGCCCACCTCAGCCTCCCAAAGTGCTGGGATTATAGGCATGAGCCACCGCGCCTGGTCCACCCAAATATTTCATAAGACCCTAATAGAATGACTACAAATCTAACCGCCTGATAAAAACATAACAGAAATGCATAAGCGTCAAAACAAAACTGTGTTCCTTTGGTAGCTACTATCTTTGACATAGTAGTTTCCTAAATTAAGGGTCATCATTATCTCTAGGAAAGCACCAAATTTCTGGAATATTGAGTCCTTGTAAGTAGCAATTTGAAAATAGCATATTCAGTGATTTTTCCAGTATGGTCGCACAATGTAAAAAAATCTTATCAGAGACACTAAACCACTTCTCTCTCCAGTCCATTTAGATTTGTATATTATCTAGAATACTTTAACAGGCCTCCAGAGTGTATAGCTATTTTGATTTGATGTGAGTTTGCCCGGCTTATATTTTTTGTTTTAATTTTATACAAAATCATAGAAAATTAGGATGGTAAGTAGTTCTAAAAGGGGCTGACTTCAGAGAGAGAGCTGCCTTCTCTCTCAGTTTAATTATCTATTTGAGACATTTTTGTCATTTGACTGACTCTATAGTTCCTTTGGTTACCACAGAAAGGTTAGGACTAAATGATACCTGACTTCTCTACTACAGTTAACTTTATTTTCGTAATTTAATTTTATTCTTGTAAATTTTTAATTGCAGTCATTTCTTTAACCCATTATATACTGTCCATTCTGTTATTTTTTTTAATTTTATATTTTGTAAGGGAAATGGGACATGAATGAGAGCGGCTTTCTGAATGCTCTCTGAGGTTTATATAGTTTTTACCTGGGATTTTCTGAGTTAAAAAAATATTGAAGATGAATGCTTTTGAGGAGGATATGGAATCAGATTTGACAGGTTTATGCCAAATGCTGAAGACTGAAGTTGCAAAAGATTCTAGAGTCAATCAAAAGGAATGAACATGAATAAGTCACTTATAGAAGGACTCCTTCTAGAAACCTCCTTGAGTTCAATACCTAATGCGAAATACAATGGAAATGAGACAACAAATGTGATTGGCTATTTTTAATAAAATAATTTTCTGCTCAGATCTTTTTAGAATTGTTAGCTTAAACTCAGCATTGGTGAGTATTTCCTGCGTCACTTTTAGTAGCAGTCCGTTCCATCATCTCCCCTAGGAAGCATCATGGCTTTGCTGCTGGGATAGTGGGAATCAAGGTTTTCTAATTATTTTTCTGTCATACGTAAGTAGTATAGGAGGCAAAAACCCAGATAGCTTTCTCCAGATGCATTTGGTAGCGTTTGAATTTTTGATCCTTGCTAGCCTACTTTTTAAAAATGCACATAAGCACTGCAAATACCAATTTTGTGTGTAGGTTAAAATGTAACCCGTCTCCTACACACATATCTTAATGTGCCTAAAATGAAATTTTAAAACCCAATGCTTAAAATCAGGGCATCTTCTGGAATTGGAGGCTCATTTCACGCATTGAGTAATTGCTGTGTTGTCATGGTGACATATAACGTCGGTGCAATTTCCTTTATGTAATAGATTTTTGCTTGGAAAGTTGTGGGTAGATCAAAATTTTCTAAATTAAATAATCAGCCTGAGGAAGGAGAAATGTACTTTGTGGTAACCCTTTTTGTAAAGCTAACGAGTGCTTTTTTATTTAAAATATTTTTAAAATCTAAAAATAGAATTTTATAATCTTTCTGTAAATTAATTTATAGTCTAATGTATCTGATTTCAAATTTTCACACATCTTGCTTTCTCATAACAAAAAAACCACACTCAAATGTTATAAAATAGTACGATGATGAGCAATTTTAGGAGCAACCATAAATAAATAATCAGACCATTCATAGCCTTATGTGGAAGATTTTCAACTTTATTAAAGTAATCTGATCATCACCTTAATTGATGCCAAAAAATCTTGCCTATTTGATATTCTTTATGAATGAGGTTTCCCAGATACTCAAGTTTAGTGGATTTTTAAAAATTTACTTCTTTAATCAAAAAAAACTTTTAAAAATTTGTGATGTTTGAATTAAAATCTAAAATCTTTTCCTCTCAACCTTCTGTTTTATTTTATTTTTTTTTATTTTTAGACAGGGTCTTGCTCTGTTGCTCAGGCTGAAGTGCAATGGTGCAATCATAGCTCATTGCAGCCTAAACCTCCTGGGTTCAAGTGATCCTCCTGCCTCAGCCTTTCAAGTAGCTGAGATTACAGGCATGCACCACCCCACCCAGTTAATTTTTCTTCTTTTTTTTTGAGACGGAGTCTCGCTCTGTCACCAGGAGGGAGTGCAGTGGCGCAATCTCGGCTCACTGCAACCTCCAGGGTTCAAGTGGTTCTCCTGCCTCAGCCTCCCGAGTAGCTGGGATTACAGGCGCGTGCCACCATGCCTAGCTAATTTTTGTATTTTTAGAAGAGATGGGGTTTCACCATGCAGGCCAGAATGGTCTCGATCTCTTGACCTTATGATCCGCCCACCTCGACCTCCCAAAGTGTGCGAATTACAGGCGTGAGCCATTGCATCTGGCCTTTTTCTTTTTCTAAGGGATGGGATCTTACCACGTTGCCCAGGCTGGTCTCTCAAACTCCTGAGTTCAAGCAGTCCTCCTATCTTGGCATCCCAAAGTGCTGGGATTACAGGTGTGAGCCTCTACATCCAGCTCCCTCTCAGCCTTTTAAACTGATCACGCTGTTATTAAACTTTGGTGGGGAAAGTTATGGTTGCCATTTTGACTAAGTGGCTGCCATATGACCCTCGGCGGTGTTCTCAGGGCCCCTTGGGAATGGGGGTTCCTTGTCCCACTCACTGGGAATAAATTCAGGGTGGCAGCTCCTTTGACCTTCAATGTATTTTGTTGATTACTTATTAGGCTTTTGAGAACTTTCCGTTTTTTTCATTTTCACTGCTGTCAGTGGATCTGATTGGCAGAGCTCTAACTTCCTCCCTGCCAGAGTTCCTTTCAAATCTTCCTTTCTGTCCATGAAAAGCTTAGATACCAGGTAACCCAGCTTTATCACATTTTACATAAAACCCATACAGGAGGGCCTGATGCCTCTTCTCTAAGTACATTTTTTTGCTTCTCAGAGGCCATTTCCTACCCTGCAGATAATTCTTAGGTATGTTGTGGGCATGTGAAATTTCTAGGTATTTGAATTATGGATACTTGAGATGGTAGTTTAAAAATTATTAACGAACATGAACCCTTTTACTTACAAAGGAGCTAATGTTGTAGAGTAAAATGGACATAAAATATATCCTGGAAGTAAATATACTTTACTTCCTTCCAGGAGTATTTTGTTTTAGGTCTTTGCAGTGACCACCCTCTTGCCTGGAAAATCTTTTCCCCGGCAGCCTGTAGTTCCGTCTCTCACCCGCTTCATATCTCTGTTGGAACGCCACCTTGGCAAAGCGACTCAGCATTACCACACGGCTTAAGATCGCACCCCACACACGCACATTCTCAACGCTCCTTCCCTGGTGCCCATTTTACATACGCTTAGCATTTTCTAACATAGCATGTAATTCACTGGTATACTTGTCATCATTTGTTTTTTGCACTGCCCTCCCCTGCCACACACACACACACACACACCGCTAGCATCCATGCAGGGAGCAGCCTTCTCTATCCAATTCACTGAAGCATCCCAAGCATCTAGAATAGTGTCCATCACATATTAGGCATTCAGTAGAAAATAGGCTTACATTAAAAAAAAAAAAAAAAAAAAAAAAGAGTCCGGGCAAGGTGGCTCACATCTATAATCCCAGCACTTTAGGAGGCTGAGGTGGGTGGATTACTTGAGGTCAGGAGTTTGAGACCAGCCTGGCCAACATGGCGAAACTCTGCCTCTACTAAAAATACAAAAAGCTTAGCCAGGCACGGTGGTATATACCTGTAATCCCAGCTACTCAGGAGGCTGATGCATGAGAATCGCTTGAACCCTGGAGGCAAAGGTTGCAGTGAGCTGAGACTGCGCCACTGCACTCCAGCCTGGGCAACAGAGTGAGACTCCATCTCAAAAAAAAAAAAAAAAAGGGAAAAGAAAAAAGAAAAACAACCAAATGTAAAATGACAGTGAGGAAAACGAAGTCTATTTGACAAACAAAATCTGTTGTCAAACAATCAGTCAATGCCCGTTACTTAAAACAGAAAGTAATAATCAGCATTGTTTTCCTTGTTTGTTTTCGTATAACTTGGAAAACAGAAGCAGTAGTGGCGGCTTCCCTGTAAGAACCTTCTATTGACACTTCTAATTCTATATTATCTGTGGAATAAAGATTACTTAAAGTGGGTAAGAATATGAAAAGGCAATAAATAAGAATAAAAACAACTATTTTTATAAAGGCATAGTGAAAGAGGACAACCAGGTTCACTTGTTAGCAGCGAAAGAAGGATAAAGCAAAGTAAAACTATTTTAAGGTGAATAAATGAAAGGTGACAAGGCTAAAACAATGCCCATAGGAAGGAACACATGAAAATGGAAACCAAGAAGCAATAATAACTTTTATAGAAAAGTATAATCCATTTACTTGATTGGACACATATCCTTTATTGGTATACTGCTGATCTCTTTGACAATTCTCAATTTGTTATACGTTTTGGAAATGAGAAAGCTGTTAATTTTTGACTGAGGAAATATTATTTTCAGTTAAATTTCATCTCATATTTATCCCAAGCACCTTTATCCAATTAATTATATCAAAGTTTCATATTATTTATGCAAGTACTGGGGGAATTATTCTTCCGAGGAGCAGACCCTACATATTAAAAGAATATTTAAAACTATTAATTTATAACATCACTGCCATCTATTGGATCTGATCAGAATTAGAGTTTAAGTTATTCCAAGAAGAAAAAGGGTTCAGTGATTTTCACTTACCTTAGCCAATGCTAACCACATTTGGTCACTGGTAAACCATGAAAAGATTGGAATAAATGTTCAGAACTAATAAATATTAGTATAAATCTTGACTAGATAGTTTTCAAAAGATGCAATTATCTTAGGAAATAAAATGTAATGAATAAAATAAAAATATAAACAGTAATAACTACAATTATTTTAATACCTATAGAGGAGTGAGAATTACAGTTTTGTTATAGTAAATTCATGATCATGAGTCCCTAGTTTACACATAGATCATACTAACACTGATTCTTCATAACTATTGCATGTTATATCCATGAAGAACTGAGTGATTTCCCCAAATCTTAGAGATCCTTTTATCTCCATTTTTTTGTTTTTCTTGTTTTTTATTTTTTTACTTCTTTTGACTTTCCATGACTGCAGTGACCCAAGAAAGTTCTAAATGGTAGCACATATAGTGGTGACTAAAATAATTAATTGATTGATTACTGGTCCATCACCAGCTTCTACAATACCAGAGACAAAAAGCTCTTCCCCAGAAACTGTCTTGCCATTGTGTTCTCTATGGTCAGCACTGCACAAGGGAATAATGAAATACATAAGCAGTACACCCCAAAGGGACTCCAAGAACAGCTAGAATGCCTCCAAATTATATGGATGTGCATTTGAGCACTTTGGAAACCTTAGAATGTCCTTGTTATATATAGCTGACTTGTCATTTTGCATTATCAATATTAAACATTCTCTTTGCTAATATAGAAATAAAGCATTGACTAATTTTAATACCTATTAGAATTATTTATGGAGTATCATACCCAAGAATGCCATGTAATTCGTAGAGAAAACTTTAAAACGTATGCCACATACAGAACTTCACTTAGTGTTCAAGCCAAGTCAATACTCCATCTAGTGCTTCAAGAAAAATCAGTACTGCACAGTGACCAAAGTTCTTATCAATCATTTCAGTATTGTCAAGGAGGGGCATGATCTTAAGTGATTTCCTGAAATGTTAAATTTCTCCAGCAGAAATAAAAAGCACTTTTCAAGCCTTTTAAAACATGTCTGTCCCATTCAGTAAAGTTGGTGTGAAGAGAATATATTTGTGTATTTATTGTTACCATTTCTTTTATTCTATTGATTTTAGGCTAATGGTTATTCCTTAGGATTGGCTATATTTCATGGTGGAGTTGGCTGTATTTCATGGTGGAATGAAGGCTGAGTGCAGTGAATGATGATGATGATTTTGAAGCAGGAAAAAAACTCCTCTTAAAGTTAGCAAAATACAAACCACGAGTTTCACTTTTCCTTCTCCATCCCTGTACAGGAAGAGATGAAATGGCTGGACATGTGTTCCATCACCCTTTGAAAAATCAATGTTAACACCCTGTTCTTAGGGCACACTTCTTGGCCAGTACTCACAGACCTGCTTATAGAAGTAATCCTGTCATTTAGAATACTTTTTACTGAAGAAGCACTGGCCATAGAGATAATCCACGGTGATTTACAAAATTAAAATGTAGTCTCATGAAAAATGCAAGGTCGTGTTGTAGGCTTGACGTATAGGTTGTACGGCTATTGTCTTTGTCGCATAGGGCTTTTCAGAGTTCCGTTTTTCCTTCTAACAATGCAAGGAACTGCGTCTTTATACTGACCCCTAGTGGCAGTTTAGGAGGATGTTGGGGGAGGGGCAAAAAAGTAATGGAAGGATTGCTCTGTAGTTTAATGAAACGAATATTAATTTAATTTGAAACACTCTCCAGTGTATCTAAGATTAGATTTTTAAAATATTCTTAAAAGATTTCTAACTGAAAATTATTCCAACATGGTGCTTTTAGAGATAATATTCTACTGCTAAACGTGTGTTTAACAGATGCTAGTGTTTGACTTTGTCCCCTGTTAAGGTGTAGCAATTTACAAATGTTTTGAGGCATTCATTGTACTGGTAGCTGGACATCTTCTGTGGTATATAACCAGACAGGATAAATTTCATACTCTTGAACAACATAAAGTAATAGATCTCATTGCTATTATGGTTTCTCTAGAGTTGATTTTTGCACTTGATTTTGTACAATAGATGATTTTGTTTTAAATTCTTATTTATATCACTTTGTTGTAAAATTCTACATCCTTTGAATTAGAATACTCGCAATATGAGTGTCTTGGAAGATAACGAGCTAATTTCATAACTTTTTAGGAGGTTTTGTTTTGTATTAAGGATAAATGTATTATTTTGTATTAAGGAAATACGTTCTCTGGAAGAACGTATTTAACATGTTAGTTAATACCTTAAAAGGCCTCTGGAATTAATAGATAAAATAAATGGGGAAAGTCTTCATGGTAAACCTGAGAATTATTTTTGCGTTATTTCTGTCCAGGTTTACTGAGTGGATGCTTTTCATTTCTGCCCCTTAGAGCCTAGATCCTCCCTGCTTGTTGGAATCTTGTTCTAAACATTGGTTATGCTGACTTGGAAAAAATCATAGTGAATTTGGAAAACATAGAATGAAAAGCTGAATTCTGCAACAGAACAAGTGGATTCCACATCCCCATTTCGTGTCGGTGGATGCCCACCTGACCTTGACCAACAGTTTGAATTTGATTAGCCACCAATTTTGTGAGGCTAAGTGAATCCCATAAAATGTTCAATTAGAAAATTATCCATGCTACTTTTATTACCTACAGTGCAGAGACTGATATTTGCATAACCTCATTTTAAAGTTGCTAGTACTCTTTTTCAGGTTTAATTTACAACATTACTGATTTTCAGAGGAAATCTTTATACTGTGTGATTTTTCTCCCTCTCTTTCAATTTGAAGCATGCTTAGACCTATATAAGTTTATTTTTACCAACCCTTGACTTTTTACATTAATCATTTCTCTTGATTTTTCTTCACTCTGGAAATGGTCCTTACGGCTCATTGATTACACTTGAGTGGAAAGGCTTGCGTAAGATTCCTGAGGAAACTGCCTCAGCTCTAGCCCTGCAGGTGTAGGAGATTTGGCTGTTTAACTAAAAATTCTCTAAAAATGAAATTTTCATGCACACACACGAGTTTTGCAATATGATCGTATGTTTCTATGATCTGAAAAAAATGACGCTGTTGTTGAAAGCTGGCAGTTACAGGCCAAGTATTGAGCTAAGTCCTTGAGTGCAATATATCATGAAATCCCAGAGCAGTCCTATGGGGAAAGGAATATTACTGTCATGCCCATTTTGCAGATGAGGAAACAGGCCCAGTGCTTACTCATGGTCACAGAGGTGGTTTGTTCTCTAGGTCCCCAGGGAACCAGTAGGCACTGAAGCTCATACTCTCCACCCTGGCAACTTTTATTTTATTCTCTCCTCATCAGTGCCTCCAGGACCCAGAACTTCTCCACATTCCCCACCAGAAACTTCTCCTGTGCTGAAATTCATGATCTCTTTGAATTCCTCCAGACTGAATGGTCAGCACACCTTGGACTCACGCCTGCAGGCACCTTTGGAGACATCTTTCCTGCCTTCCTTTCCCTTTCTCTTTGCTTCCCACCCTCCCTCCGCCTTTCTCCCGGGGTTCCTTCCCCCAGGCCCCCCTCTCCTCCTCTTTTCTGCCTCTGCCTCCTCCTTTTTCTCAGTTTCCATTCCCTAAGGAATGATGTCCTAAAGCAAGTAAATTCTGTTGTTTTATTTTGTTTTCCTGGAAATAATGTACTTTTTAAAGCTTAAAAGGTTGAAAAATGTAAAAAATAATGAATTAAAAGTCAGAAACCCATGTTTTTTTCCTGTCTGTTGATTAACTTGCTTTTGAGCAAGTTTTAGTCTCCCTGCATCCTGCCGTTTTGACTGTGAAACAAACAAGTAAAAATGAATCTACATGATCTACTGTATTTTGTGCATGATAAGCGATTACCCCCTAACCAGTATCGCGAGGAGTCTGGAATCCAGCTTTCACTGGGAGCCAGGTGTGATCTGTCTTTATAGCTGTTATCATTTCATTCCCAATGGTAGGGAACTTACCACTTTGAGTGTAGGGATTATTATTATTATTATTATTGGTAATGATTCTACCATTATCTGGGTATTCTTTACCTGCTGGGCACTGTGCCAGGCTTTAGGGGTACCACAGGAAAGGAATGCATCCGGCCTACATTCCAATCAGGGAGACCAGTAGTACCCGAATAATTTTAGAAAGGTAATTGCAGAACAGATAACAGTATAGGTAAACTTAAAACAGAGCAGCGTGGAGAGAGGACCATGGCCCCGGGGTTAGGAAAGGGGCCTAGAGAATGATGCCGGGCTTGTCAAGGAAGGGTCCTCTGAAGAACAGACATCTGAACTGCTGAGAATAAACCATTCATGGCAAGTGCAGGGACTTTTTTTGTTTGCTATCACACCAGAGCATTCGGTATCCTTATTTAGTTAAGAAAATCAACAACATGGTATCTCTAATTACTTTCTGACTGTATCCCTTGTCATTGACAGATATAAAAATAGGCTGATTTCCAGGCTAAACAGAAACATTTTCTAGCTGCAAAAGTCATTTATTGTGAATATCCTAACTCCTTGACCATCATTCCTGTTTTATTAGAAAACAAGTCACCCATCAAAAGAGAGCTGTTCTATGCTGATGGCAGGTAGTTAATTATGAGTAGGGCATTCTAGCCTTTGAAACAGAAGGTAGCATGTACGGAAGTGAAGTGTTGTGATTGAACAGCTAGGTCAATAAAGACTCCACGTCACTTGGAAGAAAATTACATATGATTTCCCCAGACTTTGATTGAGTGCCTCAAAATCGGTAGCAAAACATGCATGCTTTTTGTGGAAGTGCTGGGTTAGCGCTCACTATTCTCTTTGCAGTCATGCTGTTCTCTTTGAGAAAGCGTCATGTCACCACGGCGGCAACATCAAAGAGAATTCTGAAAGTCTCAAAATGAAACCTGCTAAGGTGCATCAATATGGTGTAATCCATTCACATATTTCTTAGCATTTTTTTTTGGCATTTTTCTGATTTTGCTATAGATGCAAACATCTTTTTTCCCATGGCTAGACTTTAATTATATTACTTTAAAACCCTTCATTTTAAGCATTTGCCGACAATTAATTGTGTTTCTCTCCCTTAATTGTTAAAAACTTCTTTAAATAATATTTCTTTAAAAGGAGAACATTCTCTTGGCTAGTTTGTCAGTCCTGGAGTTCAGCCAGAGTTTGGGGGCACAAATACCAGCGTCCTACAATTGTGGGGCTGCGGTGGGACAATCCTTGTTTTGGACTCAGAAATTGACCAATTTAGCAAACACACTCCACTTCTTGGATCATTACCTTTGTTGAGAAACTGGCTGGAACAAGAGTCAGGAATTCTGTTTATAGCATTCCAAATCTGGCTGTGTTAAACAGGAGACGTGTTTATCATAACGGTCAGTGTTCCACCTGTCCAGACTCCCTGCAGCCGGCAAGGCTTAAAATGCCAGCCCTGAGTTGCTGCTGTGTACCCACCGTCCCTGACCACTTGCAGCGTGTCTGCCGCCAATATGTCTTCCTTGGTGTGACAAAACTCACGGAGACATATGAAAAGTCATGCTGGTGGGAATGGTTGTAATCACTGTTAACAAACAAGGTTCTTATTGCCAATATCACCATCTGTTCCATCGGGTTCCACATATTACCCTGTATGTGGGCTCTGTAAAACAGATTTCTGTTCTGCCCAAGGTCACCCTTGATTCGTGTTACCAGACTTTGCAGATGGGTTGAATGTGAACCTCAAATTGCAGCAAAGATTCAACTCTGAAAGGTACCAAATGGTGTCATCTGGTGCACACTCAAATAAACAGAGTCAACAATGTCTGCAAAGGCAAAATAGAGACATCCCTTGCTAAAAGAGATGAATTTATTCCCGAGAAGTTGTCTAAAGTGCAAAATTTTATTTCTTGAATATCATCTAAAAATTACCTCACTGTATAATTGGAGAAGCAAGAGGGTGGGGAGGAAATGAACCGATTTCAGGAGCAGCTGTAAGTGATAAAACTGGAAATCCCGGTGTTGTTGGATCCTGTCCCGTCTTGCAAACTTAAAGCTGAGCTAAGCACATTCCCCCTCCCTCCTCCTCAATACCTGCAGCGGATTTCTGCTCACTAACCTAGAGTTCATTTGAGTCAATTAAAATATATTAGTCGTCTCCGCACCAGAAATAAAAATAAGACTCCAATATTACCTCTAAGAAGTATGTACCAGGTACAGACGTAGCACAGAGGAGGGAGTGATTAACAAGGAGGGCTGTGACTGTCACAGATGACTTTGAAGAGGAAGGGACAAGTAAGCAGACAGTGAAGAATGAGATGGAGTTCTCCAGCCACAAGTGCCAGACGGATATGGAAGAGTGTTTGGAGCAAAGGGACCACAAGTGTAAAGACACAGACATGAAATTGCATAATATTTTTAGTGAGCCATAGACACTACCTTTGTGTGTTTGAATTTTTCCTCAGTGACGTTTTTAGTGTGCTTTCTATAAGTGCTTTTTTATTGTGGGGTTTGGGCATTTAAATGAAAAACTCTGTTGAATTCCATTCATGAATGCTGCAAAATAACATTTTAAAGTCGTTACTTTTCTCTGATGTAAACCTTTGTGCCAGAACATCATGTTTTTAAACAAAAAGAAACGTGTATATTTAGCACACAAATGCTCTGAGCTCATGTTAAAAAGAAACCTAGTTTGGGGATCCAGAAGTGCCTCCTTGAGGAAAAGATGTTTGTGCTGAGCTGTGAAAGAGGGCTGGGCATTGTCCCAGGGGGGAAGAGGATGTCAGGAAGTGCGAACAGCACAGGGGAACCCTGATGTGGGAAAGAGCCTGGAACATTGAAGGTTGCCAGAGAGGCCTAGAGCACAGAGCTACAGGAAGAGGCAGGCGGGGGAGGGGGGTAGGGCTGGCATGGGAATCGGGGGCCACTTGTGCAAGGCCTCAGGGGCCATGTCAGAAATTTGGGACTAGGCCAGGCATGGCAGCTCCCTCCCGTAATTCCAGCACTTTGGGAGGCCTAGGTGGCAGGATTGCTTGAAGCCATGAGTTTGGGACTACCCTCAGCAGCATGGCAAGGCTCCATCCCTAGAAAAAAAAAATTAAAAATATAACAAAAAAGAAAAAAATTGGGAACTTTATCCTAAGCAATGGGAAATTTTGAAAATTTTAAGGAGGGGAGTAATATGATTATAATTATAAAAGATCACTTTAGCTGTAAGATGGAGGAAAGACTGGAGGGGGTGAGGAGAGACCTGTTAGGAGATGATTTATATCAACCCACAAGAGAGGATGCTGGATTGGATTCCGTGGGAGGATGGAGAGAAGGGAGAGGTTGGAGAAATGTGGAGGAGGAAATAGTCAGGATTTGCTAATAGATTGACAGCACGTGACATGTCAAGCTTCACCTCTGTTTACATATATCAAATGATATCAACAGATGTTTTTATACATCCCCATATTTGTTTTTTAGTTTGTTTTTTTCCCAATTTACATTTTAAACTCCAGTTGATTAAACTCCAACTGGATGGAGACTAATGATAGTAAATATCAGAAAATATTTTCAAATTATTGTGATGACATATGGCCCTATAATTCTGGATTTTAAAACAAAGCGGTTTGACTTCCATCCCATTCATTTGGATAATGCTATACTATTTGGAAAACTGAAATGTGTTTTAAAAATATGACAGGCTTCGGCTTGTGTACAGGGAAAAATAAAACAGAATCTCTGAGGTTTGAAATAAACAGAATTAATTCAATCCTTTTTTTGTTTTTTAAAGTACGAATTCTGCAGTTTATTTCTATATAGAAAATTAGTTTTTTAAGGTAAGAATAATAGTTTAATTTTCCACCATGATAAGTTAATTCAGTTGTTCTTTTTAGACTTAGTGCTGCACATAGCAAATGATGGGTGGATGTGTACATATAATGTACCTTGTGCCAGCTGTGCTTGCACGATTCATCTTTCTGCACTGGCGTTTATGTTCAATTTAGTAAAAGCTATATTCCACTGTGTACTGGAATATTTGGTTTTTTAAACAGCTAGATTTTTATGCATTTCCCTTTACTGTCTCCGTGAAGAGCAGAGAAAAGAGCAGAAGGTAAAGGTATAAATGAACCAAGTCAAAATATGCCTTTGTAGAGGAGAAAGAAAGAAACAGAATCAAAGCAGGCCGGCTGAGCGTTCAGATACACCTGGTGTAAATTCTTGTATCTCCATGAACAGATTTTCTTAGTTTTTAAGACAAATGAAAAAGATGATGTAGGACCCTACGAACTCCTTTAGTTTTCTAAAATCTCTGTGGTACACACAAAAGACAAGGTCTTTGAGAAATTATTGCATGCATTTACTTAAAACACCTCTGCTTCTACCCTGAATGCCATTGAAGCACCCTGTGATTTTATGCTCTTTCTTAACTCTTCAGGATGTTTTAAAAAGTAAACATTTTCAAGGAAAAACCACCAAGTAACAAAGGAATTGTGTATTTGGCCAAGGAGTGTTTATAATGATTTAAAAATACAAGATATTTGGTTTAAGGGACTGATTGCATTAAGTACCTGAAAAATAAGGAAAAAAATGATTTTTGAAGAGGTTAAGTATATATAATTAATTAGAAAATGCGTAATTTAACATTTTTGCTGGCAGTTGTAAAAAGTATTCAATATTTCCATTGTAAAAATAGGAGATGTTTCTGATAAGGTAATATATTAGAACCTCCAACGTTTCCCTCTTTCACAAAACCAAATGAACACCATGCCAATTAATAATAGGAGAGAGGATGAAAAGTGAAATTAGCTTAAGAATGTTTATTTTATCCACTAGGAAAGTAAATTAAATGCTGATCCTTGGGCTATTACAGTGAGGGATGCAGGGCCTTTGGACATTTTCGTATAAGTAAATTTTGGTTACATGTCATCTGACCAAATGTTAAGGGATGTCATCCTAGACAATGAACGGGAGATATTGAAAGAAGAGTTACATATACAAGGACTGAAGAATGAGTAGAAGTGAAGCTAGGCTCTGCATATGCCTTTGTGGGATGGGGTGTGTTTGATGGACTGGTTTACATAAGAGAGGGTGTGAGGTGGTCCTAGGAGGGCGACACGAACTGACCCCTTCATTTTTTAGAGCTGCTGTCCCTCTTCGTTACGTTCCTGCCCAGTCACTGTGGCATAGTTTCTTTCAGAGCTGGTGCCACAGTCACAGCCTCCTTAAACCCACAGTTACCAGTCTCTTGATGGAGATTTCCTTTGCCTCCTCTCTAATGGACAACTGCCATAACTTCTTTTCTTGAGATTGTCAGTCCTGCTTCACAATAAGCAAATTGAAGTGACAATACCAAATTAAATTTAATTCATCACAATTCAGGATGATGGGCTGAATCATATAGCCTTAATTTTTTTAAATTTTCTGGTTATTATTATGTAATCCTAAATAAAAAACGTGTCAAACAAAAACTTAAAAGAGATGTTCATATTATTAACATCTCAAGTATTTTTATTGCCTTGATGACGTCTGTTACTATGATGATTTAAGTGGATTTTGAAAACAGAATTTTGGGTCTCCCTTTAAAATCAGGATGCTCTCTTTATCTTCTTGCTTGGAACATCTCCAATTTAAAGTGATTCCAAACATTGAAGAACATAACTAAATTATCTCCCATTCATTAAAATTCTCTAATTTTTATTTTTACCACATATGAGCTTTTAATCTGATTTTAAAACAAGGACTATTTTGTGCTCTTAAAAGATTTAGGCTATCTAATTGTGAAAAAATGTTAATATATGAATAGTAACTGTAGCCTTTTTATACTAGAGACAGGAAATTTAATAACTGAATATGCCTACATTACTAAAATTATCTATATCCATATCATGACTTTGATCTTTGATGTTTAATTTGTAAAAGAAATATTCACATGCAGAATGATTTGCTGGTTTCAAACCTGTTAACCTTTGCCTACAATTAACAACCTAATTTGAAAAAGAGGAAGACATGCTAATGAATTTTAACTTAAATCAGGTGTTTCCATGCTCACTCATTTCTACTATTTAAGGCTCTGTTTTCTTAATAGCTAGGAATATTTTATCTTCAAGAGAACTTTCTAATAATTGTATGGTTCTTGTATAAAATCAAATAAGAGTTTCTTTAAATAGAATTTCCTGTTCTTAAATGTAAATAAATTAAAAAAATGGTTGTCCCATTTTCTAAGAAGCCGTAGTCATCTATTTCTGAGGTTTCTAAGAAACAGTAATGGTATATTTTTCTATAACCAAAAGCTGTAAAAGTAGAAGAAGAATTATTTAAATTCATTCATAGCTCCAAATTTCCCAGACTCCATTTAAATCACTAGTGCTCAATTCTGGGTTCATTGCATGGCAAATTAATTTATTTCTAAAATTGTATTTCTGTACTCATTTGTTTTATCAGCTTAGTTGCATGCTCCAAAGATAATTTTTGAATTCAGATGAATCACATTCATTTCGCCTTCATTTACTCAGCGCTGCTGCTGAAGCTGATGGTATTGATCCATTAATAAACGTCCTGTCTAGTAAACGAGACGGAGCCATTGCCAACGCTGCCACAGTATTAACGAACATGGCCATGCAGGAGCCCCTGCGCCAGAACATACAGAATCATGGCATCATGCACGCCATCATCAGCCCGCTGCATTCTGCAAACACAGCCGTGCAGAGCAAAGCTGCTCTCACTGTCGCCTCAACTGCCTGTGATGTTGAGGCCCGGACAGAGGTGAGAGTTTTAATAACATGTATTCTCTCAATTTTCTGGCTAGTACCTGCTGGTGGATTCATTTGGAACCTTTTTAAGTGATGGAACAAACCTATCATTTAAGTCCGTCAAAACTGGTACAACAGTGGGAAACAAATTGGCATTGTCTTGTCTTGTTTTGTTTTATTAGCAAAGAAGGTGAGCAGGTCCTATAAACCCAGCAATTCTGTTTCTAAGTATATACCTAAGAGAATCTGTTGCCTCTGTGTACAAGGAAGCATTTTTTTATAGTATCTAAATGACTGGAAACAAACCAATTGTTCAATCGTTAAGAGAACGGATAATGCGTTGTGCTGTATACATAAAATAGAATCTCATGTCAGTGAAAGTGAATGAGCTACAGCCTCACATGTCAGCAGAGATGAGTTCACAGCATTATGACAACGAAAAACAAGTTGTAGAGAAATACGTACTTACGATTCCATTTATGTAACAGTCAAGAGGATGCAAAGCTAAGCACTATGCTGTTTTGGCATGCATACATATAAGTTAAAACTATAAAGTAAATTGAGGGAATGATGAATCTGAAATTCAAGAAAGTGGTTGCTTCTGCAGGGAGAAAGGGGGGCATGTAATAGGATGGAACACACAGGGTTCAGTGGCATTGAAATGGTCATCTCTTAAGCTGGGTAGTAGACCAACAGGTGTGCTTTTTACTAGAATTCTTCAAATTATGCATGTGGGTTATGATGTGTACTCTTGTGTTTCTCTTATATTTCTTATTTTTAAAATATACAATTGCATTTATCTGAAAATCTATGATATAAAAATGTCCTTGGTAACTTATGGTGATACTATTAAATCTTCAAAAAAACTTCATTTAGGCCGGGTGCAATGGCTGACACTTGTTATCCTGGCACTTTGGGGAGTCAAGGCAGGTGGATTGCTTGAGGCCATGAGTTTGAGGCCAGCCTGGGCAATTAGGGAGATCCACATCTCTACAAAAAGATTCTGCCTCCTAAAAGAATAAAAATACAGCTGGACTTAAATCAACAATCATCCTCTTTTTTTTTTTCTTAATTTTCTCACATTTTCTTGTCACCATGGGACTCATCAGAACATCCTGGGACTTTGTTCTTCTCTGTCCCATAAAAATAACAAAGCCAGCATTTATGGGCACCTACTGTGTGCTACATGTGTGCTAAGCACTTTACATGCATTTAAGCCCCACTTGAGATACGTATGTTTGTAATCCTCATATTACAGATGAGGAAAATGAGGCTTAAAGCAATATACTCAAAGCAGAGTTGGTAAGTGGCAAGTCAGGGATATGAGAACACGTCTGAGTCCAGAGCCCAAGCTTCACACGAGGCTGTCTGCTCAAACAACTGCCTAATCCTTTTCTTCTGTCTCCTTGATCTCCATTCTGCCTCCCTTTTTGTTCCCATTGACTCACTTCATTTGTGCTCACTCATGCAGGTAGTGGTAGACACCACTTACTGTGTGCCAGGTGCTCTGTTGGGTATCATGGGCACAGTGACAAACAAAGGTCCTCTTTATGCCTCCCTGCAGCCTGCAGGGGCACCCACCTAATTCCTGGAGTATGCAGGAGACCCTTTACTTTTTTCCCCCTCCCCTTCTATCCCCCTTACTGGCTCCAGGCTGATCTTTCTAACGTGTAACCCTCTTCACATCATTGCAAATCCCCAGTGTGCTGCTCAGCGCCACCTGCAGGAGCCCCCATGACCTGCACCTGCCTACCTAAGGGTGTAAACTCCAACTGTCCGGGTGGGACTCTGCACCCCAGAAATGCCACACTACCTGTTACTCTATCTGAATGCTCTGCTCTCAGAGCTGTACCTGCTTGATTTTTCTGCTTTCTTCCTTTTCCCCACCTGATAAATTCCTATTTCCCCTACAAAATTCAGCTCTACTCTCCTGTCCCCCAGGAGGCCTTTCTTTAGTTTTTAAACCGGGGTGCATCTTTCTCTATGCTCCCATTGCACCCCTTGTCTTCCTTTTTTGAATGGTATGGTTCTATGTAAAAGACTACAAGCTCCTTGAGGCTTTAGGGAAAGGAACTGAGATATTTTTGTCCCTGTGTCCATGTCATTAATATATACCTGGCACATAACACATGCTGAATGAACAGTTGTTAAGTGAATGAATGAATAAATAAATGGAGGAATTAATGAATAAATTAAATTTTTGCCTAAAGGACACATGGTGTTAGATTACTATCTTATCTTATACCCAGATATAAAAATGATCAGAAAGTTGGCTTGCTAAGCGTTAGGATGATTTAAGTGAACTTTCTAAGCTGTCCAAGTAATATGTGATAAAATGTAAGCCCAACCAGGCCCTTGTGTTTGAGATGAGAGTGCCTGAAAGTGGAACGCATTCCACAGGGATCTTGCCTTTGGATACTAACATTCACACTGGTAGAATAAGAATATTCTTTTTATCCTCCAGACACATAGATAATTCAGCATTACATTTCAGACATGAGACAAGAACTCTGCCCAATCTTTCCTTTTTTCTGATTGGAATATTTTTTTTTTTTTTGAGAGGGAGTCTCCCCTATCATCCAGGCTAAAGTGCAATGATGCTATCTCAGCTCACTGCAACTTCTGCCTCCTGGGTTCAAGTGATTCTCCTGCCTCAGCCTCCCAAGTAGCTGGGATTACCAAGCTCCTGCCACCATGCCCGGCTAATTTTATATTTTTGGTAGAGACAAAGTTTCACCATGTTGGCCAGGCTGGTCTCGAACTCCTGACCTCAGGTGATCCACCTACCTCGGCCTCCCAAAGTGCTGGGATTACAGGCATGAGCCACTGCACCTGGCCGGAATAATTTTATACATGAGTAATGTCTTTTAATAATGTAATTAATGAAGTTCTAGGCAATTCTTTTCTTCTTTTCATCTTCTGTCCTTGGAGAAAGGAAGAGAAGACACTGTACAGATAGCAAAGATGGGTCTTTCTCTGGAGAATTGCTTGAGTGTTGCTCTGGCTGCACTGCTGACTTGGTGGCCGTGCACGGTGATGTTGGGGGGTCCTTGCTGGCATCGGTTCATCCTACCCCAGCCTCAGAGGTGGTGTTAACTTCCTATTGCCGCTGCGACAAATGACCACCACTTAGTGGCTTAAAGCCATGCAAATCTAATATCATATAGATTGGGAGGTCAGAAGCCTGAAGATGTGTCTTATGTCCTTGCCCTTTCAGCTTCCAGGGGCTTTCTGCTTTGCAAGGCTCATGACCCTTCTTGGATCTTCGAAGTGTGTCACTCCAACCTCTGCTTCCATCATGTATTTTTCTTCTGCTTCCCACACCTCTATCCCTGTCTTATAAAGATCCTTGTGTTTACACTGAATCCTCCTGGATAATTCAGGATCATCTCCCCATCTCAAGACCCTTAATCACCTCCGCAGAGTCCCTTCCAGGGATGAGGACATCTTTGGGGAACCGTTATTCTGCCAATTACAGAGCCAAAGGAACATTCAGTGTTCAGGAGCAGAGTGAATAAGCATCCGGCATCCCACATGCAGGCAGTGAGAAGACAGACTGCCGCAGTCCCCGTCCCACATAAAATCAGGATGACCTCCCTAGGATACTTTCCTGGGGCCAGTAAACTGGGCTTCTGCATGTAAGGGTTTGCAATACATTTTGTCCCCTGAATTTAATAAGCCTAAAGATAGACACATTCTAAAGCATTTTTACATAGTTAAAACCTTTTAGCCATCAAATAATGAGATTTTTTCAAAGGCATAAATACTTACATTCTACACTCTTAATGTGTGACATTTTGGTTTCTGCTTTAGTTAAGAAATTCTGGTGGATTGGAGCCCCTGGTAGAGCTGCTGCGCTCCAAGAACGATGAAGTCAGGAAGCACGCCAGTTGGGCAGTGATGGTGTGTGCTGGTGACGAGCTGACGGCCAATGAATTATGCAGGCTCGGGTGAGTGGATGCCATCTCAAGTTTCTGGCTCAGATGAAGAGCAGATGATGGAAAGGCACACTCTTCAGGCCCAAGGAATTTCAAGCAGAGTCTGCGCTGCTCTGTCATTCCACAGAACACTCAGGAGCTCTGCCTGTCCCCAGGACCAGCCTTGGCTAGAAGGAACCGCCCGGAGGCAGAGGGGTACCCATTCACTGCATATGAATGCTCCCCCACTGCCCTTGAAAAAATCATCTTTGATATTTTTTTCTAACCCCTTTATCTTGATAAGTGCTTCTCTTTTACTTTCTTCTGCCACTGCCAAACAAATTCTATTTTTCTCCCAACTTTCAAGGCTAAAATTAAACGGGTGAGCTGTGACTATCACCTCTATTTTCTTCCCCACCCATCGAAACCTTTTCACCAGAATTCCACATTTAACCACCCTCACCAATGAGTTCTGTTGACCAAAAGCAGATGAGTTTGTTGCCTTCAGCACATCAGCGAATAGGGTTTTCCGCGCCCTCCCTTCCTTCCCTCCCTCTGTCCCTCCCTCCCTCTCCCTCTCTTTCTTGTTCTCTCGTTCTCTCTTTCTCTCTTTCTTTCACAGTCTTGCTCTGTTACCCAGGCTAAAGTGCAGTGGTGTGATCTCACACTGCAACTTCTACCTCTTGGGTTCAAGCAGTTCTCCTGCCTCAGCCTCCCTTGTATCTGGGGTTACTTTTTTATATTTTTTATAGAGACAGAGTTTTGCCATGTTGGCAAGGCTGGTTTCCTGATCTCCTGATCTCAAGTGATCTGCCTACCTCAGCCTTCCAAAGTGCTGGGATTACAGGGGTGAGCCACCACATCTGGCCCCAGGTTTTAAGTTTCTATAGATAGGTTTCCTTTATTAATTTCTAAACATTTGGATTCTTTGCATATATTGCATCTAGTTAGATGAAAAAGCTGAGGTCCTATACTAATTTTGCTTTTAGATGAACAAAGAACTCTTTCTCCTGAAAGTGTCCTTTTCGCCTGTTTGAATATGGGTTACTACTTGGCATATGTATCCTTAAGAAGGGCAGGTTTATCTTTATAATTCTGTCAGAGTTACTTATCTAAAAGGGTGGGGGAGGCTTTAAGCTCCATCTCCATTCTCCCTTCAGGATCTTAAGTCAGTATAGTAATGGAGACTCAGTTTTGGTTGGCTTGTATAAAGCAAATAATGCTTTTTGCTTTTATTGAAAGGGCTTTAGATGTCCTTGAAGCAGTTAACCTATCAGGAAGTCGGAAAAATAAATTCAGCGAGGCAGCTTATAATAAGTTGCTCAACAACAATCTTTCCCTGAAATACAGCCAGACCGGCTATTTGTCATCAAGTAACATAATTAACGACGGATTCTATGATTATGGTCGGGTAAGTGACAGCACTTATTTGTGGTTTAGTATGTAGGATAATAATTTTTATTTAATGCTGATACCATTACATTGCAATTTCAGAATCACTGAATGTGATTTATATTTCACGGCAGAAACTCGAAAATCAGCACTTCATTCTTAACTTTGTTTATAAGATTTTGCATTTTTTGTTCAGTTTTAACTAGAATGTGATTACTTGTAATTAAATCAGCTTGCTAGTGGCAGTCTCAAGTTTCAGATAAGATACAAAAGAAAAGCTGGGTGGGCCAGTGATGCACACCCGGAGTCCCAGCTATTTGGGAGGCTGAAGCAGGGCAATCACTTGAGACCAAGAGCCCAGGAGTTTGAGGCTACAGTGCACTATGGTTGCACCTGTGAGCAGCCATTGCAAGACCTATCAAAAAAAGGCAGCATAGCAAGACCCTATCAAAAAAAAAAAAAAAGGTATAAAAGAAGGAGCAGGTCACATGACTCATGCCTGTAATCCCAGAACTTTGGGAGTCTGATATAGGAGAATCACTTGAGGCAGGAGTTTGAGATCAGCCTGGGGAACATAGTGAAACCCTGTCTCTACAAAAATCTTCTAAAAATTAGCTGGGTATGGTGGCATGCATCTGTAGTCTGATCTACTCAGGAGGCTGAGGTAGGAGGATGGCTTGAGCCCAGAGTTCAAGGATGCAGTGACCTATGATCACACCACTGCCCTCCAGCCTGTCTTTAAAAAGAAAATAGCATTTAAAATTTGGGGGCTCTATTATTTCCATTACATGAATGTTGACAGAAGTGAGAAGCTGGAAATTAAAATCTTTAGGACACTTTTTACATGACTGGTTTAGTCAGTATTTTCTACTTCTTCTGGAAACCAAAAGCAATGAGGAGAATGGGGGAAATGTTAAAAGCCCACAAATTCCATTTTAAGCAGAACTAGGAAGCAGATATGGTCTGCAGAGTTAAAACACTTTTAAGGGTTGCCAAAAGCTCCCAAGATCAGGCAGAAGCTGTGCAGGAGGAAAAAGGAAAAGGAAAAAAAAATCACAGACAGGAACAAGAGAGCTAATGAAAGCAGAGCTCAGAAAGCAAGCACCATGAGCGCTGCGTACTTCCTGAGGTCACGGGAGAACTCAGAAGCGCAGGAGCTGTTAAGTGTTGTCTTCCAGGCAGGTGTAAGAACTCAGGACATGGGGAGTGAGGCTGACAGCAGAAGCCTTCTTGGACCGATTTGGTTCCAAGGAGCAGAGGAGACAGGGCCATAAAAATGAATCACTGAGTCTCGTTTGCAGGAAACACTCGATAGCGGTAGTGGAGAACTAGAGAAAATTTGAATAATTCAAAACAGCTCACCTTAAACTTGACACTCACTCTCCCTTCTGCCTCCCCGACCTCCTGCCACCACTGCCGTGCCCTGTAACACCCTGCAACACACACAAACCACTGAGGAGACATCACTCACAGGAAGCCCATCTCCTTCAGTGATAATTTAAAAAGAATGTTGCAGCATCAGGACAAAGCTGCTTTAAGAAAACCAAGGTGGGGAGGCGGCGGAACAAACAAGAAAACCGAGGGAAAAAGCCAAAAAACGATCGTGGAACACTTATCAGGAAAACCTTGCCATAGATCAGATTAAATCGTGACAAAATGTGTTTGGTCATGAAGTTTTAAAACATTTAATGAGACAATTTCTTTTCTAAATAGGGATGCTCTGATTCATTCATTCAGTAAATATTGTTCCAAGTTTCTGATACTGGAGTCTGTGAAAACGTCAGTAAACAATGGAGACTAAGATCTCTGCTCCCATGGTACCAGTGCCAGGGGACAGAGAATAAACACCTAACAGGATACGGAAACAAATCCTATCCCAGGGTAGAAATGAGAGGCATGGGCCTGTAATCCCAGCACTTTGGGAGGCCGAGGCAGGTGGATCACTTGAGGTCAGGAGTTCGAGACCACCTGACCAACATGGTGAAACCCCATCTCTACTAAAAATACAAAAATTAGCTGGGCATGGTGGCATGCACCTGTAATCCCAGCTACTCAGGAGGCTGAGGCAGGAGAATCACTTGAACCTGAGAGACAGAGGTTGTAGTGAGCCGAGATTGCACCATTGCACTCCAGCCTGAGCGACAGAGTGAGAATCGATCTTAAATAAATAAATAAATAAAGTCACCAGGGAGGGAGAAGAGGGCAGCGCAGAGGCAGGGTGAGGCACTCTGACATGCTGGGGAGCCCTGAGGTGTGGGCGGTTGCAATTTTAGAAATGGTGGTCAGGTGGATCTCACTGATAGGATGATCATTTCCAAGCCCAAGCTTGCAGGGCGTGAGGGCCTTAGTTGTGGGCAAATCTGGGGCTGGGGGGAGTCCTGGGCAAATCTGGGGTTGTTTTCTAGGCAGAGGAAACAACCATTGCAGGAGCCATGAATGAATATATGCTTGGCATGTTCTAGGCACAGCAGGAAGGCTGATGCGGCTAGAGCTGGGCTAGCAAAGTGGGAGGAGAGCAGACTCGAGACCAGAGGGCTATCGGAGGCCAGGTCACGTGAGTCTTGGAGAACATTGGAAGGACAGGGCCTTTACTCTGAATGCAACGGGAACCATGTCAGGATCCTAGGCAGAAGAATGGCAGGGTCAGCCTTATTTTAAAAGGCTCACTTTTGCCTTCTTTCCAAAGGACCATGAAATGTATCTTGGATGAGAAAGGGATTCAACTACAACTTAATTGGAAAAATATCTCAAAACTGATCTAGTCTAGCCCTCTTCCTCCAGGCTGGTGAAACTGCCCGCACAGGGCTTTGTCTGGCCTACTTTTAGACACACTCACAACACTTTTAGTCATCTGTTCCAGTGCTCAGTTACTTCTGCAGGCAGTCAGTTCTCCCTTAGGTATATAGATGGATTTGCCAATCCAAATACTTCCAGGGGCCAAGATGATGATGATGACATAAAGCAGCTGAGTGTAAAGCAATCGAGATGATAAGGAACTGGCTCTGTCCTGCCCAAAGGCAAGAACATGCACAAGCTTCAGGTTCCTATTTCTAATTTTATATATGCACAGTATACATGTGCGTGTTTGTGTGTGTGAAATTAGACACTGCAAACAGCTGAAAACATGTTCTGTCTGTACTCATTTTCAAAAATATGACCTCATGCTAATACTACTTTTTAGCCCTTAAATTATTTTACAGATAAATCCCGGCACCAAACTGCTGCCTTTGAAGGAGCTCTGCTTACAGGAACCAAGTGACCTACGGGCTATACTCTTAATCAACAGTAAATCTGATGTGTGAGTCTTTGCAGGCAGAGGGGTTGCATGGAAGCACATACTTGTGGTTGTTGTTGTTTCTCCATCAACATGTGAATATGCAAAGATTCCCAGATTGTTTTCTCCTGTATCTAGCACCTCCATGAAAATAAACACTGGCTCATAAACTCATAGCCTGACGTGGAATAACCGTGAAATAGCCACCGCCACAAATCAATGAGCCCTCTGCTCCCTTCCTTTGACTCCACACTACCAGTCAATTTCAAGCACATTCTGAAGTCAAGGCCTCCTACTGGGGAGTCACTGAAAAAAGTGTAAACAGCAGCAAACCAAGATGAGTCATGTTTGCAATTCTCCAGGACTATGTGCTGGAGAACAGTTACCACCCAACGTTTCTCTTTGATATAAGAAGTCGATGGTACAGCTAAAAATGAAACCTTCCATGGTCTTCTTAAAAATGATCATGTATATCCATATAGCCATATAGTACTTATGTGATACATTTTATACAAATAATTTCTGTTCTAGCTTATGAAAGGCTTTATAATAGTCATTTGGCAGTGGCTCACACCTGTAATCCCAACACTTTGTGAGGCTGATGCAGGTGATTCCTTTGAGCTCAGGAGTTTAAGACCAGCTTGGGAAACATGGCAAAACCCAGTCTATACAAAAAATACAAAAATTAGCTGTATATGGTGGTGCATGCCTGTAGTCTCAGCTACAGCTGAGGTGGGAGGATTGTTTGAGCCCAGGAAGTCGAGGCAGTGAGCCATAATCGCACGCCTGCACTCTAGCCTGTGTGACAGAGACCCTGTCTCAAAAAAAAAAAAGCAACTCCTCCTTTATACTTTAAAAATAGCTGGTCACTGTTAAAAGTCAGCTGCAGCTATGACTTTCAGGAAAAAATTCTGGTTTGTGAAATAAAACAATAATCTATTGACAAATAGATTATTTTAATCTATATATAATTTAAATGTGCAAAATTTTAGTTCTCCACCTTCATCTATGGAAGATAAATCAGATGCTGGTTATGGACGAAGTATTTCTTCTTCATCTTCCTTAAGAAGATCAAGTAAAGACAAGACCAAGTAAGAAACGAATGTTTTATCTATACACAAATAACTCCTCCTTTAATTTGAGTGTGAAAAAATGTTTTAGATTTTAGATTTGGGCAACTGGATTTTCATTCTTCTTATGGTAATACAATTGCACAACTGCCTTTTACATTGCTGTGGAAAGTCGGACCTCTGGAAAAGGAGCCGGGAAACCTGGTTCTACATTCTATCTGCCGCTGACCTGCAGTGATTTGGGCCGCATGACTTAGTGTCTATGTGGGTTTCATTTCCTTAGTTGCAGATGAAATAACGCTGGGTCCCCGGCTTCGTGATGGGGAAAGGAATCAAAATCATATAATGAAGTAAAAATGCCTTGTAAACTCTAAATGCAAATGTAATGTATTGTTATTTTCCATATGATTGAAATTGGTTGTGGTTTTTTTTCAAATGACAAGAAAAAATAGTTATCATTTTAGTGCCGGATTTGGGTCTCCCACAGAAGACAAATCGGAGGCAGCTTCTGGACGAAATACTGTTCTCAGCAAAAGCGCCACCAAGGAAAAAGGCGGGAGGTAAGAAGGTGTCCTGAGTTCCTCAGTACCCAGCCAGGCTGGTGGCAGTAGGAAGCTCTCTTCTGCCCTCAGTGTGTTGAACCAGGCAAGACTCATGAGATGAAATTAAAAAGGAACTTGATTTTTGTCTCCTACCATCTCTTTAAAATTTACCCAGAGAGAACTGCCTTCTGGCTCCGGCTGAAAACTCGGGTCACTTGTAGTAACAACAGGGTCCTACAGTCGCTTTAATTTAAAAAATGACAAAAGGGACAGCAGTCTCTGGTCCATCCTTTGAAAGCCCAACCCTGGGTAACCAACTTGGTGTGAGGATTTCTGCATCCCACGGCTGCCTTTTGAAGGTGGGGAGCCCCACACCCGGCCTGGGCCCGCCCCGTTTCCCCATCCCTTTTGCCTCCACGGCGCTCCCTGCCCCCTCCCTGTCTCTGCCCTCCATGGGAGAAGGACCGAGGCGGTGGAAAGACAACACAACACGCTTACTTGGTTGGGACAATTACAACGTGCTTTTGAGGCCTGTGTATTTTAAACGTCCTTTCTTCTACATGTTGACATTTTTTTTTTTTTTTCTTGAGACAGAGTTTCGCTCTGGAGTGCAGTGGTGCCATCTCGGCTCACTGCAGCCTCCGCCTCCCGGGTTCGAGCGATGCTCCTGCCTCAGTCTCCCAAGTAGCTGGGACTACAGGCGCGTGCCACCATGCCTGGCTAATTTTTGCATTTTTTGTAGAGTCGGGGTTTCACCAAATTGGCCAGGTTGGTCTCAGACTCCCGACCTCGGGATCCGTCTGCCTCGACCTCGCAAAGTGCTGGGATTATAGGGAGGAGCCACCGTGCCTGGCCCTACACGTTTACACACTTTTAAAACATATTCTGTGAGAACGTTCCCGGGTCCTTTGGAAAGCTGTACTGAGTTACGTAGACGTAGCCTGCGGGGACCGCGGGGCACTGGAGGCCGTGGGGAGGATGCCAGACCTCGGCTTTCTAAGGAGCTCCCAAGGCGTAGGCAGTGGCTTGCCACCGCCCCCCCCACCTCCGCCCAGACCTCTTCATTTTCTGTCTCTAGCTCTCTTTCCTGTTGCTACAGTCCCTGGTTCTCAGCATTCTCATCACTGCTTCTCATCTGCTCCGGTGGTTCCAGTCCCTAGCTTCTGCTTGCTCTCCCCTCCCCTTCCCTGTCCTTCCCTTCACCTCCCTCCCTTCCGCCCCATCCCTCTTCCCTTCCTTCCCCTTCCCTGTTCTTCCCTTCCCTGTGCTCCTCTCCCCTCCCTTTCCCTCCCTTCCTCTTCCCTCCCATTCCTTCTCTTTCCCTTCCTTTCCCTTGTCTATCCCCTTCCTTCCCATTCCCTGTCCTCCCCTTCTCTCTCCTTCCCTTCCCTCCCCTCTCCTTCCCTTTCCCTCCCGTCTCTTCCCCTTCCTCCCTCCTCCTTCTCCTTCCCTTCCCTCTTCTCTCCCTCCCTTCCCTCTTCTCTCCTTCCCTTCTCTCCTTTCTCCTTCCCTTCCCTTCTCTCTCCTTCCCTTTCCATTCGTTTCCTTTCCATTCCTTGTCCTTCTCTTCCTGTCCTTCTTTGTTTTGCTCTGCCCTGCCCTTTGGCCTCTCTGAGCTTCTTCCCACTGGACTAAAAGCTCCTCAAGAATAAGGACATGTACTGATTTGGATACTTTCTTTTCATCCCTGTATTTAGCGTCATGCCTGGCTGGCACTCGTAGGCATTCACACTTACTCAAAAGAACAGAAATGCAAACTTTTGCAGGAAAACGTTATTTCCGACAAGTTCCATACTTATAAATGATGCGTCTGGAGCAAATAGGTTACCTTCTCTTTGCCTCTGTTTCCTTATCCGTAAAACTGAAATAAAAATAGAACCATTTCATAGTGCTGTTGTAAGCCTCAGGTAAGTCAACACATGTGAAATGCTGAGCGCGTGCCTGGCACATGGTAAACCGTCAACAAATGTCAGCTCCCATTGTTATTATTGTTGTACTAAACAGTTGCAAGGAGCCAAAACCCACTCCAACTCTACGACCATGTAAAGGAATCCAGTGCAGGGACGCAGAGGGTCCTCAAGGGGACAGGTGACAACTGCAGGGCCTGCCCGTCTCTCTTCCCCTTTCTCTTTCTCTCTCCACCCGCATAGCATCTTCCTTGCTGGCTTTTTGTTACAGCTTCACCTCTAACTGTAGCTTGCATGTGAACTTGGTTTGCTAAGGGACCACATCAGGCCCCAATTCCAAAGCAGCCTTCCAGTTCAAAAGCCTGGAAGCAATCAAGTACAATCTCTGTCTCTTCGTACATTTTCAGGAGACACAATCTTATTTTCACAGGCCAGCCAGAACATTGGCTGCCTGAAACAAGTGTCCCCTGTAGTCCACCCAGCTATGGCCCTGGGGAAGACTCAGCCTTCGGCTCTTTTGCTAGGGACAAGCCACTTGACTGATGAGCAGTCACAGGACCCTGGTATAAATACAGTCCCTCAGTCAAAGCATGCCTTTCTCAGACTGGTGAACATCAGCTCTCACTTTTGGTTCTTCTGCTCTTCTTGGCTTTTACAAATTGTCTGACTTTTCCTACAGCTTAATCTGGTTCTTAATCCTAGATCTTTTGGGCAATGCTTCTGGGTGGGAAAGCATTTTGTGTGCTTGTGAACATCAAGCTGCTGATCGCCACACAGCTCTGGTTTGCTTTATTGTGGTATTTGACGCTGACATTTTCTGTAACACTGTGAAGCACTCACATCTTGATCTCATTAGATCCATGTCACTTTGTTCTATGGATAAATCCCTTCTTTTTGGGCCCTTAGTGCTATCTTCTCATCCTTTGCAATACCGTAAATACCAGTGTTCTCTGGGGTTCTTCATTTCCTCCTGTTCCTACTCTCCACTGTTTTAGCTCCCACTCCAAAGCTGAGACCCCTCTCGAGTCCAGACCTGTGTCCAGTTCCCTGGTAGAGTCCTCTGCCCTATCACTCTGAAGGTACCTCAAGTTCAATATGTTCCAACCTGAACTCATTGTTCACCGCAGCTCCCAAGCCCCCTGCCCCCGCTTCCTTGTGCTGGTTCATGTTAACCATATTCACCTATGCCTAGGAATCATCTTGAAGTCCTTCTCATTTATCCCTAATACGGAATGACCAAAAGAGTCCTATCCACTCTATGTCTTAACTCTCCTACAACCATTTCTTCCCTTTATTTTCACTTTCACTTCCCTGGTTCAGGACTTTGTTATGTATCATTCACAGCAACCTTCTTATTATACGGTAAATCCTCCCACTTTTGCATAACCCTCCATAAACCCGTCCTCCATGCACGCACCCCCGGAGGTGCTCGCCCCCACCTTTTTTGTTGTCGTTTGTTATTTTTTAGACCAAATCTCACTCTGTCACGAGGCTGGAGTGCAGTGGTACAATCCTGGCTCACTGCAATTTCTTCCTCCCAGGTTCAAGCAATTCTCATGCCTTTGCCTCCCTAGTAGCTGGGATTACAGGTGCTCACCATTTTTTTTTTTTTAATTAGAGGCGGGGTTTTGCCATGTTGGCCAGGCTGGTCTCGAACCCCTGGTCTCATGTGATCTGCCTGCATCGGCCTCCCAAAGTGCTGGGATTACAGACATGAGCCACCATGGCCGGCTGCTACACGTCTTTTTAAATGAAAGTCAGATCATATGACTCTGGCTAAAATAAAGTCCCCTCTCATCTTATAGAGGAAGCCGAAACTCCAGCCGTGGCCTGCCCTGGACTAGCCTTTCTTGTTTTGTGGGCCTGGAGTTCCTATTTATTCTTTATTTTCTTCATAATTTTGTTTTTGTAAAGCCTTCTGTGATCACGCCAGGGTAAACATTTATTTTGTGCCCATTTTTTTGTGAATTTAGGTTTTTGATTATTTTGTTAGCTATGGTTTTTTCTCACTTTATTGAGGCAAAACTGTCCACTGAATTATTATGTACACTTAAACATGATGTTTTGATATCTGTGTACATTGTGAAATGTTTACCACAATTAAGTTAATTAACACTTCTATCACCTCACAGAGCTCCCTTTCGTTTTTTGTAATTTTGTGGTGAGAACACTGAAGATCCACTCTTAGAAAATTTCAAGTATACACTACAGCATTATTAGATATAATATAATGTCTCCATGCTATACATTAGCTCTCCAGAACACAGTCATTAGTCATCCCAAAAAACTGAAACTGCTCTGTGAATTGATTCTATCTGCCCTGATTTGTGTTGATTTATTTGTCTTTCTTACGAAACAATGAGCTGTTTGAGATCTGGGACCATGCCTTTTTTTAATCTTTTTATCCTTAGAGCCTAGAATAGTATCAGGCACATCAGGGGCAGTAAAGAAATATTCATTGATTAAATATTTAAAATTACTTCAATTACTGAATGCTGCTTGTTGAAAGGAACAGATGTTTGACTCCTTTACAATATGCCCAGGGAGAACAAATATAAACAAATGAGAATAATTATTCCTTTTTGGTACTGTCTTCACTCTCCCTCTTTCTCTGCACATTCTGGCAGCTCACTTCCCGCTTGACGATAAACCCTGAAGGAGAACACAGAGACTTTGAATTCAGACACAACTGGGCCTTGGTCTTTTGAACTATAAATGAAAATGATGATCCCTGCCTCAAAGAGCTGCTGTAAGAGGAGGGATGGTGTCAGGAAAGTGCCTGAGCACTGCCTGGCACACTTAGGGGCTCAGTGTGCGTCCATTCTGTCTTCCCTTCTTAGCCTTTGGTCCATTCAGGGGTAGATTAGCCATAGCCCTGTTGTCCTAGTCAACCCTTCTTGTCTTGTGACTATTAAAACTCTGGACTCCTGGAAATAGAATAAAATATTTTAACTGTATTTATCTGATAAGCCATTGAGAATATTTTATGTTAAAAAGAATGAGACAAGGTTGGGTACGATGGCTCATGCCTGGAATCCCAGCACTTTGGGAGGCAGAAGCGGGTAGATCTCCTGAGGTTAGGAGTTTGAGACCAGTCTGACCAACATGGAGAAACCCTGTCTCTACTAAAAATACAAAATTAGTCAGGCGTGGTGGTGCATGCCTATAATCCCAGCTACTTGGGAGGCTGAGGCAGGTGAATCACTTGAACCCAGGAGGTAGAGGTTGCCGTGAGCTGAGTTCATGCCATTGCACTCCAGCCTGGGCAACAAGAGCAAAAGTTCACCTCAAAAAAAAAAAAAAAAAAAAAAAGAGTGAGACAATAGCAGAGACATGGAATCAACCTAAATGCCCAACAACAGTAGACTGGATAGAGAAAATGTGGTACATATACACCATGGAATATTATGCAGCCATAAAAAAGAATGAGCTCATGTTCCTTGCAGGCACATAGATGGAGCTGCAGGCCATTATCCTTAGCAAACCAATGCAGGAACAGAAACCAAATACTGCATTTTCTCACTTATAAGTGGGAGCTAAATGATGAGAACACATGGACCCATAGAGGGGAACAGAAACACACACTGGGGTCTACTGGAGGGTGGAGGGTGGGAGGAGGGAGAGGATTAGGAAAAACAACGAATGGTGGGTATTGGGCTTAATACCCGAGCAGTGAAATAATCTGCACAAAAACCCCCCATGACACAAATGTACCTATGTAATAAACCTGCACATATATCCCTGAACTTAAAAGTTAAAAAAAAAAATTTAAAAGAAGGTAATAAAGGAAAAAAATAAAAGGAGTGAGAGATACTGACAAAGAATGAGACATTGAGAACCGTGGAGTGGCTACATTTTTGAAAGGGAGAGGAGAGAAGAGACAGGAAAGAAGTAACTTCAATTACGTGTGAAGTGTTCTAAAATGGAAAAAAGAAAGGGAAAGTGTGGATTTCTTTTTCCTGATGAGTATCATTACGATGCAGCGTGGAAACTCAAACTGCTGTCTCCTGGGTGACCAGGCACCGTATTACTTTTGGTTTTGAAGGCTTTAGCTGTACTCCCCTTCATGGCAAAACATACATAGGAGACGTGATTAATTTGTTCCTGTTTATCCACTCCCTCCTTCCTTAGTCTTCACGGAAACCAACATATCTAACATTCCTTCTAAAGCTTTTCCTTATAGAGGACATTTAAATGTAAACATTTAAAAATAGCATTCACTAGACCTGTTTGTGAAATGTCTGATAAGTTCTATCTACAGTGTTCTTTTGTATTCAGACCAGCTTTCGTAAATGTTCACTTAATTGAACATGAGTTTATTACACACATTTAAAGTTAGTTGTTTTGCTGTCTCCTTTTTCATATCTTCTTTCCAGGCTGCTTGTGTCTGAAGCCTTTTAGATATTTACAGCAAATGCTTTAACATTTCTGTTACTCACACAATCTTGATCTACAGTATAATGATTTCCTAAAACATTTGTGTTTTTAAAATAACTTCCCACTTCTCTCTTTTTACCCATAATTTAACTGTTGTTTCTTCCCCAAATCTTGACTACTAAAGTCTTTCAGAAGCAGATATTGTTTCTTAGTCACATACAAACACCATCTCACCTTCTTTTCTACAGTTCATTCATTCAGCAAATACTTACTGAGCCCCTTCTATATGCCTGGAATTGTTCCAGTGCTCAAGATACAGCAGTAAATGAAAAGCTTTGCCTTCACAGAACTTACATCCTAGTGGGAAGACAGACAACAAAGAAATACACACACACACACACACACACACACACACACACACACACACACATAATCACACAATCAGACACTACCCAGAGCAAATCCCATCTCTAATTTGAACAAGGCCTTGTTCCCATCCTTTTGGAATAGATTGGGTGGAATAAACCCCGAATTTGAAAACATTTCTTTTAACGTTGAACTTCTGGAGACTTTCATATCTTTATCACTCATGTGGAATTTATTGAATGCTGCCTGGTATTGTGATTATTTTCCACATAAGAAAATCTTGCTTAAACTGAAACCCCAAGTGGGCTGGGTTGATGACCTGTATTTCTCCTACCAGCCTTGTCCTATTTAAATAGTCGACGGTATCAAAAAGGAGCAAAGGATTAAACTCTGAAAATGTCAATGCACGACTTAGGGCCAGCCAAATATTCCATATGTTTACCTGCTCTCCTTTTCATCCACCTATGAATGTAGAAAAATGCCCTTAGAGCTTTGGATCCCCGGTAAATCCCTGTTTCCTGAAGTGGTTTTGCTAAAGTTTCTGCAGGAGAGGTAAAAGTTCTGCTGTCTTTAACTGTAAACTGATGCTCTTTCTGAGAATTAATTTTGCCAGAGTTAATCTTATAATTTCCAAGTGTTTATTTCCATCAGCATGAAATGAAATTTATTTAAGTACTGAAGCCCTTATTAATATAACCTGGCAGCCTTCATGGGAAAGAAGTTCAAAAGAAATGCTTCTATCAATATGAAACTGCATTTCAGGAGTTCTAGGAAATTCTCTCTTTTTAGTCATTCATAAGATTGCCCTTCCCGAAGGCATATCAGATATTTTCTTCTTCATGCCAAATGATTCCTTGTTCTTATACTAGACAGCATGCTCTGTGAGAAACACTCCTGCCTCTGTTTTGTAGGTAACTCTGAATAGTCGCTGTATTCAGTGACTGAGTATTGCACTGACTATTGGAATTGAGCTCTCCAATCTTACAAGGCTACCTTGCAATTTTAGAAAACAAGTGAACCTGTTTGTGCTTCCTGCACTTCTAATTGATCTTCCTACTATTGGCTTCTAATTTACTAAAATCCTAACTACATATGTGACAATGTCCAATTTATAATTATTATTATTTACAGATAAGAGAAAGGGGTTAAGATGATCTTTCTGGGAAATACTAACTTTTGCTTAGAGATTTTATCATAATATATCGTGGGTGCATTCAATGATACATGACTAACCTCTCGTTAGCTGCAGCAAATATTATTTTTAATTAGAAAGTATAAAACTTTTACTACTTCTTATAAATAATATAGAGCTTTGTAATTCTCGAATAGCAGTTGGCAGGATTATTTTTCTATTCTTTTCTTCAAAATAAAAAGAAAATTCATCTGGACCTCAGCCAATTCTTCCCCTTCACATTGTGCTTCTAGTAATACTTAAAGATAAATAATTCCCGCCCCTTACTGCTAGTGTAACAGATGCTCAGTACTCATGAGTATATAACAAGTGATTGGCCGGGCATGGTGGCTCATGCCTGAAATCCCAGCACTTTGGGAGGCCAGGGTGGGCAGATTACTTGAGGTCAGGAGTTCGAGACCAGCCTGTCCAACACGGTGAAACTCTGTCTCTGCTAAAAATGCAAAAATTAGCCAGGTGTGGTGGCACATGCCTGTAATCCCAGCTACCCGGGAGGCTGATGCAGGAGAATTGCTTGAGCCGGGGACCCTGAGGTTACAGTGAGGGAAGACTGCACCACCGCATTCCAGCCTGGGCAACAGAGAGAGACTTCGTCTCAAAAATCAAAACAAAACAGGTGATTCACCTGCCTGGTCTGGCCTAGCCCCATTTTCTTGATTTTCTTGACCCTCTGACACTTTTGTTGTTTTAAGTTCCTTGTTCTCAATAAGGTAACAAAATAGAAGCTGCTGTTGAATCTTCATATTGTCAGATCCTGTTATAATGAACAGGGTGTGTAAGAAAATCTGCCCTCAGGGAAATGTCACAGAGGGCAGTGTGGTAGATATTTAGATAAGGCAACAATTCTTTTAAATCATAAACAGAAGCATTTATTTGCATATCATTGGTTAACTGACAAAATTCTGCTGGAAAAATGGAACTATAGAGCTAGGGTCAAGCAGAACAGGCCGGCACTGTCCTCCTTGGAACTCCACCTCCTCAAAGTCCCACCCAAACCTGTTCTGGAGACTTCTCTCATCATTCAAAAGAACTAAAGGCCTTGGGCAGGGAAGCAGGTCTGTGGTCACAGCTGGGGTTATCGGACAGCCTCCCAGCCCACACTGGAGTCACCACACTGTCTGGGGTCCTGGAAACTTAGGTTCTTGTTTCATTCATGTTTAGACCCCTCTGCCGAAGGTCATGTTTGGCCATAGATGGTGCCTCTTGATCTCTCTGTGTGACTGTGGGTCAGCCGAGAGCCTATGTGCTTCAAAACAAAAAAGGTGTCTATAGCGGTATCATTTATTAGACTTGCACCTTGGTAATTATTAAGGAAAAAAATCATTAAGGAAAAGGATAGGCTGTGTCTTGGCACAGCTGAGAAGCGAGAAGGCTACGACTCCCCTGACTCCCGCATCTTCCCTGTTAGATTTCCCTGAGTTCCTTGCAAAGCTGCTCTAGTGAGTGGCCATGGAAATCCTCCCCACTTTCTCCCAGAGGGCTGTTCAGCCTCACTGCGGGTTCTAGCAGTGTGGCCTCTCAGCTAGCAGTGAAAAGAAGAGAAAGTAAGCATTGCCGAGGCACAAATGACAGATAAGCCGTTATTTATCAGCCCAGAAGTATTTTAGCAAAATGATGATTGCCTTCTTTGATACTGAAAATGTTTATGTTTGTGTCAAGCTGTTTAGGTGTGTTTGTTGCAGAGTAAAAAGTGGGGTGTTGGTCATCAGGTCACACCAGCATCCCCTAGGGTGAGACGCAGAAAGTGAATAAAGACAGGCATTCCATCTATAGTGTTAGAATATAATTGATGTAAAAGTAAAATAATAACTCTCATGTAAATATAAAGTGAATACACAGCAAGGTTTATTTTAAAATTGATTTCTTATACAATTCTATGAATTTTAACAGAAGTGGAGATTTGTATAATCATCATCAGAACCAGGATACAAAACAGTTTCATCGCCCCAGAAATTCTAACCCTGCTGTTCTCTATTTATTCTCTGTTACTGTAATTTTTTGTTTGTTTGTTTTGTTTTGTGTTTTGGAGACAGGGTCTCACTTTGTAGTCCAGGCTGGAGTGCAGTGGCACCATCTTGGCTCACTGCAATCTCCACTCACTGCAACTTCAACCTCCTGGACTCAAGTGATCCTCCTGCCTCAGCCTCCTGAGTAGCTGGAACTACAGGTATGCACCACCACACCCAGCTAATTTTTGTATGGTTTCACCATGTTGCCTAGGCTGGTCTGGAGCTCCTGAGCACAAGCAATTCACCTGCCTCCGCCTCCCAAAGTGCTGGGATGACATGTGCAAGCCATCACCATGCAGCCATGCCTGTTAGTCCTTTTGAGAATGCTACATGAATAGGATCATACAGTGTGTAACCTTTGAGACTGGCCTTCCCACTCAACATAATGCCTTTGAGATTCTTCTGAATTCTTTTGTGTATCAGTAGTTTATTTTAGAGCATGATTTCATTGTGTGGATATACCATTGTATGTCTACTCATCTCTTAAAGGACATTTGAGTTGTTTCCAGGTTTTGTTGATTATGGATAGAGCTGTTATAAACATGCATGTGTGTCTAAGTAGTTTTTTTTTATTTTTAGGTGGAGTCTTGCTCTGTTGCCCAGGCTGGAATGCAGGGGCACGATCGTGGCTCACTGCATCCTCTGCCTCCTGGGTTCAGGCAATTCTCCTGCTTCAGTCTCCTGAGTATCTGGGATTACAGGCATGTGCCAGCATGCCCAGCTAATTTTTTATTTTTAGTAGAGATGGATGATGGTCTCTACTAAATGATGGCCAGGCTGGTTTCAAACTTCTGACCTCAAATGATCCACTTGCCTTGGCCTGCTAAAGTGCTGAGATTACAGGCATGAGCCACCATAACCAGCCAGTTTTAATTTCTATAGGGTAAATATCTGGGAGTAGGATTTCTGGGTCATATGGTAACTGTATGTTTAACTTTATAAGATACTAGCAAATTTTCCAGAGAAGCAATAGCATTTTGCCTTCTCACTGGCAATGCGTGAGAGCTCCAGGTGCTCCACATCCTTGCTATCACTTGGGATTCTCAGTATTCACTTATACATTCTAATATGTACATAGTGGTATCTCATCATGATCTTAACTTGCATTTCCCTGATAGCTAATGATGTTAACATCTTTTTCCATGTACTTATTTGTCATCCTTATATCCTCTTTGGTGAAGCATCTGGTCGAGTATTTTGCCCATTTTTTAAACTGGGCTTTTGTTTTGCTTTTTCTCAACATTTGTTTTAGGTTCAGAGGGTACAGGGGTGGGCTTGTTACATGGGTAAATTGTATGTTGCTGAGATTTGGTATATAAATGATCCTGTCACCCAGGTAGTGAGCCCAATAACAGTAGGTAATTTCTCAACCCTTCCCTACCTCCCCACCTCCCCTGTCTAGTAGCTCTCAGTGCCCTAGTGTCTGCTGTCCTCATTTTTATGTCCATGTGTGTGTGCAATGTTTAGCTCCCATTTATAAATGAGAACTTGTGGTATTTGGTTTTCTGTTCCTGCATTAATTCACTTAGGATAATGACCTTCAGCTGCATGCATCCATGCTGCTGGAAAGGACATGATTTTATTTTTTTATGGCTGCATCGTATTCTATAGTGTATATATACCACATTAAAAAAAATCAAGTCCAATGTTGATGGACATCTAGGTTGATGGCATGTATTTGCTATTGTGAATAGTGTTGCAGTGAACATATGACTACATGTGTCTTTTTGGTACAATGATTTATTTTACTTTGGGTGTACACGCAGTAATGGGATTGCTGGGTCAAATGGTAGCTCTATTTTAAGTTCTTTGAAATCTCCAAACTTGTTTCCACAGTGGCTGAACTAATTTACAATCCCACCAACAATGAATGAACATTCCCTTTTCTCTACAACCGTTCTAACATCTGTTATTTTTTGTTTGTTTGTTTTTTTAGTAACAGCCATTCTAGCTGGTGTGAGATGCTACCTCATTATGGTTTTGATTTGCATTTCTGTAATGATTAGTGATGTTGCACATTTTTCATATATTTGTTGGCTGCGTGTATGTCTTCTTTTGAAAAGTGTCTGTTCATGTCCTTTGCCCATTTTTAATGGGGTCATTCATTTTTTGCTTGTTGCGTTGTTTAAGTTCTGTATATATTATGGATATTAGACCTTTGTTGGATGCATAGTTTGCAAATACTTTTCCTCATTCTGTAGGTTGTCTGTTTACTCTGTGGATAGTTTCTTTTGCTGTGCAGAAGCTGTTTGCTTTTTTACTGTTCAATCTTGAGTATTCTTTCTCTTAGGTATAAGTCTTCTGTTGAGCATGTGGCTTGCAAATATTTTCTCCCACTCTGTTGTACTTTGACTTTTTATTCTCTTACCAGTAACTTTCACAGAACAAAAGTTTTTAATTTTGATGAAGTCAAATTTGTCAAATTTTTCTTCTATAGATTGTGTTTTTGGTCATGTCTAAAAATTCCATGCTTCTTGATGAATGCCTTGAAAAACACATATTTATAACTATAGCAATAGAGTTTTTACATATATATGTTTACATATATATGTATGTATCTCCTAACCCCAGATCAAGAAGATTCCCTCTGTTGTTTTCTTCAAAATACTGGATGCTTTTAGGTTTTCTATCTATTTAGGTCTAGCATCAGTTTTGAGATAATGTTTATATACAGCATAAGGGTTATGTTGAAATTTACTTTGCATATGAATGTCTAATTGTTCCAGGAACATTTGATGAAAAGCAACATTTTTCTCGCCTGAATTATCTTTGTACGTTTGTCAAAAATCACCTGTTGACTTCCTGCAGATCAAGTTGGCATAGACTATTTTTAAGTTGCTCCTCCCTGCTAAATAAAGCTATTAACCCTGGAAATAATGTTAGAGGCAAACCAAGGAGAACTCCAAAGGAGGCAAGAAGAAGGTGAACCGGCTAGACACCCTATGACTGCGGGAAAAACGCAGCCTGGCAGGGCATCTTATGTTCCCTCACCTATCAGAAGATCCCCCAGCCTAGCAACAGAAAGCAACTAGTAGTCGTTTGACAGCACTAGGCAAGCTCAGTGCCAATGACAAGGGGGTTGATTGGAGCCCCACTAACACTAGGAGTTTAGGGTAAGCAAATGCCTCTGCTGACAGCCAGAGAGGCTTCCCTGTCCCCTCATCCACCCTCAGACCTGCCAAGAGATACCAAGGTAGCCGGGCAGCAGTAGCAAGAGGGACCCAGACACAGCAAATGTGCCTGAGGGCCTGAGACTCACTTCTCCCATCCAGAGATACTGGAGTGGCAAGAAGGGACTTGCTCAGCCTAGGATGTGGCCCAGTCTGGGAAGCTGCTTTGTCCCAATAAACCTGAGACTCGCTCTTCCACTGAGAAACATTTGACAGGTGGGTGGAACCTGCAAGAGAGACCTAAGTACAATAAGTACCCTGGCACGGAACACTCCTTTGTCCCCATGGCATCGAGGCTACCTTCCCTCACTAACAGACAACGAGTGGGTGATATTAGTAGGGAGAAATCTTGCCACAAGGGTCCTATCTATCTTACACAGGCTGGGGGAAACCAGACACAACAAGCCCCTCCCTAGAGAAGCCTCTGGGTCCTTGCAGCCCTGAAATACCTATCCTTCACAAAGAGTCCCAGAATGGGGAAACCCCTTGTGTTCCTTCAGATAACACCAGCAGGGACCAGTGGGAGTTCCAGCAGCCTAGTTAAACCAAACAGAAAAGCGCATATACGCAAAGTCTCTGAAAATTGACGTGTCATTGGAATCATTGCCTACAAAAGTAGTCCAGGACCTGCATGCAGAACTCCAGAAAGACTGCTTGCTAAAATAAATAAATAGACTCAGAGTTTCCCAGTATAATAGACATTATATCCAGATTATGACCAAAAAAGACCTATCATATCAGGAACCAAGAAAATCACAATACCAATGCGAAATGACAATCAGTTAATGCCAACATAAAGAGAAATCAGACGTTAAAATTATCTGACCTGGATTTTAAAGTAGTCATGATGAATGTGCTTCAACAATCCATTACAAATTTTCTTGAAATAACTGAAAAAGTAGAAAATCTCAGCAACAAAAACAGCAGTTATTAAATAGGAACTAAATAGAAATTATAGAACTGAAAAATACAGTAAGAGAAATTAAAAATATCACTAAAAGGACACAATAATAAAGCAGAGAGGACAGATGGTAGAAGCAGTGAACTTGAGGAGAGAGCAGTAGAATTCACTCCATCTATATAACCAAGAGAAAAATGACCTGAAAAAAAAAAAAAAAAGAACAAAGCCTCAGGGACTTATGGGACAATAATAAAAGTTCCAACATTCATATCATTGCAGTTCCAGGAGAGGAGAGAGGGTGGGACTGAAGGGGTATTCAAACAGGTAATGACTGAAAATTCCCCACATTTGGTGAAGGAGATAAACCTTTTAATTAAAGAAGAGGAGAAGATTTCAAGTAGGATAAACCCAAAGAAATCAACACTAAGTTTATTATAATTAAACTTCTGAAATAGAAAGACAAAAATCTCTTGAAAGCAGCCAAAGAAAACTATGCATTTCCTGTAGGAGGACACCAATTCAAGTGATTGTGGATTTCTTATTTGAAACTATAGAAGCCAGATAGAAGTGGCATGTTTTTCAAGTGCTGAAAGAAAAGAACTGTCAACTACAAGTATTTGGTTAAACCGTCCTTCAGCAACGAAGAAGACAAATAAAGGCCTTCTCAGGTAAAGGAAAACTAAAATAACTTAGAGTTAGCAGGCCTACCCTAACAGACTGGCTAAAGAATGTTCTTCAAATAGAAAGAAAATGGTGAAAGAATCTGGAAGGATCATGAAGAAAGAGGAATGCACAAAATATATAATAGATAGATAGATCCATGCAGTAGAATATCCATTTCCTCATGAGTTTCATAAGTCACATTTGACGATTGAAACAAAATGTATAACATCTGATACTCAAGACAATGATACTTTAAAGTGAAATAAGACACCTAAAAGGAGGTGAGCCTTCCATACTTTACTTGAAGCAGTAAAATGTGGATACCAGTACACTGTGATAAGCCATATCTGTATATTGTAATATCTACTGTAACCACTAAAAAACCTATACAAAGAGCTACACTCAAAAAAACCATAAACAAGTCAAGATGGCATCCTAAAAGCAATGTTCAAGTAACTCACAAGAAGGCAAGAAAAGAAGAGCAGAGGAATAAAAACCAATTGAAAGACAGATTGGCAGAGTGGATAAGAAGTTATGATCCAACTATATGCTGTTGAAAGAAACTCACTTCAAATTCATTTGACATAGGTAGGTTGAAAGTAAAAGGTTGGACAAAAATACGATGTAAACATTAACTTTTTATGGAGCAGGAGTGTCTTTTAAGCAAAGAAAATTACTAGAGATAAAGAGGATGATTATATTAATATAATGACCAAATGAATTAACCCATGAGGAAGACATAATGATCTAATGCGTATGAACCAAACAACAAAGCCTCAAAATAAATGAAGCCAAAAAAAAAAAAAAGAGCCCTGATAGCACTGAAAGGAGAAATTGACAAGTTCACAATTATAACTGAGACTTCAAAACTCCCCCCACCCCCAGCAAATGGTAGAACTTCTATGCAGAAGATCTGAAAGGATATAGAAGATTTGAGCAATACCAGCAACCAACAAGATCTCATTGACATATGTAGAGCACTCCAACAATAACAGCAGAATACATGTTTCATTAAAAGTGCATGTGAAAATTTACAAATATCCTGAGCCATATAAAAAACCTCAGAAAATTTAAAATACTTAAAATTATACATATGTGCAATAATCATGATAGAATTAGAACAGAATACAACAAGAAATACAACAAGAAAATCTTTAAACATATAACAATTGAATGACACGCTTCTCAATAATCCATGGGACATAAAAGGATGCCTCAAAGGAAATTAAGAACATAGGACCGAAGGAACATTAAAATAAAGCATATTAAAATGTGTGGGGCACTTTTCAAAGAGTGTTGAGAGGAAAATCTATTGTACTAAATGCTTACATTAGAAACAAAAAGAAGTCTCAAATCAATAGTCTGAGCTTCAGTCTCAAGAAACTAGAAAAAGGAGAGCAAAATACTCCCAACACAAACAGAAAGAAGGAAACAATAAAGGTCAGAAATCAATGAAATTTAAAACAAAGAAACAGGAGAAAAATCAATGAAATAAAAATCTGGTTCTTTAAAAAGTTCAGTAATGTGGGTAAGCCTCTGCAAAGATGACAATTAAAAGAGAGGACACAAATTACCAAAACAAGGAATGAAATTAGGAATTATTACTACAACCCCCCACCACACGATAAAGGATAATAAAGAAATGCTATAAGCAACTTAGTTCAGCAACTTAGATGCAATGAATGGACCGATTATTTATCAAGAGCTACAAACTATCCAAACTCACCAACGGTGAAATAGATAACAGAACAGTCTTGTAACTATTAAATACATTTAATTTATTAAATTTTTTTTCAAAAAAGAAATCTCTTGACTCAGATAGTTTCATTGGCAAATTTCACCAAATATTTAAAGAATTAACATAAGTTATATGCAATTTTTTCAGAAAATAGAAAAAGGGAGGACACTTCTCAACTCATGAGAATCTAATGCCAAACTATTGGCATTAGGTTACTCTAATGCCAATACCAGACAAGGACATTACAAGAAAATTACAGATCAATATTTATCATGAACATAGATGCCTAAATCCTTTATGAAATATTAGCAAATCAAATTCAGCAGTATACACAAAGAATAATTTATCTGAGCAACTTCAGGCCTTTATCCTAGGAATGCAAGCCTGTGTCATGCTTGTCAATCAATGTAATCCATCACATTAACAGTATAAAGAAGAAAAACCAACTTATATTAACTGACACAGAAAAAGCGTTTGACAAAATTCAACATCTATTTATGACGTTGATATGATAAAAATAAAACTGTTGGAAAAGGAGTAAAAGGAAATTGCCTCAACCTGATAAAAGCCATCTACAGAATAATCTACAGATCACATCATACCTAATGATAAAAGACTGCAAAGATCATGAAAAAGACAAGATAGCATCTGATTTTACCACCCCTATTCAACATTGTATTGGAAGCCCTAGACATTGCAAGAAGGCAGTTTTTAAAAGTTAAACAGATTGGAAAGTGTGGGAGGAAAAAAATTCCTCTATCTGCAGGCAACATGATTGTCTAAATAGAAAATCCATAAGAAATCCACTTTAAAACAACTCTTAGAACTAATAGATGAGTTCAGTAATATATCAGGATATAAGGTCAATACAGTCAACATACAAAAATCAATCATGTTTCTATAGGCTAGCAATAAACAATTGAAAACCAAATATTTTGTAAATGTTTTAAAGAGCTCTGAGAAATGAAATAGGAAATAAAAAATCAAAGTGAAACAAAACATGTCCAGGACTTGTATATTGACAACTATAAAAACACGAAAGAAATCAAAGAATCACTAAGTGAAGAGACATACCAGGCTCAAATATTGGAAAATACGAAATAGTAAAAATGTTGATTTTTCCCCAATTGCTCTATAGATCTGATACAATTCCAGTAACATTCCAGGATTTTTTGTAGATATAAACAAGCTGATTCTAAAAAGTTTTATGGAAAGGGAAATAAACTATGATTGCCAAAAGAATTTTGAAAAAGGAAAATAAAGTTGAAATAATCACTCTACCTGATGTTAAGACTTACTATAAAGTCACAATAACCAAGATAGTGTGGTATTGGTGAAGGGTTAGACAGATCAATGAACAGAATACAGCCTAGAAATAGATGACAAAAGTAAGGCCAAGGAAGTTCTTAGCTGAAATTTTTGTGAGGTAATAACATGCTGTTATAAAAAGTAATATAGAAAAATCCCATGTACCCTAATTATACAATTTTGAAAACTATAGAATACCATAACTAAGACATTGACATTAATACAATCCAATGATTTTATTCAAGTTTTTTTCATTTTTCTTCTACGTGTGTGTATTTAGTTTTACACAATTTTATCACATGTGTAGGTTTATGCCTCTACTGGCGCAGTTAAGATAATGAATAGTTTCATCACCACGTGGGCCCTCAAATTGAATTGCCCCAGCACCATTTGTTGAAAAGATCATCCTTCTTCTATTGAATTGCTTTTGTACCTTTGTCAACCATCAGTTGAGCATATTTTTTTGATTTCTATTTCTGGATCCTCAGTTCTGTTACAACCATCCATATGTCTATCCCTCTGCTAGCATCACTCTGTCTGAATTACTGTAGCTATCTAGTAAGCTTTGTTATCAAGTACAGTGATTCTCCCCACTTTATTTTTCTTTGTCAAGATTGATGTAGCTATTCTAAAGCCCTCGCCTTTTCATATAAATTCTAGAATAAGATTTTCTATTATATGTCTAGAAAAAAACTGCTGGAATATTGATAGGAATCACATTAAAACCAGAGATCATTTTGGGGGAGAACTGACATCTTTAATACATTACACCTTCAAATCCATGAACACCATATGTCTCATAATTTATCTAAGTCTTCTTTGATTGCTTCCCTTAGCAGTTTTAATATTCAGTACACAGATCATATAGGAATTCAACATGTTTTTGCAAAGTGTGTAAGTATTTTCTTTGGAGCAATGGTAAATGCTTCAAACATTTTTTTGGTTTTAATTTTGATTTGCACATGTTCCTTATTATTTTATGAAACACAATTGGTTTTTGTGTGTTGACCTCATATCCTGACCCTTTGATGAACTCATGTATGATAGTTTTTTTGAAGGATTCCTTAGAAGTTCCTACATAGACAGTCATGTCATGTGCTTTGTGTTTAGTTTTCAAAAGTTTGATTTTGATATATCTGAGAGTGGATTTCTTTGGGTTTATCTTATTGGCATTTACTGAAATTCCTGACTGTGTAGATTTATGTTTTCACCCAAATTGAGGGAGCTATCTAAGCCTTTCCTTTTTTATTCAGTATGTTTTTTCTATATTGTACCCTTTCTCTTCTTTCTGGGACTTTGATGACACCAGTGTTAGACCTTTTTAATTCTACCACAGGTCCCTGAGCATCTGTCAATTGTTTTTTCAATCTTTTGTTTTCTAGCCAGGCACAGTGGCTCAAACCTGTAAGCTTAGCACTTTGGGAGGCTGAGGCAGGAGGTTCACTTGAGCCCCAGAGTTGGAGACAAGCCTGGGCAACAGAGTGAGACCCCGTCTTTACAAAAAATAGAAAACAAATTAGCTGAGCATGGTGGCACGCACCAGTAGTCCCAGCTACTTGGGAGGCTGAGGTGGGAGGATCACTTGAGCACTGGAAGTTTGAGGCTGCAGTGAGCAGTGGTGGCAGCCAGTGAACTCCAGCCTGGGCAACAAGTACACCCCTGTCTCAAAAACAAATGAACAACAACAACAACAACAAATTTTGTTCTCTGTGTTGTTCAGATTGGATGACTTTTATTGTTCTAGCTTCAAGTTCATTGGCTAGTTTCTCTTTTATCTTTTTTCTGCTGTTAAGCCCATTTAGGGAGTTGTGTTCTTTTAAGCTTTTGATTATACCTTTTTCAGTTCCAAAATTATATTTTTATGTCTTCTATTTCTTTCTAAGAGTTTTAAACTTCTATTCGTTTCAAGAGTATTTGACCTTACTTCTCGAAGCATTTTTAAAGTCTTTGTGTGATCAACATCTGGGTCATCTAGGCAGTGGTGTCTATTGATTGTCTTCGCCTATATAAGTTGATATTTTCTTGGTTCTTTATATAATGAGTAATTTTTGATTATAATAAGTTATAAGTCCTATGGGTCTTATTTACGGGTTTTTTTTTACATTCTAAGAATATTCCTTTGGAGTGTGTTTTAGCAGGCAGTTAACCAAGTTGAGTTCAGGCTTCCAATTCTAGCCAGGCTTCTGTGATTGTCATTACAATGTCAGTTCAATTTTCAAAGTCTTTGCAGTGCTATTTGGATTGGCTCTGCATGTATGCCAATCAGTATCCACTTTGGGACTTAATGGCAGTCTATCCTGTAGTTCAGTACTCAGAGTCTATGTGTGTGCTGTTGAGGGTCAGGCCATGTATCCACAACTCAGGATAAACCTAGGAATTTATAAATAATTTTATGGGGTTGGTTTTCTAAGCTCCTTCTTCTACATGACTTTCATGGCCTTTTCTGATTCTTTGGGGGCTTCCCTTTAGATTCCCCAGCCAGAAAACTTTATTTACCTTGATCTACTGCACTCTTGCCATGACTACACCCATATCTACAGCCAGATAGCAGAAGGTCTGAATGAGTATAAAGCAATTTTAGGCTCTTAAAGGATCCCAGTGCCACCAGTGCCACCACTGTCACAGGATTCCTTATGGGCTTAGAATGCACAAGAATGAAGAAAAATTAGAAAGAAAAAAAAAATGGGGACTTTCCTTTATTCTCTCTTTTTTGTTTCTCAAGAGGGCATCTTCTTGAGCTTTCTCTGTCTGTGCTGATATTTACTTCCAGTTACTGGGCTAAGTTTAGTTCAGCACGGTGAATTGCAGAGTTCAATAAAAGTATAAAATCATCATCAGTAGAGTATTAATTGAAATTTGTTCTCTGCTCTTCCTGCTGCTATTTACTTTTCTGGGTCCTCAAATAGCTGTTGCATGCATCCTGTCCAGCTTTTGTGACTGTATTCAATGGGACAGACAGGGTGAAATGTGCTTACTCTACATTACCTGGAATAAGATCCCATGTTATTGTTTGTGTTTGACTCATTAATTGGGGATGGGGTGGGGGGGTACCAGTAAGATGTTCACACTGGTTCAAAGAACAGTTGAGGTGGAAGGTATTTCTATACAATTTAACTAAGGAATATTAGAAAAAGATTGCTGAGTTACATGCCACATTGGTTAACATCTTATAGGACAATAAACTGTAAACTTTGAAGTATCTTTTCCATTGGACAGAAATTATTTGCATATCTACATGTTAAAATATACATGTTACCTAGTAATTCTCTAAGTCCAGAACTTTTAATTAAAATTATATTTGTACTAAGTACTGAACTAAGTACATTTCCCTAGATAAACCTTGGATGAGTCTTTGTTCTTGTACATCGTGGAGATTATATGCCATTCTTATTTTGTGGGGTTTTTTTTTTTTTTTGCTTAATTTCCTTGTTTTGAATAATTTTTCTTAAAAACAGCAATCAAAATTATTCCTGCAGCAGGTTTTACCTGAAGTAAGAGGTGATGTAGCTGGCTTAGACTCTGAGAAGGCAACCTAATTGTTTCCAATTGAATAAATAGGTGTTACGTACCTATTGCCAGGTGCCAGACACCTTGCTAGGCAATTGTACGGAAGACCAATATATGATTTTCATAAGATATACCAATCACATAATGTTCTCTTGAAAATTAGTATGTCCTGCCTAATATAGACTCTGTAAAATTCTCTCATCATCATTGAAAATGAAAATTGGAAAACTTTATGTATGTATACAATATAGTCAGTCCTCATGGGGAATCAGTTCCATGAAGCCTTATGGATACCAAAATCCATGCATACGCCAGACCCATAGTTAGCCGTGTGGAACCTACATATATGAAAAGTCAGCTCTCTGTATCTGTGGGTTTACATAGCACGAATACTGTATTTTCAGTTACATTTGGTTGTGGAATGCAGAACCCATGCATAAGAAGGGCCAGCTGTATTTACTGAAAAAACTCCACATGTAAGTGGATCCACACAGTTCAATCTCGTGTTGCCCAAGGATTCAGTGTACCTTATTTCTGTGATGCTGTTCTCAGAAATGCAAGAGCATTTGTTTGTTTGTCTGTTGGTTTAGCAGAAGATGTGATTTTGACTGCCCTTGTTTACTCTCAAAGGAAAGGCAGAGGAAAAAAAGAAGAGGAAAAAGTGAAAGAGGAGGATGAGGTTATGGCAGTACCCAAATTTGTTGGCGAAGGAAGCTCTGACAAAGAATGGCGTCCTCCCTCTGACCCCGATTTCTCTATGTATGTGTATGAGGTGACCAAATCAATACTACCCATAACCAGTATTAAGGAACAGATTGAGGTTCTTGCAAAGTAAGTCGTCTATGTATATATATGTTTTTAATTTCTGAAAAAATGTTAGTGACACATATATTATAGCCATTTTTTAGACAAACACACCATAAATAAAGTTGAAACTTAAAGCACACTGACTCTGACACAGAAACACAATGAATTGGGAGAGTCCTCAATTTCTACTTAGGTCATATGTCAGCTAAGAATCAGACATAGGGGCTGGAAATTGCTTCAGGAAAAATGCCTGTCATTTTCTTCAGCTAGATCATTAAATGCATATTTCAATGTGATTCCGTAGAAGCTATGAATGTGTCAAAAGTTTGAAAATTTAATTATCCCTCAGGTGGATGGGGTGTTCATAAATTACAGGGATCCTACTGTGAATTATTTGTAAACTGATATATTTTCTAATACAAATGTCCAATGTCTCTTTTTCTGATCTGTGTCTGATATTTTGTGTTTCACGTTACTCTTAAGTGGGGTGTAAGCATTCTGAGCAATGGCTGCGTGGGCAGGCTCAGGGCTCTGTATAAGCCAGTGAAGTTGCCCTCTTCATTAGAGTGCTTAATTACACCAGGCAAAGGTTGGAATTTGACTCGGTAGCTGTAAGAGGTTAGGAATCACCAGAAGTGAGGACAGGCTTCGTGACCGACACCATTCAGTAGGTAAACTGCTGGCTTGTGCAACAGCTGCGGTCTCCATAGGAGCCTGCATCTCCTCCAAATAGCAGTGAGTTGCTATCATGAAACCTGGATGTGACAACTGCAAGTAACACAGCTGCCGGATCATTGACTTTTTGTCAGCCAGAACTGGAAGAGAACGTTTTTGGCTAGCGAAGTGTTCCTGATGTCCTTGAGAAGTGATGGCTCAAGTGGAACTCTGCCTTGGCTTATGTGAACATTTGTCAAATCTCGTCATGCTTTGTTCCTATCAGAAACGCTTTTCATCATTCTCAAGTAATTGTCGTTTTTTAACCTGAGCCCACACCAAGATACAGAGAGATGCGGATTTGTCCCCATGGCTCTGGTTCCTTGGCATTCCACCCCTGCCTTGGTGGAAGTGCATCAGTTCAACAGCTTTCTCCCCAGCTCTTTCTCTTGGTTTTTTTTTTTTTTTTTTTAAACCATTGTTCTTCTTTGCCTGGTTTCTCAGGCAGCAAGAGAAAATTCTTTAAAATTCGCATTTTGGGCCAGGTGCAGTGGCTCACTCCTGTAATCCCAGTGCTCTGGGAGGCCAAAATGGGAGGATTTCTTGGAGCCGGGAGTTTGAGACCAGCCTGGGCAACATAGTGAGACTCCCGTCTCTCTTTATAAATACAAATAAAAAAATAAATAAAATTGCAGTTCTGCCTTTACTCCAAGGATGTCGTGGTCTTCATAGACAAAGGTATTGCAGGTGCGTTTACTGACTTCTTCAGTGAGAGCCTAACGTTAGGAGAACTCCACAAGCAAAGTATACCACGTTTATCCTGCCTTGCCCACAGATCTGTGATTTTGTTTTTCTTTTTGCCTTTTCTAATTTCTTGCTCCTCTGACTTTAGTGTTGTCACACCACATCTTTCTCTAAATTAAATTTTAAAAGAAAAAATAAAATTATAAAACTTGAAAATGTTTGTAAATCTAATGGGAAAATTTTCTGTGTGTTTGTCTTGTCTCTGAGTTTAAATTCCTTAAAAGAAGAACCATATGTGAGTTCAGCTCCTTCCTTGGATTTCAGATTAAAATATTTAAAAATATGTTTCAAAAGATAAAAATTTAAAACTGCACTGATATTTAGTTTTACATTGATTTTTATCTTGTTTTAAACATTGGGAAAAATTAGCACTCATTTTCTTCTTCACATGGAATGAAATCCCTAGCATTTCAGTTTGTATGTGATGATTTACATACAGTAAGCATGTTAGCCTACTTATTGTAAGTAGCTTCTCAAAAGTAAAACACAATAAAAATCACAACAAATGTCATTTTTACATGTATATTTACATGTAATTACACTCAAGGCATCCTAAGTGAATTATTAAACTTGACTGATTAGATCTCAATGTAATTGACACAGGTATGTGGCAGAAAAAATGGGTGGTAAGATTCCAAAAGAGAAACTACCTGATTTCAGCTGGGAACTTCACATAAGTGAACTAAAATTTCAACTTAAATCCAATGTTATCCCAATTGGACATGTCAGAAAAGGAATCTTCTACCATCGAGCTTTGCTTTTCAAGGTATGTAAGGTATTTTGCCTCATTTGCATTAAGTAAAAATGCTTTGTCTTTATCATATTGGAGTAGGCCAGTTGCTAACATTTAACTGGATATTATCAATTCTACCATTTAGATTTACTTGTATCTGACATATATGTGTATATATACATATATACATACAAGCATACACATACATACATATGTGTACATATGTGCATACACACACATACCTGCCCATATAGTCACCAGACTACTAGAAGCATATTTATTCAATATTGACCATATACCTACTATGGCAAGGGCCTCTGCCAGGGCCTGAGAGTACAAAGATACTAAAATGACAGTTCTGCACTCAAGGGGTACCTAAACCAGACTTGCAGGTTCCAAAGTGAAGTCAGAGAAAGAGCAGATGTATAACCCAAGTGCGAGAGGCTGCATAGGATTTCATCAAGTAAAGAGGAAAACAAGAGTATTTTAAACAGAGAAAACATGTTATGCAAAACAATACAGGGATGAGAGTCAGTGGTCTATTTGAGGAAGGTAGAATAGTTCATGTGCATGAGGAAAAGAGTAGGGGTGGATGCCAGATCACGATGCACCATGGAAGTTTACGTATTATTTTGTTACCCTAAAATATAACAGTAGCCACTGACAGTTTTCAAGGGGGTAACATCATTTTGAACCACCATCCAGACAACAGAACGGGGAATGAGTTAGAGCAGGGGTAAGACTGGAGACAGGAAAACCAGTTAGAAGGTGACCGAGCCAGAAGTGTGGTTGATCTATACTAAATCCCGACATGCAGATGTGGAAGAGGCAATGAATTTAGGGCACATAACTGAAAGGAGCTGGTGACTGCCCAGGCATGGTGAGAGAGAGTACATGAGAAGACCAAAATGATTTCTGGGCTCTGAGTGGGACAGCTGGCAATGATGGCATTATTTCCTGATATGGGGACATCAGAGAAGGATCAGGTTGAAGAGCAGGGGTGATCTTTTGCTCCATCTTATCCAGTGTTTAGCATGTAATAGAAGCTGGGAAAATGTGAATTATGGACTAAATGCATAAATTTCCTGCCCTTTCCCAAACACCTATAAACATCATTGCATTCACATGAATCTTACCTCCAGCTCCAAGCTAATTCTATTTATTATCTAAGGGCCAGCCTTTCCTATTTCCTTGGACTGACTGCTCTATCGATTCTTTCTTCTCTCCCTTAACTCTCTTCTCTCTCTTAGCTCTTTTCCCCTTTAAAATCTAAACATGCTTCAGTCTGCAGTATATAAAGAGAAAATAGAAATCTTTTCTCATAATAGCTACAATTACAACCTTAAATCTTATTACCATGACTAGCATCATTTTGAACTATATGCCAGGGACTTGATAACTATAATTGTGAAGACTTTCAAAAATGCCAAATATAGAAATTACTACCCTTGCTTTAAAGGTGAGCAAACTGATACCTGGAGAAATAATTTTATCCAAGGTCAACCATAGGTGGAGCTGAAGTTTGAGCCCATGCTGACCTGAATAAAATACCTACCCATAGATAATTTTCATTCCTGGTCAAAATTCTGAGTCATCTTAGCTCCTTGTCACTCCTTGGCACACCTCTCATTTTTGTCCTAACTCATGGCCATCTGGCCTTTGTGCCACTCTCTCAATAAGGACCTCCTTAAGGACCTCAATAAGTGATCTCCTTATTGTCTGCCTTGCTTAACAGGTCAAAGAACTGGAGAATGCCTACAGGCCTCTCTTAAATATTGGGGTTCCTCAAGGTTCTGGTCCAGACACTCTTCTGTTCACCCTTTATGTAATTTGCAGGGTGATGTCTTTCTTCATGTGGCCTTAAATAGTACATAAATATCTAAAATCTACCGATCATTTCCTTCATCCTTCAAACCTCCCCTGATTCCAGATCTATATATGTGATTACTATCCAGCTAGCTCTATCTGAGTGTCTCATAAGCACTGTATTTGTCAGGTTGAGCTGCTATAACAAAATACCATAGACTGGGGGATGAAACAGCAGCTGTTTATTTCTCATGGTTCTGGAGGCTGAGAAGTCCAAGATCAGGGTGCCAGCAGATTCAGTGTCTAGTGAGGGCTCCCTTCCTGGTTTGCAGACAGCCACCTTCTTGCTGGTATCCTCATATGGCAGGGAAAGGGCTCCTATTGTATCCTCACATGGTGGAGAGTGAGTATGCTCTCCTGTCTCTTATTATAGGGGCACTAATCCCATTGTGGGGGCTACCCTCATGACCTCATCTAAACCTAATCAGCTTCCAAAGACCCATACCTCTAAACACCATCACAATAGGGATTATGGCTTCAACGTATCAATTTGGTGGAGAACACAAACATTCAGTTCATAGCAGGCATCTTAAGCTCATTAAGATGCCTCCAACGGAATTACCCTCACATCTCAACTGAATCATGCAATTAATTACCCAGAAATCTCCCATCGCTGAAATTCTGAACACCAATACTCTCTGATAAAATATGTTATCCTTCCACCCCTCCTAAATCTTTCTGCCCTCATATATATATACTCTTTATCTCCTCTATTTTCTTCCAGTTTTTTGGCCTGCTTGACTTCACTTTCTTCCCTAGGCAGACTGCACAAATAGACCACTGCCCTAATAATTTACTCACTCACTAATTTCCCCCATTCCTTCTCCGCACATCCTTCCACCCTCTCCCTTGCCACCCCATCCCAGCCTTGTTCCAATTGTCTATCTTCTTCACTTCTCCATGCCACCTACAGGCCACTCCCATAGGCCACCCTTTCCCAGCTCCCAGTGGCAGGCTTTTTCCTATTTCCTTCAGCTGCTGGGTCCCAAATCTGCTTTTTCCCAAGACCTTCCATCCACACTACTTCCTTCTAAGCAGGTGGCTTGTGTCCCGCTTCACAAAAAAAATAGAAAGTTTCGTATGGGAATTTCTTCACCTCAATCAGCAGCAGTTATTACCCTGACATTAAAAACTCAGACTCCAGAGACGGATTCCCTGGCTCTCACTTTCAGTCACCACATACCGTGACCTTGAGAAAATCATGCGACCTCAGTTTTTACCCTCTACAAAATGGGGAAAACAACAGCCTCTAGTCCACAGAGTTGGTCGTTTTGATGATTTACAAGGCTTTGACAGGGGGTGTTACTTTTGGAAAGATCTTATAATTATATATTTACTTTTGTCTCTCTACCCCACTGACCCACGAGTGCCATACATTCAGATACTGCTTGTGTTCTAGTTGACGCTTTACAGTAGGTCTATGTAGAATGTAAGGCCCTAACCAAGTCTTAATCATCATGGTCCACCCAAGACACAGTGACCTGATGCAGTCATTGTATTGTAAGTAATCAATTAATTAATATATACATATGCAGGGTACTAAGACAGCACAATTCCTGCCTTCTGGTGCTATGTAGCATTAACTGAGTATGTAGCCTTGCCGGTGTTTGCTGCTGTAAGCACTGGACAGATAATTGACTTCATCTTCTTAACACCTTGTAAGCAAAGTACTGCTGCTCTCCTCATTTCTCAGATGAAGCCATGGAAGCCCAGAGATGCCATGTCCCTGGCTGCGGTGCGCAGCTGGTCCGTCTCAGGTCTGGGCTACAGTCCAAACCCAGGCAGTCTGAGCCAGCTCTCCAGTTCACTATAAAGTGGCTGAGTAGTCTCCAGATTAAAGATACTTTGTTTTAATAACCTCAAAATCGGAATTATCAGAGGGCAAATTAAACAGACTATTTACAAGGAACCTAAGTGGTCTCTGGTGAGGTGGCAACAAGGAGCCCTAGGACCAGGCACCCACAGTTCTTCCTCTCCTGCTCCATGGCACACAAAGTAATTCAGCTGGAAAGAGTTCCCACCTCAGGGTGGTGCTTCCATTCAGTCCCACTGCACTTCACAGCCAGGGGAAGACCGGAAGTTTGGAAAGATGGATACATGCACTAGTGCTGAGAGCACACAGAATAGCTTTTTTCCAGCCGCCTTCCCCATCTGATACAATAGCGTAACTACCTGAAAAAGGTCACTTCCCAGCAGGACCTACACAGAGATTTTGCATCTTGAGTGAATTTATCACATTTGATAAAGGGAATTTATCACATTTGATTGGCCCCTATACCAATAGTCCTTATCTTTCAGCCTCCTATCTAAACGTTTCTTGGCAAGACTTGTGTATTTCACTTTCAACCAAGGTGGGCAATTACAAATAGGATCTTCCCTACCCCTCTCCCACGTCCCCTTGGCTGATCTTTTGTTTTCTCCTGCAGGCTCTGGCAGATAGAATTGGCATCGGTTGCTCCCTAGTTCGCGGAGAGTACGGGAGAGCATGGAATGAAGTCAAGCTGCTGAACGAATCTCAGAAGGGAGTGATTGGGAGCCTCCCGCCTCCTGAGTTGTACGTGGTTGATCTCATGTTCCATCCAGGTGGACTGATGAAGTTGAGAAGTAGAGAGGCTGATCTTTACAGATTTCTTTAAACCATCAGATGAAAACAAGAGAGGCTCAAACAAGAAATTCATTTTGTACACACTCTAAGACGTTCACCAAATTGATTTTATCTCTTTAAATAAAAGTATTAGAAATGTTTTCTCTGCCTAGAAATTAGGAAACTTGGAGTGAACTTTGCTGTGTTTCTGATTTCAGACTTTTGGCAAGAGTTCTGTCTTAATAGGTCATCTTCTGCTCACTAACCTTCACGTAAGGCTGATTGTTGTTGAAACTCGTCCAGCCCACTGTGTCCTGAGGAGCACCTCTGTCATTTAGGGATCACATGTAGCTCTCAGCTGCTGCACCCAGGACAACACTGCGGCCTCATGACTGTCATCCTTCGTGCCCAGAATACTTCAGGCATGCTCAGTTAAGTAAACTCAGTGAATTTTTAGTATTTGCAGTCACCTTGTCTCAGTTTCATTGAAGATTTTGATAGTTTAGATACAATAAATACAGATCTGAGTATTACAAATTGCTTTCTAAAAATGTGCTTCTATTTTTAAAAATTTATCATTAAAAAGTTTAATATAGTGAATCTAAAGTATTTCTAAAATATATTTCCAGAAAATGTTTTTGTTTTCATCTGGTCTGTGTTAGCTTAGAGACATATCTTCGGCTAAAAACAATTCTGATTTGCTCTTCCACATTTTAATGCTGGGCCATCAATATATTATTTTCAATTTACAGACCTAAAAAATTTTTATTTTTTGGAAAACTTTGAAGCATAAAGGTGGAGCAAGTCTTTGCTGAGGAATTGTGTTTTCAGTATTGAGCACAAAATGGGGAGTAAATACACATTTCAAATGATAAGAGAAATAAAAACTAGTAATGTAATGAATCTCATGAAGCGTATGTTGCGTAGTCAGGCTGAGAGTCCAATGTTGACCTGTATAGTCATTTTCCTAGAAGATGCTTTAAAGTGAATTTGATTTTGGAAATTAAAGCTAAGATTATTTGGTATTAACCAATTTGTAATTTCAAAGAATATAATTCTTAATTTCAGAATAAATTTCTTTATTTCAAATGGTGTGATAATTATATTTATCATGCAATTTTATAAAAGTAGAGCATGGATTATAGGATATAATCCCATTTTTATATAATCCTGTTTTTATAAAAATTTGTAGGTTTTTTACTCTGCATTTTCAAGTCTGTTTTGATCCAGAAAGTATTTAAAGTGCACTACCAAGATTCAGAGGATATATGAAGAAAAAAATAAATGAAATACAGGCGTAAGTGTAGGAAAGTCCAACAAAGCAGGAATAAGATTTGAATTCAAAGATTAGAATTTACAAAAATGCAATGCATTTGTGAGATATGAATGGAAATTTGACTGTATTCTCACTGGCAGCCAGTATGGGGGAGAAATGTTATCCATTACGTGATTTACACTAGGGTCTACTAGATAAAAGCACAGACCAGTTTCTCAAGAAAAACAAACATCAGGGGAATTTGTCTTTGGTAGATTCATAGAGATGGGAAAGAGTTGTACAGAAAATAACATCGTCAAAAAACAACCTCCTAATAAGTTCTGAAAAGAAGTTTCACAGTCCAGTGCCCTATCAAAGTAAAGTGGAATTAGGCAAATGTTCTACACAGAGGCACTAGGATAGATCCTGGGTGCACACCACTTTTTAAAATCTGGTGCATGCCAAAGATAATGTTTTTTAATCTTTGAGACAATTCTGTACAATGTCTCTTTCAACTAGTTTCTAGATAATTACTGAACAGAGATGGTTTAAATTGAATTCTCATATAGGTTTTCAAAGTTCATTTGTTCTGTTTTACTTAGTTTAAATGTAGAGCCATAAAATTTCATCATCAGCCACTTATACAAAGACAATATATTTGCAATGGCAACAAAAGTTATAAAATACCTAGAAATAAATTTAACAAGAACTATGCAAGAAAAACTACAGAATTTTAATGAGACCTGAATAAAGGGAGATGTCCTTTCAAGGAACAGTGTGCTCTTTGATGGGAAATTCAGTAGTATAAAGATTTCAGTCCCCCATATTAATATATAAAATTAGCATAATTTCTATTAAAATCCCAACACATTTCTTTTCTAAAATTGACAAACAGCAAAATTTATTTAGAAAAATGAATGTGTATAAAAACTAAGGATGTTTTGAAATAGAAAAATATAGAGGAATTGTCTCACTTATCAGAACATGAATTAAAAAGCAATAAAAAGCAAATTAGTATGGTACACGCATAAAATTTTTTTTTTACATTAAGACTTCAGGCACAAATCCATACATATAGGAAGGATTTAGCATTGTTGAAAGTAGATTTTTTACCCAGTGGAAAAATGACAGCCTATTGAGTTACTGGTGTTGGGAAAATTATACTCTTGACGAGGGAGAGTCTATTTATGCCAAAAAAAAAACCTAGAAGTCATAAAAAAACATATTTGACAAGTTTGGCTACTTGCAACTCTTAAATCCCTGTCAGCAAAATACACTGTAAGCAAAATTATTGACGGAGAAAAAAATGCAGTATATTTAACAAGCAAATGTTAAGTAAACATCTTCTAAAAATCAATAAGAAAAAGACAATCCACTTGGAAAATAGATGGAGATGACAATACTTTTCTACAGGGGCAATAAACAATCTCAGATCTCCGTGGCTTAGGTCTTTTATCACACTGCATATCAAACGTAGGTCAATAGAGGAAACTCGCTTGGTTCCACACAGTCATTCAAGGACCCAGGCTGACAGAAGTTCCTACCATTTTGTACCTGTCTCCATTTGGAATACAAGACCTTCTCAGTTGCTACCACGAGAGGGAAAAGTGCTAAGGCTCTCCTTCAGGAATTATATGCTTTGGGCTGGAATAACACGTAATTTGGTCAGAACTAGACCCAAACCATATGGGGTAATGCGTGAAACTACAGAGATTTGACTCAGAATCCTGAGTGTCCCTTAAACACTCTGGAAACCCTGGCAGCTGTTGTGGTTGTGATGTTTCAAGCCAACTTCCATAAAGTAACTTGTATTTGTTCTGTCAGAGTCAAAAGCCAGAGTTTCACTTCCGAAAATCAAAACACTTCATTGAAATTAATATCTAATTTTAAAAAATGGCTATTAATTAAATGGAAAATGGACAAGTAAATAAAATTCTTTTCACAAGCTCCGGTCTTTAAGCAAGCATCATAAATGAGAATTCAAGTTTGTGCTGTGCTTTTCATAAGTATACATCAAATGTGTTGAATACTTTTAATAAGTACACCTCAAATGTATTATTTCCTTGCCAAAGAAGCAGGATTTTATCCACGAGAAATACTTTTCCAGAAGCTCAAAATAATATGTAAAATCAAATGGATTATTATTTTTTTGAGGCAGGATCTTACTCTGCCACGCAGACTGGAGTGCAGTGGCACAGCCATAACTCATTGCAGCCTCGATCTCCTGGGGCTCAGGTGATCATCCCACCTCAGCCTCACAGGTAGCTGGGACTATAGGCATGCACCCAGCTGCTTGCATTTTCTGTAGAGATGGGGTCTTACTATGCTGCCCAGACTGAAATTGTTTCTTTTTATTGAGACAGAATTCTTATACATTTTAGGTTGGTGCAAAAGTAATTTATAGTTTTTGTTATTATTTTTAATGGCAAGTAACTTGTTTCTCAGCAAGGTATCTCTTATAGTATTCCTCTGTCAAAGTCAGCAATCTGGAGATAAAGGATGGGGAGTTTCAAGAGATGGTGCATTTTCCTTAGAAATGTCTCAGAGAGAGGCTGTGTTTACATGCTCTTTTTGTTTGTTTTGAGGCGGAGTCTCACTCTGGTGCCATCTCGGCTCACTGCAACCTCCACCTCCTGAGTTCAAGAGATTCTCCTGCCTCAGCCTTCTGAGTAGCTGGGATTACGGGCGCCTGCCACCAAGCCCAGCTAATTTTTATATTTTTAGCAGCGATGGGGTTTTGCCATTTTGGCCAGGCTGGTGGTCTTGAACTCCTGACCTTAGGTGATCCATCCGCCTCAGCCTCCCAAAGTGCTGGGATTAAAGGCATGAGCCACCACGCCAAGCCACTCTTTGTTTTTAAAACTCAAGTGAATACAGGGGTAGGATGAACTTGCTAAAGACTATATCGAAAAATATCACTGTTCTTGATATATACTAGGAGCAATACAATAGTGTCAAGTCGGTTATTTGGGGATTAATACTTAAAAGTCCTATTTATTTAAAATTACCCAAGTAGTATTATATAGATCGCTAACAAAATATTTGCTTAGGTTTATCACTTTAAAGCCATGAATATAATTAGTTTAATAATAAAAGTGGACTTCATTTCCAAAGACAATCGTCAAAGTGTCAGGTGGGAATAAATTAATATAGTGGATTCAAATGAAGTTCTTGTGGAACTCACACAGTACAGAAGACCTGTAGGATCTATGAATAAATAAACCACAAATCACAATTTAAAAAATAAAAAGCATAGTTGGAAAAGGTAAAGAAATTTTCTTGTGGTGACTTTACTTATAAATTCAATAAGCCTTTATTATTGAGAATTAATATAGTAGCAGGGATAAAAAATGCAATAAGCCTGTATTATTGAGAAGCAAATAACAGCAGCTCTTTAGAATCAGAGCTGAGACTAAGTTCTGTCTCTCAGTTTAGCCATGTGACCTTGAGAAAATTACTTAACCTCTCCCTCCCTCAGTTTAGTCTTCTGGAAAGTAAGGAAAAATATAGCAAATATTTATATATTGTTTATGGTGTGCCAGAGGCTGTTCTATGTAGTTTCAACTCTTGGAGTAATCCTGTGATCCACAGGTAGGACTACCTACAGTTAACAAGTGAGAAAACTCAGGCACAGAGAGGTTAAGTAATTTACCCGAGATTTCCCAGCTAGCAAGTGGCAAAACTTTCAATTTAAACCTAGTTTGGCTACAGAGGCCATGCTTCCAACCTATGTGTCTCATAAAGCTATTGGGAGGGTGAAATAAGACCACGTATATAAATGATAGGTGGAGGGTGGCGTGTGAATTTGTATATGTGAGTTCACGTGTGTGTGTGTGTGTGTGTGTGTGTGTGTGTGTAGCTCTCTCTTCTATATACACATAATGCACATAATGTTCTGTTCTGTTTGCCTTTAGCATGTTTTAAGGGAATTCCTCATTCTTCCTGTGTTTATCTCTCTCTTTACATCCTGGTATAAGGCCAGATAGTAAATATTTTAGGTTTTGCAGGCCTTTCCGTCTCTGCTGCAGCCACTCAACTCAGTGCTGCTATTGCAGCACAAAAGCAGTCGTAGATAATACCTAATCAATGAAACTGTATGTACTAAAGCAGGTAGGGGCCAGACCGGCTCATGGACCATAGTTGATCAGCCCTTGCTTTAGACGATGAGCATTCTGAGGACATGGACATGGAAAGGCTTCACTTCACTTAATACAATCCTTGGGCACCTTAGCTAAGTATTCAGGGGAGACTCCCACCCTGGCATTTGCCTTTCCTGGTTTCTCTGGGCTCTAAGACGGGTCTGCTTGATGTTATTCCAATGGATGCCAACACAGATGCCTTATTTTTCAATAGGATGAGGATAAATTTGACCAATCTACATAAGAAAATAAACCTATCTTCTGTCAAGAACTGTGAAGGGTCTGCGATTTTACCCTACTTGCAAGCTACCTGCCAATTTTATTGTTGCTGGAAGAAGATATAAGATATCCGGGTCAGAGATAAGACTCTATTACTCACAGCACGGCAAGCAGCATGAGCCAGGCTATTTGTGTCAAATCTCCTTGCTCCCAAGTCTCATGGGGAAAACATGGATAGATGCAGATGGATGCCTACAAATGGCAGTGGTTTATGTTACAGAAGAACTCTGAGCTTAGAGAAGCCAAATCCTTTATAATGAGGAGTAAAACAGACACTATATTATTTTCCAAGGCTATTCAACCACATCCTTGAAAAGAGAGTCTGGAACAAAGATCAACCAGGAAAATGTGCAGAATGAGGGAGACCCATGGAGCATTGTCTCCCAATAGCTTCATCAATTCTTAACAGTCTTTATGGAATCTCTCATCTATAAAATAGAGACGATTCATACATGGTTATATGAACTTACCCTAACCAGTATCCCTATATGTATAAATATAGATATTCATATATTTATGCAGATATATAAAAGCTTATTATATATGTATGTTATTATAATTACACTAAAAAGGTCACAACGGATTGGCCTCATAAGTCATTAAGGCCAATTTTCTTTCTCTGGCAGCCCCAAAGGAGTATTTATGAAAAGGTATTGTGGTTATCCTCTATATCCTACTACCTCGCCCTACTAATCTTTTGTCTACAAGTTCAAGTCCAAATTCAGATCAAGCCTCACCTTCTTCCCTAAGCTTCCCCTGCGGACTTATGCTCTACTGGTGACCTTCTGTCAGCATCTTTGGCACTCATTTTGCATTTTTTCATATGCTTACTGCCTGCGGTTGCTATTTTCTTAATGCACATGTATGTCATATTATGGTTAGAAGCGTGCAGATCCTTGGAGTCAGACTAGGATTGGAGTGTCCTTCTTATGCCATTCTTAGCGGTGGGATCTTTTACAATTGTCTTGGTTTCTACCACTTTAAAATGGGATGTAATATAGTAGACACTTCATAAGGTTGCTCTGAGGAGTAAATAAGTGCATGTGAAGTGCTGAACACAGCGTCAAAAATCAAATCAGATCCAGTTAGAACATTAAGAGTTTATCTTTCATACAAAAGACGAGTCCACAAACTGGGAGACTTCAAATGATGTCTCAATTTTACAGCAGTAACAGCGCAGTTTATAGAGCATGAAGGAGGAAGCATTTTGGCCTTTTTCATGATTGACTGTCATATAGTCTTTTTTAAGCCAAACCAAAGTGTTTAAGCTGAGCTGCTGATAGGTTATTGGTTTAATTTCACTGAATCATGCTGATAAGGACAAAAAGCTTACATTTGTGTTGTGTTTATCTTTGTGGGGAAAGTTTTGGGAAGATCAGGATGATGTTAAGTTTTGGTTACACAGCTACAGGCAGTTGGCTTTTGGGTATACCTAAACGGCGGCCTCCATTTTTATTTTGCTTTAACAATTGTAAGCATTTGCCAACTATTAGCTATTATGCTTTGATCTCTCCCAATGAGATGGAAAGCTATTTTCTGTTGGACATACACCTTACTATCAGAGCTCCTAGCAAAGGGATAACGTGAATAATAATTTTTGACTACCTGAATGCCTTAAACTAACTGATCTTAAAGACTAAAATGGAATTGTAATTCATTTTTATTTTCTTCTGAATATTTTTGAAAGTAGTTGAGTGGTAAAGAAAATCACTCCCATCTATGATTAGGTACTGATTTCCTCTGGTCTTTCAGTGTAGCAAATATGATGACCACACAGTTACTTTTTGTTTTCCACCCTGTCACCCAGACTGGAGTGCAGTGGTGCAATCTTGGCTCACCACAACCTCTACCTCCCAGGCTCAAGCGATTCTCCTGCTTCAGCCTCCCAAGTAGCTGGAATTGCAGGCACATGCCACTACCACCCATCTGATTTTTGTATTTTTAGTAGAGGTGGGGTTTCACACATATTGGCCAGGCTGGTCTTGAACTCCTGACCTCAAATGGTCCACCTGCCTCAGCCTCCCAAAGGGCTGGGATTATAGGCATGAGCCACGGTGCCCAGTCACTTTTGAACTTGTAGAATAGAATGTCAAAATACAGAAATTCTGGCTTTGGGGGTAATGTCTGAAATCACTCTCCAACACCAACACCTTGACTACCTGTGTGTGAGTGCTTCATTAAGAAGATATAGCATTACTTCCTATGGTTATATGACTCAGTATTGCTGCTTGGTGGACAGAGCTTGCCTGTGACTTTGAATGCCTCCCTTGCATACGGGCATACTTATTATTGGTTTTTTTTTTGGTGGGGACAGAGTCTCACTCTGTCACTCAGGCTGGTGTGCTGTGGTGCAATTGATCTCTGCTCACTGAAACCTCTGCCTCCTGGGTTCACGTAACTTACCTGCCTCAGCCTGCCAGGTAGCTGGGACTATAGGCATCCATCACCACACTGGGCTAACGTTTTGCATTTCTGGTAGAAACAGGGTTTCGCCATGTTGGCCGGGCTAGTCTAGAACTCCTGACCTTAGGTGGTCCACCCGCGTTGGCCTCCCAAAGTTCTGGGATTACAGGTGTGAGCCACCGTGCCTGGACTTACTACCTTTTAAAGTATGGTTGTTCATGTAGTTAAGATTACTTGGGTACTTGTTAACCTGCTAACAATGTATAAGGCTCCATATAGGCTAAGATCTTTGCTCTCACTGGAACTTGGAAAGGAGCAGGCAGTCATTTTTACAAGTTCCCAATGAGCAGCATCTGCTTTAGGTATATTTCAGTCACAAATGTCTGGGTCTGACCTCTGAGCGATGAGCTAAGAGTCATTAATTTCCTTTTCCAGCTCAAAGGTATCAGCCCCCAAATCCTGCAGACAGTCAGGCTCTGATTATCTTGAGAAAGTCCCAGTTTGTTTTACACAAGAACAGCTGGCATACAAATGGAATCAGGCACTTTTAAGTAGTCGTTAATCATACTGATGAGAACAGCTGAAGCAAACAGCGGCCTCTGTAAGTACTCACATATCTGACACACAAATCGAGTGATAGTCCAATTAGTTTATTTATAGGTTCCTTTCTTTGAAAAATCTGAGTTTGTGTCTAGCTGTCCTTTTGATTCTACAGTCTTTACTTTTAGAAAAACTTTGAAAAACCCAGATGAATGCATTTATATCTGTATTATCGAGTCATTTATCTGCTAACTCATTGATAGTCGTTATCTGCATACGCCATATTCTAGCTCTCTGATTTCATTTATTTAGCTTTCCAGAAACTTGTTATTTTTTGTCTCATTTTATTAATACAAATAAGAGGGAGAGAGATAAATATGCTACTTCCATAGACTCTTACAAGATAGAAAGCTTATTTTTCTTGTATGCAATTATTTACTCCTTTGAAGATTAGAATGAGAAGAAAAATTAACTGTTGAATGTGAAGATATTCTTTATGCAGTTATTATTTTCCTTAGCTAAACAAGATAATAATAGAATACATAATAAAAAGGGAGCAAAGAATTGCCAGCAATAGTCCTCAGAGTCCCACTCAGAAGTAATGATATAAAACCCATCCTAGCTGACTTTAAAGAGTATCACAAAACTTAACAACAGTAAAACTCTCACCATACCTGAGATCCATGATTACTAGCTATGTAAACATTATTGCTGAGTTAAAAACATTTACAAGATAATTAAAATGCCCCTTTTCAAACATTTTCCTTATAAAATAAATGCCCTGAGACTCAAGTCTGCTGTGTCTGATGCAGCTAAACCATTACATTCAGAGAATATACTCACTAATATGAAGTCCCCAGAAAGGAAATCAGGAAACAAGGAAAGCCTTAGTAAATCTCTTAATATCAACCATCTGATTTCTTTTAGGCTTAGATTTAGTCTCACCATCAAATTTGTGGCATAGCTGTAAAATGCCATGTTTCCACTTTCTTCAAAGGCTCCAAAGTGCAGGCTGGGTGGGAGCAGGGGAATGGCCTCCCCCCTAGGAATCACAGTGCACAGCTTTTAAGAAAATCATTGCAGGAGAGAAGCCAGTTCTTGCCCTCAGCCTGTCACTGGTTGAGTCTCAGAGCCCTTAGAGTCAGAAACATGACTGAGAACATGTAGAGAGTAGGTCCACGCGTTCTACTACTTTTCACGTGCAGTTGATGTCTCTCAAAGACACCATGCAGAAGGGATTCAAAAGCCCATAGAGCTCAGAGAAGAGCTAGGAATTGCCAGAGAGAAGGTCCGAATGGATATTAGCAGGTGTTCTGTCAGAGAGGAAACGTTTTCTGTTCCCTCTAACCTCTTAGATTCTGTGATTCGGGACCCGTGAATTAAACAGAAAGAGGATTAGCGAAAGAAAAGACAGACGTAATCATGTACCTATGGAAGTTCAGAGAAAAGTGTCATTCAAAGAGATGGTTAGAATTTGGGGCTTCTATACAGTCTTGAGAGGGGAACAGGAGGGGAAAAGGGGCACTTAGGAAAAACAAATGACTTTTTGGAAAGATATATGGCCCCTTAGGAGAATGGATGGGTGATACGGTAGTTTTGTCACGATGGCTGTTTAGGTGTGGTGCCGACCTCTAGCCTCTGGCCCTGAGTCAGTCTTCTCTGTTTGCTCCCAGGGAGAGAATTTAAGATAATTGAGTTCTTTTGAGTTATCTTGAGAGGCTCTACTTTTAGACAGATTTCAGGGACTCAAATGCCTCTGATCAAAATAATTTATATGCCACAATAGCATATTCTGGGCCGTTTCAGTTCCAAATTATTCCTTCAGGTCAAGTGTACTTGGAAATCGCTGCTCAGATTAAGGTAAAAATATTTACACTTAACCTTGGATATGGGATTGTTCTTTAAAACAAAATTGGAGCCATTGTTAACAGATGTACTTATTTCTATTAAAAAAAAAATAAAAAGACAATTAGCCGGGTACAGTGGCTCATGCCTGTAATCCCAGCACTTTGGGAGCTGAAGTGGGAAGTATATCTTGAATCCAGGAGTTTGAGACCAGCGTGGGCAAAATAGTGAGTCCCCCTATCTACAAATAATTTTTTTTATTAGCCAGGCACCAAAAAATATTTTTAAATTTTTTTATAAAATTATGACCGTAAGTCCCAGCTATTCAGAGCCTGGGGAAGGAGAACTGCTTGAGCTCAGGAAGTCAAGGCTGCAGTGAGCCATGATCATGCCACAGCACTTAGTCTGAGCACCAGAATAACACCCTATCCCATAAAAAGGACAATTAAAAATATATGAAATAAATTGTCTACAAACTTTGGAACCCATGTTATACTGAACGACTTGGCTGCAAGACGCCATCGGGTTGAACGTACTGTCATTCCAGTTTTGTTGTTTGTGAAACAACGAAATGAAAAGTTTTGGGGACACACTTGAGTAGGTTGTCTTACCTCCTTGCCTTTATGTTCTTATGCCACTGGAATAAGCACTAAAATCCCTGGGCCTTGAAGCTATTTAGATGATGGGTTTCCTTTGGGCACCAGTACCTGGTGGTATGCTACTGCTATTCTTCGGACTTGGCAATATGGTTTTCGCGATAACTAATAACTGAATCATCTCCTTCCAAGCGACAGAGTCACCCACTCCCTAACCTCATACATAATTACAGATGTAAATTGTTAGCACATTATAATTAGCATCATGTCCCGAAAGATACTTAAAAGAAACTTTTTTAAAAACCTCTACATATAGATGGGAGCAAAATTGAAAAAGACTCTTCACAAGCACCATGGCAGGAGGCAGGATGCGCAGTGGTTTCAGCTGACATCCCACCGCAGAACGACGCAGTTCAGATCCCAGCTCTGCTACTAACCGAGTGGGCTCAGGCAAGTCACTCCCTGGTCCTCAGTTTCTTTGCCTGGAAAATGGCAATGATGATAGCTCCCTCTTTATATGATTGCTTGACAATTAAGTGGACGAATGAACATAAGCAGTGGAAATGGTTCCCGATGCAGAGAACGCCCCTGGTAAGTGTCGTCCATCCTCAGCCCATTCAGGCTGTTCCCTGTTAGACAGAGCAGGGGCAGGACTTGGCACCAACGCCACTAATGTATTTCTTCCCTATATACCTGCTGACCATGAGGCCTTGCAAACTATGTGGGAAAACTAAAATAAGCAGCATTCCACCAGACATCTTACCCCAGGGGGTGAACCTCAATCATCTGCATGCTCACAGGACCAAGAGAATAACTGATCCCGACCATTTGCCTTATTATACTACGAAAATCCCCATCCCAGGAGGGGCTGATCTGTCATTTTTTGATCATGCAATGTATGTACCAACATGATTTCTCAATGCACCGGCACCCCCTTGCTCTACCTTGTACATGGAAAGATACTCACATACCTCATGATCTTCATATCATCCTTCTTAAAACGCTGCAAAGATCTACCCTCTGGAAGCCAGCTGGAGAATTCTTGCTCCCACGCTGAATCTGCCTACCTTGTGCTTGAGCATAAGCCCCAATAAAGCCTGTCTGGGAAACTTTCTCAGCCTCCCGTCAATTTCCACTGCATGAGAGCCTAAGGATCTGTGACTGATAACACACCCAGATTTTCAGACATAAAAATAAAGGGGTACCAATGCATAGTTTCATGGAAGAAATAAGAGCTAGTGCTTGATAGATTAGTAGGGTATGACTTACAATAATGTGTTGTACATTTCAGAGTAGCAACAAGAGAATAATTCAAATGTTTCAGCATAAAGAAAAGACAAATATTTAAGGTGATGGATATCCCAAGTACACTTATTCGATCTTTACAAATTATATGACTATATTAAATTACCACATGCACACTGAATATATATACAGCTTGTAGTTATTAGTTAGAAAATAAAATTAATTTTTAAAAGCTAAAAAAAAAATTGGTAACTTGTGGGAAAAAATAGAAACAATTCATAGCCTCCCTCCTTCTAGCTAGGGCTCCACTGGAAGTAAAGAGAACAGTCGACCAAACCACTTTTGGGAAGGAGCAAGGAGCTCTCTTAGGGGCCTGCTGGGAACCACCCCCAAGCATGGAAATAAATGAAAATCTTGAGTTCCTTCAAGGGAAAATCCCAGGTCCCTAAGAAAGCCCTGGGAAGGAAATGAGCAACTCGATAAGCAAGAAGATAATAGTAACTTAAAAGAATAGCCACGGAAGTTAGAGTCACAAAATGTGGGGTTTCCTATGGAGATTAAAAATCTTAACATATATACCTGAGCTGTTTTTCAGAATCCCAGATCCTACTAAATGAAAAATACCCTTCACTAGGCCTGACATGGTGGCTCATGCTTGTAATCCCAGCACCTTGGGAGGCCGAGGTGGGCAGATCACCTGAGATCAGGAGTTTGAGACCTAGCTTGACCAACATGGTGAAACCCCATCTCTACTAAAAATACAAAAATTAGCCAGGCGTGGTGGTGCATGCCTGCAATCCCAGCTACTTGGGAGGCTGAGTCATGAGAATCGCTTGAACCTGGGAGGCGGAGGTTGCAGTCAGCCGGGATGGTGCCACTGCATTCCAGCCTGAGTGACGGAGTGAGACTCTGTCTCAACAAACAAACAAACACCCTCCACTGAGACATGTACACTTTAGATAAGGGGGTATTTTTTTTTTGGGGGGGGACGGAGTCTCGCTCTTGTTACCCAGGCTGGAGTGCAATGGCCCAATCTCAGCTCACCGCAACCTCCGCCTCCTGGGTTCAGGCAATTCTCCTGCCTCAACCTCCTGAGTAGCTGGGATTACAGGCACGCGCCACCATGCCCAGCTAAGTTTTTGTATTTTTAGTAGAGACGGGGTTTCACCGTGTTGACCAGGATGGTCTCGATTTCTTGACCTCGTGATCCACCCGCCTCGGCCTCCCAAAGTGCTGGGATTACAGGCTTGAGCCACCACCCCGGCAGATAAGGGGGTATTAAGACTGCATTCTGACTGTAGTTCTTTGTTCTACATTTATTCCTGAGGGGCCAGGAGGAGGTCACTTCCACGAGCCAGAGCTAACATTCTTTCTGTTAATCCCAAATGTTTAGACAAAAATCACCTCTTTAACCAGTTGCAAATCAGAAAAGATCTTTATGGCCATGTCCCCTCTGTTCAGGTGTCCTGCCTTTTAGGTCAAACCAACGTATAGCCTCCTTGTTTGAATTTATGACTGCGTATAACCTCTGCCTTCCTGCCTTTGAAAACTCTTGCCTATAAACCATCTGGGAGTTTGTGTCTTAAGCATGAGCTGCCAATTCTCCTTGCTTGGCGCCCTGCAGTAAATGCCTCATTTTCTCTTGCTGCAAATTCCAATGTCAGTTTTTGGTTTTGCTGTGCTGGGTAGGTGGACCCAAGTTTGGTTTGGTGACACTTTCCCCAGCAAATTAGAAATTCTCCTCTCTTCTTCCTGTGCTTTGTAAGAGTGAGCCAAGGTGAGGACAGGTATATCCTCTGATGGGGTTAAGAACATGCTATTCTAAAACACGGCACCTTGGAATATTGAATATTTTAAGCCAAAGGAATCTGAGAAACTGGCAGAAGCAGTCAGGTCTCTCTCATCTTCCCTTGAAGCAGGATGAGAACTTCATGTGCTCTCCCTCTGCCAGAGGCATTTGAACCAGAGTGACTCCATCTTGAATAGGGACTGGATAATAAGAGGTTGAGACCTAATAGGCTGCATTCCCAGGAGACTAGTCACTGGAGGAGGTAGGAGGTCAACACAAGATACAGATCACAAAAGTCCTTGCTGATAGAATAGGATGCAGTTAAGAAGCTGGCCAAAACCAACATAAGATGGTGACAAAAGAAACCCCTGGTCACCTTCACTGCTCATTATGTGCTAATTATAATGCATTAGCATGCTAAAAGACACTTCCACCAGTGCCTTGAGAGTTTACAAATGCCATGGCAATGTCCAGAAGTTGCCCTATATGGTCTAAAAAGAAGAGGAATTCTCAGTTATAGGAAATCCCCACCTTTTCCCCAGAAAACTCATCAATAATCCACCCCTCGTTTAACATAAAATGAAGAAATGATCATAAAAACTGCCAACTAGCAGCCCTCAGGGCTGGTCTTCCTAAGGAGTAGCCATTCTTATTCCTTTATTCTTAATTAATTCACCTTCACTTTATTGCGTAGACTTGTCCTGAATTCTTTCTTGTGTGAGATCCAAGAAACCTCTCTTGGGGTCTGGATCAGGATCCTTTTCTGGAATACCTCTATCCAGAGGAAAGGAGTATTTCTGAACACAGAGGGATGCTGAGAAGAATCTGAAGGAACAGGTCTTGCCAGTTTCCCTCCAGTTTCCCAATACTTTCGTTCACATACCTTTGTCATATCCCATTTTCCACGACTTCCACTCTTCACCAAATCTAGCATAAAAACACTCATGTTTAATCATTTCTTCGAGTCTTCATTTTCTCATGAAAGTTTCCATGTCTTATAAAACTTACATTAAGTAAATTAGCATGACTTCCTCTTGTTAATCTATCTTTTGTTCCTAATTTGCAGGGCCTCAGCCAACGAACATAAAACGGTTAGAAGGAAAGTTTTTTTCCCTCCCCTACACCTCCCATTTTTGCATGTAAAACAAGAGTAGGAAAATCTGCCCAAATGGTTTTTGACAGCCCTAGGAGGATGATAAAGGATGAAAAAAGGATTTTTCTTTTCTTTAAAAAAAGAAAAATCACTTTTAATCACTCAGTGTCACAGAAGCAGGGCTTTCTGTTGTGAAACACCCAAAGACTCCCACTTCCCTTTCTCCCAGACAGAGGGTAAGAGCAGGGCTCCAGACTAGAGCCCTGGAAATTCAGGGGTGAGGGAAGGGCTGAGAAGAGCCATTGTTTCCGGATCTCCAGGGCTCCAGGCCACAGCCGGGCTTTCTAGGAATTCCAGCGTTGCTAAGTGGGAAGGGAGTGTAGGAGGAGGGTTGCTCTTCAAGTTTGAACTTAAGATTCGGAATGTGCTGAGTCACAAGTTTCCGCCCTTGGCAAACCCTGTGATGGGCAAAGCTGATTTTCCAACTCATCTTCCAGCCTTTTCTCTCAGTTCCCTGCATTTTCCTGCCACACGCTTCCTCGGGCTTGTCAGAGCCTGCTCTCCGGGGCCTCTCAATTCCAAAACCTTCATCCCAGAAGGATGAACTCCACCATATGACTGTAAAAGACACCTTCCAGGAGAATCTGTATCATGAAAGCATATCAAACTTGAAGCCAAATGACTGACTCTTTCATTGTGGAATTCACGTATGGGTAAACATACATGCTCATTATGGACAATATGGAAGATACAGCAAAGAAGGAAAATTTTTTTTCTATCAACTACAGAGTATGTGTGTTTTGATCGATTTGTTTCCAGTGTATTCATCAAGACTTTTTTTTTTTAATTTAATGGACTACTGAATATGTAGATTTTGTTCCTGTCTGAAGTATAGAACACAGGCATTTATTTAGGAAAATTATGGTGGGAGAGGGCGGTGGGGACACTGCCGTGCTCAGAAGTCACACTCTCTTCAGCAGCTACCATTCCCAGGTCCCTAGCGTTGTCATTCCCCTTGTTCAAAGGAAAGCTGGGCAGTAAGAAGCAAATTGGGGAGATGCATTTTTGGACCTTCCTCCTCCAGTGCTTTGAGTCACTGGTGCTTTCTCAAAGGCCTTAGCTTTGTGGAACAGTGGCCACAAACCATAACAAGCTGGGTGACATGATATTAATGAGAAATCACCTGACACCAAATAGTTCCATAAATCACTGTTTTGGAAGCTGGTACCACAGTCAAGGGCAGCTCTAAGGAATGCACTGCAGCCCTGCCAGGTGAAGATAGGGAGCAGAGGCAGCTCTTCTGACACCTTAGGGAGAATGGAAGTTTCCTTCAAGGGGAGCAGACACCCCCAGATGCACCATGCTGTGGCCAGTACAACTCTGCAGAAGGCAGATGGCTGCCAGCACAGAGTTGGGCAGCTCAGGCTGAGGTTCCAGCTGAAATGGGGCTCATTCCTGCTGACAACCAGCTAGCTCCGTGCCTGATAGCTCTCGACCTTCTCCAGAACCGAGAGCTTTAAAAATAATTGACGCTTTAGGATTCTCCAAGTAATACAGCCTCATTGTAGAGTCAAATGTAGACAAACAGGTAAAGAAGCAACTAACAATCACTTACAGTTCCACGACCAGAGGTAACTAGCTACTGTTAACATTGCGTCCCCTTATAGGCTTAAAACAACAACAAAAAGAAAAAAGATGTTCTCATAGTTCTCTTACAGGAAAGGTGTCCCAAGCCAGATGCCAAAAGAGGGTTACTGGATCTCGTGCAAGAAAGAATTCAGGGCAAGTCCACAGAGTCACGTGAAAGCAAGTTTGTTAAGAAAGTAAAGGAACAAAAGAAGGGCTACTCCACAGACAGAGCAGTCCCGAGGGCTGCTGGTTGCCCATTTGTCCCGTTATTTATTGATTATATCCTAAACAAGGGGTGGATCACACATGCCTCCCCTTTTTAGATCATGTAGGGTAACTTCCTGACGTGGCCATGGCAATTGTAAACTGTCATGGCGCTGGGGGGAGAAGGGCAGTGAGGACGACCAGAGGTCACTCCCGTGACCATCTTGGTTTTGGTGGGTTTTGGTCAGCTTCTTTACTGCAACCTGCTGTATGAGCAAGGTCTTTATCACCTGTGTTTTGTGCCAACCTCCTGTCTTGTCCTGTGACTCAGAATGCTTTAACCATCTGGGAATGCAGCCCAGGAGGTCTCAGCCTTATTTTACCCAGCTCCTATTCAAGACGGAGTTGCTCTGGTTCACAGGCCTCTGACCGTTCTGGATGCTAAGAAGACGTGCATTTTCATCCTCAAAACTCCCCTCCCTACCTTCCCTATCCCATGGGTCAATTCAGCTCTCCTCGTTGAAAAGGCAGAGAGCTCAAATTTCAGGCAACCACTTTCTTCCCAAGAGATGGCTCCCAAAGCTTGTAGCTCCCCCGACACCTGAGCTGCAAAATCTGCCCTGCTCAGTTTCATTCAGATATACCAACAACTGTCATCCCAGCCACGAAATATAAACACAGACAAGAACACTATTTTACCATCAAAAAACCAAATTTTAAAAACTCATCTGAAATCCAGGGAAATCAGACCTTAAAGGACATATATTTTAGACACTCCAAGCAGAACTGTTTACCAAAGAAAATGGCAAGCCCAATGTCATTTCCAAATGTCACCGGAGTAAACCTTTACTAACCTCTCTCCAGTAAAAGAGAGAAAGAAGAAGGAACAAAGGCTCTATTCTCTCATTTTTAAGGGAGTCATATTTAGATACAGTAAATTTTGTATAATCTAATAAGCTTCTCTAATACAGTCATTTTGCAGGTAATTTGAAGCTTTTTAAAATAAATTCCTTTATGACAATATTTTAAATACATGAAAAAAAGAATTGCTCAAAAATTAATATTCCTTGAGATGTCCTCATCTTTCAGCCAACACCTAACAGACCAATCCAAAGCACAGAATTTTTTTTTACCTGCTATGGTGATACAGCTCATTTCACGTATGGTTCCTTATCAATTACTGCCTAGATGGAATTTACCCTTTGTGTTCATAACCACACAAGCATGTCTAAATGAAAAACACACCTTCTCCAGGCCCTCTAACAAAATCAATTCCTCAGCAGGAGAGTTGAAGGCTTGTCTATGATTGTGCATTGAAATGCTCATTTGCATGCTAATTACCCAGAAAGCTCCTCCAGTTCACTGGGGTGTTATGGAAAGCTAGGTCAGAATTCTAGGAGGGGAGAGAGCAGGAATAGAAAATGCAGAGGAACAGGAAATGAGGGTGGTTCAGATGGAAGCAATTGGGTTGCAATCTACTTTTAAAGTCATTTTTTAAAATCCACTTTAGTTGAATTAGTCATGTCAGATTAACCAGAGAATGCGCTCTTGGAGTTGCTCTGATTGGATTTCCGTATCAAGAGCAAACAACTTATTTTATGCTGTGTCATTTACAGCTTAGGGGGAGGCCTTTTCACTCAGGTTCTGAAGTCTCTGTGCCTGAGTACATGAAAATACTGTAGGGGAAAAAGAAATATCTTTCTTTCCCATGGCTGGATTCGTGGCTGAGGCCCTATAACAAAGAACGGATTAACAAGATAAAAGCATACAACTTTATTTAATGTTAGCTTTAAGTAGCATCGGAGCCTTCATAAGGAAATGAAAACCGAAAGACAGAAAGAAGCCTGTTATTTTTATGCCAAGTCTGATGGATAACTCAGCAGATAGTTGTGAAGTATAATTGCAGAAAGGGGGAATGATCTAATTTTCATAAACTGTGGGGAGAAGTTATCAAGAAAACAGGCTTGCTGTCCAATGTGCACAGAAGTCAACAACTATGGCATCAGCTTTTGAGCAAAGAAAGGCTTTATTGCAAAATCAGTCAGATTGGCTCAAATCTGTCTCTGCAATGTGGGGTCTGGGACAAGTTTGAAGGGATCAGAGGGAATGGGAAAGGATTTAGGAATCTTGGCTTGACAGGGTCTGATTGGACTGCTTCAAGTTTGAGCATTTATGATAGGGTACTGTATTAGTCAGGGCTCTCTAGAGGGACAGGACTAACAGGTAGATGTATATATGAAGGGGCGTTTATGAAGGCGTATTGACTCACATGGCTACAAGGTGAAGTCTCACAATAGGCTGTCTGCAAGCTGAGGAGCAAGGAAGCCAGTCTGAGTTCAAAACCTCAAAAGTAGGGACACTAACAGTGCAGCCTTCAGTCTGTGGCTGAAGGCCAGAGAGCCCCTGGCAAACCAGTGGTGTAAGTCCAAGAGTCTAAAAGCTGAAGAACTTGGAGTCTGATGTTTGAGGGCAGGAAGCATCCAGCACGGGAGAAAGATGGAGCCTGGAAGACTCAGCAAGTCAAGTCCTTCCACATTTCTCTGTCTGCATTTATCCTAGCCATGCTGGCAGCTGATTAGATGGTGCCCACCCAGACTGAGGGTGGGTCATTTCCCAGTCCATTGACTCAAATGTCAATCGTTGGCAACACCCTCACAGACAGACCCAGGAACAATACTTTGCATCCTTCAGTCCAATCAGGTTGACACTCTATGTCAACCATCGCAGGGATGTCAAGGCAGATTTTCTCCCCAGATCTTCTGGAAGAGTTCCAGCCGTCAGCTTCTGTCATGTACTGGTCTTTTTCGTTTCATTGGTTCCAGGTGTTGTCTATGTGTGATATTGTGCCAGAATTGCTAGCCTTTGCTTACCTGTAATAACTAAAATAAGCAGCCCAGGATAACTAAGATCTGTGTGTAAACAAATGCTTATCTTGACTTCTGTAAACCACTGAAGTAACAAACAGAATGACAAAAGTCCCCTGGCCCTTGGAATGTCTGGAGACCCCTGCCCTCGTCTCCGCCCAGGAGGTGAATCACAGAATCCCCTAGCCCTTGGAATGTCCGAAACCTTTTCATCCCCATCCCCGCTCCTCACCCCAACTCCCAAGGTTGTTTTTCGGGTATAAAAAGTCTTGGCACCCTCCTTTTGACGCCACAGGTGGGAGAGACGTGAGTCCTCTGTGGTCGCCGGCATAGTAAATGACCCTGCAATCTGGCATACTTTTGTTCTTGGTGCTAACTTTCTACGCTCGGTCCAGTACAACATATGGTGGATGCCCATATTTTTTGGCCCTGCTTTACCTAAAAAGTATCTTGACATTTTGTTATCAACAGACCAGGCCCAGTTTGGGCTGGTCCTGTGGTTACAACGTTAGCAAGACCTGTTTGTTCAGAGTCTTCTCTGTGTCCCTGTGTCTTCAGAGATAAAGACAGGTATAGGGTGGGAACTTCTCAGGTGAAGGCCTTATTACCTGCTTCAGAGGAGAAGGGCAAGAAGGAAGTGAGAGAGATCTTGCTTCTGTTGTTTTCTCAAACGCTGGGGTATCGTATATGGAGCATCGTGTCCTGAACTCCATCCACACAAACACCCAAACTCGTGGACTGCTCCAAAAACCAGCTGGTCACAGCCCCAAAAGTTCTGTTTAGTGGCTAAAAACATATTGCTTTCAACTAGAGTTATAACAGAATTCTTTTCTGATAGAATCAAAGGAAGCTACGTCTATTCCAAAAAGTCAGTCTGTGAATACAATTTGAAAACTTCTTTCTTCCACTAAAAGCAACAGATAAAACAAAGGCTTTCCTCACGCATATCAATGAAAAGTAAAAAGCCCTCTGATTTTCTTAATTTTCCCCATTCTCTAGAGGATGAGTGGCCAACAGTTTTTTTCCCTTTAAAAGAAAATGCTCTATTTCTTTTATTTGGTCATTTTTTTCTGTATTGCTTCTGAAAGGTTCCAAAACCCTGAGAATTCCAAAACGAAAGTGGAAATTTTCCTTCCTGTTTCCTGGATGAAGGGTGGTGTTTAAGACTCTTGATTTCTTTGTCTATGTTTGCCAATCTTTCTTCTATGCCGAATGTTTTCTGAAACACCTGTCCCAGTGATCCTGTGCATCTCAGGACAGTGTTTCTGTATTAACCAGAAACTCTTGGACAGCAGGTCCAATGTGTCAGCAGAGGCAAGTCCAAACCAGCCCCACCCAAGCCCCTGGGGCAAAATGCCTGAGGGCAGAGAGCAAGTAATAACAGACACCTGATTTGCCCTCCTGTAATTTCAAAACCTTTCTTAAAGGTGTTTGAACTCTCAAATCTCTAATTAAAAATAGAAAACTTATGCTAATCATTAAATTAAAAATAGAAGAAGGCAGCTGGGCCTGGTGGCTCATGCCCGTAATCCCAGCTCTTTAGGAGGCCGAGGCAGGTGGATCACAAGGTCAGGAGTTTGAGACCAGCCTGGCCAATATGGTGAAACTCTGTCTCTACTAAAAATACAAAAATTAGCAGGGCGCAGAGGCAGGCGCCTGTAATCTCAGCCACTCGGGAGGCTGAGGAAATAGAAGAGAATCACTTGAGCCCGAGAGGCAGAGGTTACAGTGAGCTGAGATCGTGCCACTGCACTCCAGCCTGGGTGACAGAGGGATACTCCATCTCAAAAAAAAAAAAAAAATACTTGTTCTCCTGTTTGAACTGCTCTAGACAGTATCACTGAGCTTCTGGAACCGTCTCCTAAGTGTGCATGCAGTTGGAGCAGAAAGAGGGCAGGTATGGAAACTTGCAGTATAGACAATGTGATTAGAAGTTATGGCTCAGTTTCCTGAGCATGTGTTGAACACAAGTGAACAGTACGCAGGGTTATGAAGACATTTTTCTTACACAAAATGATGGAAAAATGAGCAAGGGAAGAGACAGTCTAGTACTTATCTTTACATGTTAAACATTATGTGATGGCAGCTGTTTTTATAAAGCTCAGCCTAGTCTAGGTGGTTAACTCTGATGTAGTTCCATCCTGTATCATGTAATCCAAGATTTTTGAACAAGCTGTCCTGCAAATATGGGTGTGCACCAAGCTATTGATCTGAGGATTGTGTCTTATCACCCAGTGGAACGACCCTCTCACTACAACGCCTCCCCTCCTGCATAATTTATTTGCAAAACAACTCTGAAGAACTTATCTGATAATCACACTAAGAATTCACCTAAAAGGGATTATACTGTCCTAGAAAATAGATCATTTCTCTCTGCTTCAAATAGTCTACTTATGGCTTATTCAGAGTTCACGTATATGAATGATCCTTTTTTTTAATTTTAAATTTTTCCAGAAAGAACTTTTGTTATTTTCCCTATTGCATAGATACCATCACTAAAGATAGAAATAACAAGTCATAATATTCACAGCAAGTAAAGGGTTCCTAGAGCGAACGAGCGTTTCAGAGCTGCTGTTAATGAAACAAAGACCAGTGCTACCATTAGATTCAATAATATTATAATAGAGTTTTAGAGCTTGAAGGATTCCTAGTGCGCAATTTGGTCAACCTTATTTTACAGCCAGGGAAAAACTGAGGCCCAGAGAAGCAAAGCGATTTGCCTCGGGTCTTTCTTAAAGCTCCTGGCAATGCTGATTCAGAATACAGGGCTCAGCACTCTCAGGAAAGTTATTTACCTACTTGAAACCACATTTGCAAAAATTATGACAGTGAGACAACTTTGACATAGGAAAATTATGACAGTAAAAGAAATTTGACCTAACTAACTCCATCTTGCTTCTCATCTCCAAGCTGCCCTTGTTTGTTCCTGGGCATAGGCAGAACTAACTTTGGGAGGAATTTAGTTTTTAGTTTAACTTTGCACCAAAATGATAACAGCCTATCCGCAAACAAAGCCCCTCCTTGCTTGGGGACCAGACCATCTTTGTAAAACCAACAAATTCACCACAACATTAGGAGTTATGGCCCAGGAGTCATGCGGCCTGTGTTAGGCCATTCTTGCATTGCTATAAATAAATACTCGAGGCGGGTAATTTATAAAGAAAAGACGTGTAATTGACTCACAGTTCTGCAGGCTATCACAGCACAGCTCCAGCGTCTGCTTCTGGTGAGGGCCTCAGGAACCTTACAATCATGGCAGAAGATGAAAGGGGAGCAGGTGTATCATATGGTGAGAACAGGAGCAGGAGTGATGGGGGTGTGGGTAGGGCCACACACTTTTAAACAACCAGATTTTGAGTGAACTCAGAGTGAGAACTCACTTATCACCAAAGGGATCTCCTTCATGAGTGATCTATTCTTACGGTCCAATCACACCCCACGTCCAACACTGGGAATCACAATTTCAACATGAGATTCAAATGGGACAGCTTTAGTGCCTTATGATTTCATCCCCGACCCAACCCATCAGTATTCCTCATTCCCTGGCCCCTTGCCCATCAAAGTATCTTCAAAACACCTAGCCTCCAAAGTTTAGGGGAGGCTGATTTGAGTAATAATAAAACTCTGGTCGCTTTTTTAGCCAGCTTCATGTGTATCAAATTCTTTCTCTATTGCAATTCCCCTGTTGTGACAAATTGGCTCTATCTGGGCAGTGGGCAAGATGGACTTGTCAAGCAGTTCCCTACTCCCGAGGGAGGGATGAAGAGGACCAACATGCTCCTCAACAGCAGAGAAAGTGTCTTGTTGTTTTGTGGCTTCCACCAGAGCTTGTGCCTTCCCCACCCCACACCCCTCCTCCACCCTCCTCCAGCAGCCAGCACTGTCTTGGATCCCAAAAGTATATCCAACACCTCCTGGGTCCCTGTGACTGCAGGGGTTAAATACAAGGGCCAGGCTCTCGTCTCAGCCCTGCAGGATCTTAGCCATGAGACCAGGCCAGGTGCCTCTCTGGGCCTTGTTTTCTCACCTATTAAATGCAAGGTTGAGTCAGGGAGGCAGGGCAGGTGCTCCTTGATCCCTCCCACCTAAGGTAATTGACGCTCAGGGAGGGTGTCACCTGCTCTGTTTTTACATAACCACTGAGTGGCAAAGCACAGCAGAAATCTAGAGGCAGACCTGACTCCAAATCACTCTTTATACCATGCTGCTGCTGCTACTGTGATTGATAAGGTCTTCTGCAGTTAGAGATAGAAGGTAGAGGAGGAGAGCTAGAAGACAGGGAGGAGGAGGAGAGGAAGAAAAGAAAGTTCACATCTATGACTTTGCACGTGCACAGACCTTTGTACATCCCCTTAATAAGATAATTCACGATAAACCACTCATTGTAGGAAACATATCTTTTTCCTCTACCCATATTAGGTACATGGCTGAGGTCCCTGTAACAAAACACAGATTAACAATACACAGATAAACATATAAATTTATTTAGTACATTTTACATGACAAGAAAATCTTCAGAAGAAAATGAAGACCCCATCAGAAAGAGCTAACGCTGTTTTTATGGCAGATTTGATGAAAAGTGGACATTTGTGGAGAAATGGGATCAGGCAAAAAGAGACTGAATTAATGGGAATAAGCTGGGGGAAACCCAGCCAGCCTGTTCAGATTCTTTCCTGTGACCCTGTCTTCACAGATAAGGGTATAGGAAGGGCACCTCTCATGTGACAGTCTTCAGGAGAGGGCAGGGAAAGGCCAGGGAGGCTTCTTTCTTCTTCTGTTTTCTCAAGTTCCTTCAGCTGAAAGTATTCAGTGTGCCACGGTGCTGTATTTTGGGGTAGGATGTCCTGAGCACCATCATCTCATCATTTCATCACTGGCACAATTGAAAAGAAAATAACTTTTATTTCATTTTTTTCTTATTTTTTTTTTAGTGACAGGAGCTCACTGTGTTAGGCTGGAGAGCAGTGGCACCGTCATGGCTCACTGCAACCTCCAACTCCTGGGCTCAAGTGATCCTCTCACTTCCACCTTTCACCTCAGCCTCCCAAGTAACGGGGATTACAGGCACTTGCCATCAAACCTGGCTAATTTTATTTTTTTTTTTGAGATTGAGTCTTACTCTGTTGCCCAGGCTGGAGTACAGTGGCATGATCTTGGCTCACTGCAACCTCCACCTGCCGGGTTCAAGCAATTCCCCTGCCTTAGCCTCCCAAGGGCTGGGATTACAGGTGCCTGCCATAACACCAAGCTAGTTTATTTTTTATTTTTTTTTATTTTTAGGAGGGATGGGGTTTCACCATGTTGACCAGGCTGATCTCGAACTCCTGACCTCAAGTGATCTGTCTGCCTCAGCCTCCCAAAGTGATGAGTTTACAGGTGTGAGCCACTGTGCCCAGCCAATGCCTGGCTAATTTTAAACATTTTTGTGGAGATAGAGGTCTTCCTATGTTGCCCAGGCTGTTCTTGAACTCCTGGCCCCAAGCGATCCCCGCTCCTCGGCCTCTCAAAGCACTGGGATTACAGGTGTGAGTCACCGTGCCTGGCTAAAAAGAAAATAATTTGTATTATAGTTTGGCTCATAGTACTGTGTCCACATTACATATTTTGCCAAGAAGTTGAAATAATCTAGAGATCAAGGCAGATTATTGGCCTTGAGTTGCAACCGCAGTGGCAGGCCTCTTTTTTGTCAGAAGCGGCTGTGGTGGGGGTGGAACATTCTCAGGACCAGCTCCTTGCCCTTTGCAACTTTTAATAATAATTCTCCTAGTCAGGACAAATCAGAAACTGACGGAGATGAGGGCACTCTCCCAACGCAGGGAGCAAGCAGTTTCTCTCTGACTGGAGTGTGTAAAACACGCTCCACGTAACACAGAGCAGCTCTTAAATCACTTAGATTTTCCTCTTTATGATGCCATTGCAAATTAGCTATTTTTTGCATTTGTAATTAGAGGGTAGAACAGATGGAGAGGCCGTAGTTGGGGAGATAAATTTGTAGCAGTAACCAGGGCTGCAGCGGCCTGCGGCTGCTCCCTACCCCCGCTGTGAGTCATCCAAGAGCCTCCCAGGAAGCCAAGGCTGCAGGACCCCCTCCTGCCCAACCTCTTTCTCATTTGGGAAGACTCTTCCTTCCCAACTACTGCGGGAAAACATCAAAAGTAGAACCTGCAATTCTTGAAAATCCCCTCAGTTCCTGTCTTTATTTGTCACGAATCACACGATCTCTGTCCATCAGAAATAAACACTGGGCATTGGTTTGAGTCACCAAAATGAAGCGTTTTCCTACAAGATCCAGTCATAAGAAGCGCTTTGGAGAGCGCTAAGGCTTGTGGCTAATCCATCAACACCTTTTGCCTGGAAAACAAACTCCAAGGAAATAATTGGCAAGTGTGTCCAAGCACAGTGTCTGCCGCATGGTAGGTGTTTAATAAATACTCGTGAGAAGATGCTTGGCTGGGAGGATAAAACACACAGTAGTATAAAGGTTGTTTTTTTGGATGAAGTTATTTCTGGAGAATCTAATCAGTCCAGGTGTCCTGCCATCCCCAGCCGAGCCCTGGGGAGAGGTGATACAGGTGAGCTGTCCCTGGAAGGCTCTGCTGTCGATACCCCGATCCGGGATGGATGATGGGGCACCCCGTTTCTTTCCCAGAGTATCTCATCTGCGCTGAGAGCATGCCCAGCTGCAACCAAGAAATTGGAAAGCGTCAGCACATGAAAAGTGAACCTTCTAAAAGCCCTGGCTTCCTTTTCAAGCACGCAGGAAGAGGTTTACGTTTGGGATACTGGATAGCAGTTCCAGCCCGGTTAACACAGCTCTCCCACCACAAATCACCCCGTTGCATTCTCAGATGACACTGGCCATATAAGCGCTGCTGGGTTTGCAGGACACGCCTTTTGCTGAAATGTAAAACGCGGCCGGGGGAAACTGGATATAAGGCATTGGCATGAGGATCCGGAACTGATCTGAGACCTACTTGGAATCCTGCTTCTGTTCTGCCTGTGTGAAAACATAATTTTGATTATATGGCATATGGATAATACCACACGGCCCCTAACTACCATTCCTGTCCAACTTCAACCAGTTCGCAAAAATGTTGCTGACAGCCAGCAGCTGAAGGAAGATCTTTCCACCCGTTGCAGAGAGCAAGTGTTTGTATGGTGAGGTCTTAGATGGGGTAGGACACGTTATGCTCTCTTTGTAAACTAAAACCTTATATTTGTCACCACGTAGAGAAAACTACATGAAAAGAAGTTTCTAAGAAAGAACAGACAATTCTCCGGAATTGGTTGTAACTTTTTTTTTTTTTGAGACAGAATCTCGATCTGTCACCCAGGCTGGAGTGCAGTGGCACAATCTTGACTCGCTGTAACCTCTGCCTCCTGGGTTCAAGTGATTCTCCTACCTCAGCCTCCTAAGTAACTGGGATTACAGGTGTGCACCACCACGTGCAGCTAATTTTTTTTTTTTTTAGTAGACATGGGGTTCCACCATGTTGCCCAGGTCTTGAACTCCTGACCTCAGGTGATCCGCCTGCCACAGCCTCACCAAGTGCTGGAATTACAGGTGTGAGCCACTGTGCCCGCCTGGTTGAAATTTCTTAAGAGTACTCCCCACCATACCCAGCATAACAAAGGAAACATTTAGGCTTGCAGCTTGTCAGTTGCTTTTTCTTTCTGGATAACCCAGTCTCTTTCAGATAAATAACTGAAGTGGCAGACTTCTTTCTTCCCTGAATGGCCTCCCACCCAATTTCTCCCCAAGGTGGCATCTGATGACTAGGGGTCTGCAGACTACCAGGCCTCATGAAGAAACCAGTGAGAGAGACTGCTGGCATCTGGCCTTTCTTCAAGGAGGAAGAGAATATAATGTCGGTATGACAGTCCGAGCCATTTGCCTTTGTCCATAAATACTGTGTGCTCTCTGGCTTCTCTGTTCTAACCCCAGGCTTCTGTCAGTCTGTTGACCCCCTCTCTAGGGACACAGTAAATTCTAGATCCCCTACAAACTCCACAAAGGCTATGAGAGTCAGGAGCAGTAACTGCCACAGGCCACTGGCCCAGACACTTCTCCCTGCCAAAGCTCCACGACAGCTCTCTGGCATGTGGAACTTGGCATGGAGAGAAATGCAGGCATCACGTGGTGGCCTGGGAGGCTCAGAGCTGGTCTGCGGCAGGGAGACACAGAACGAGAAATGATTGGCCAGGAGTTACCACCAGGCAGCTGATGGGCTGGGTGGGCTTTTGCTTACCTTCCCCAAGCCTACCCCCTCATACCCAGCTATCTCTAATCCAAAGTTCAAGAGGAAATGGCCACACCCTCTCCTGGTATCGAACAGGCAGGTGCAAACTTGAGCACTGAGAAACACCAATTGCTCTCCGCAATTTAATGCACATTTAGCATAAAGCAGTGAAGGGCTTAGCTTTGGCTCCTGGGGCAGGAGACAGAATTTATGTAGCTAGGTCGTTTGGCTTTGGCGTGCGCCTTATACTATTACTAAACCAGAATGTGCTGTGAGCTCTGTGATCTCTGGTGAAGTCTAGAAATAGGTGATCAAGGGTCACCGACACCCTCTCCAGGTCCTGGGACAGCCTTAAGATTTCCTACGATGATATTTACAGGCACTTTTAAATTGCCACAATTTAAAATTACTGCTTCAGTGTCTGGAAGGCACGATGTTTGGAATTCATAATCTTCCCAGGAAGCTGGGACAATATGTAAAACAAAAGTCACAGTCATTCCCTCTTCAGTGGTGGCATTTCAAGTGATTTTGTTTTTGTCTTTTCTTTGGGCCTTTCTGTATTAAGTTTTCCATATCAAATATGACACTGACATATAGCAGGTAATGGAAACATTTTTTCTCTCAATAATGTTTTCTTTTTTCTTTTTTTTTTTGAGATGGAGTCTGGTTCTGTTGCTCAGGCTGGAGTGCAGTGGCACGATCTGGGCTCACTGCAACCTCTGCCTCCTGGGTTCAAGCAATTCTCCTGCCTCAGCCTCCCGAGTAGGCGAGATTACAGGGCCCCACCACCGCGTCCAGCTAATTTTTGTATTTTTAGTAGAGACAGGGTTTCACCATCTTGGCCAAGGTGGTTTTGAACTCCCGACCTTGTGATCCACCTGCCTAGGCTTCCCAAAGTGGTGTGACCACAGGCATGAGCCACTGCGCCCTGCTTCGGTAATGTTTTAATGAAGATGTTGTTTATGTTTACATGGGGTGGGTTTATTATTACTGTTTCAAGTGAATTAATAGATATTTACTTTGTTTTAATTTATAGCACCATAAATAGTGACACATAAAACCTGCAGAAATATTCTTTAGAGTCTTCAATAGAGAATAAAGGGGTCTGAGACCAAAAAACTTAAGAACAGTGGTACAGAGGATTCAACAGAATTTGAAGATAGGGGATCTAAATTCAAGTTCCGGTTCTATCACTTAACTGACATTAATTTCAGTCAAGTTATTTAAGTGCAGGCTCTGAAGTCAGACTATCTGGGTCCCTAATTTTAGCTTCACTATTTGCTAGCGTTGTGGCTTTGGGTGAGTCGTTTTGCTTCTGTCAATAGGGATAACTATAGCACTTACTTCATCAGGTTGCTGCTGCCTTAAATGGCATTAGACTTCCTTCCCCTTCCTCCTCCTCCCCTCCGCCTCCCTCTCTTTTCTCTCTCCCCCTCCTTTCTCCCTCCCTTCCTCCCTCCCTCCCTCCCTCCCTTCCTCCCTTCCTCCCTTCCTTCTTTCCTTTCCTCAGTCTCACTCTGTTGCTCAGGCTGGAGCGCATTGGCACCACCTTGGCTCACTGCAACCTGCACCTCCCAGGTGCAAGCGCTTCTCCTGCCTCAGCCTCCCGAGTAGCTGGGATTACAGGCCATGCCTGGCTAATTTTTGTCTTTTTAGGAGAGACAGGGTTTCACCATATTGGTCAGGCTGGTCTCGAATTTCTGACCTCAGGTGATCTGCCTGCCTCAATCTCACAAAGTGCTGGGATTACAGATGTGAGCCACCGTGCCTGGCCGGCATTAGATTTCTAAATGCTGACACCTATTACTAGAACACAGTAAGGGCCCATAATAATTGCTAATAATATTAACAATTATTATTAGTCTGGAACATCTTTAAGTGGGAAAAAGGTCCTTCCTTTTTTATTATCTCATGATTCAAAATCATCAATAATAAAGTCTGATTCTTTTTGCTTTTCTTTAGAGCTGGGGTCTCGCTCTGTTGCCCGGACTTGAGTGCAGTGACATAATCATGGCTCACTGCAGCCTCGACCTCCCAGGCTCAAGCAATCCTTCTGCCTCAGCTTCCCTAGTAGCTGGGACTACAGGTGTGTACCACCTCGCCTGGCTAATTTTTTGAAAATCCTTTTTGTAGAGATGGGGTTCTCACTATGTTGTCCAGGCCGGTCTCAAACTCCTGGGCTCAGGCAATCCTCCCACCTCAGCCTCCCAAAGTGCTGGAATTCCAGGTGTGAGCCACTATCCCCGGCCTGTAGTGTGATTCTAAAGGGCTGAAGTGATGATCCAAATTCACTTTCTCCATCCTCCCTCCTGCCTCCACTGGGAGGTACTGACACCAACACAGATCCTTGTTTTCTAGAAGGACGTGAGCAAGGCGAGTTGTGAATCTAAGGCAACAGGAAAAGTATGAAGTGGGCAGGTTGGCACAGGGGTCTGGGGAGACCCAGCCTCAGGCACACAGATACCTAAGACCTTTTGGACCAGAGTCTCCCAGCATCCCCCACTTTAGCCCAAACCTGGCTCCTTCCCTGTCCCCGGACGCACCATAGGGTCCTCAAAAACGCAGTGTTCCACTGTCTCTGGAGCTGCCCAGCCCTGCAAAACGCAGCCTCCCGTTTCCCCCACCCACTTTTCTCTCCTTCTGGGCCTCTGCTCTCTTCCTTTTCTCTCTCTCTGCCACCCTCTCCAGGTTTTTCTTGCCCCTTCCGCCTTCTCAGTTGCGTACCTTCTCCCAGACCGGCCTCCTCACTCTCATCTGGGGCTGGCGGTGCTCTTCTCTGTCCAACCATTAATGACAGATGAAGGCCTTCCAGGAACCTCAGGGGAGCCTCCAGCACCAGGCCTGGCGACCTGCCAGCTTCGTTGCCTAAAGGTGGACTATTCGGAGGCGCTGGGCGCCCCCTAGTGGCCCCTTCATGACGCCAAGTCCCACAGGATGGGTGACAATAACCTCTTCATCCAGAGGGGAAAGTGCCTCTGGTAAGTGGAGGCTGAAACATGGACCTGGCCAAATAATGCCCCCAAACTGCATAAACCTTCTCTGATCCCTTACTTTCCAAAACATTCGTTATTAGAAAGTAGGTGGAATAAAAAGGAAGTTAAGCACGGAGCCAGTGCACTTCACAACAATGCTTATTTGTCTAGAGCCCCCAGTGAGATGCGCCAACTTAAAAGCCAGGTGGGCCAGATGGAGTCTACAGCAATGCGGAGATGTTCCCAGGAAAAGCCGTGGGCAGAGGAGATGTGGATCCAGCAATAGTGGAAGCCTGACGAAGCTCTAGCACTTGCACCTGCGGATTTTTATTTAAGGATGCTCAAGACACCAGGTGGCTTGTGCCTGTAATCCCAAAGCTGTGGGAGGCTGAGGCGGGAGGATGGCTTGAGCCCGGGAGTCCAAGAGCAGCCTGGACAACATAGTCAGACCCCGTTTCTACAAAAAATTAAAATAAAGAAAATTAGCCAGGCGTGGTGGTCCACACCTGTAGTTTCAGCTATTCAGGAAGCTGAGGTGGAAGGATGGCTTGAGCCCAGGAGTTTGAGGCTGTAGTGAGCCATGACTGCACCACTGTGTTCCAGCCTGGGTGACAGAGCAAGAACTTGTCTCTAAGAATAAAAATAAAAATGCTCAGGGGTAAATTTCTCTATTCTGAGCATGACATGCCTTCCTCTGAAAAGCTACACTGTGACAGGCTACACAGCTACCTACTCAGGAGACCCCAAAAATGTCCCAGCCACAGATTCTGGCTGCCTTGCTGACTGGAGACCTCATTCTCTTTAAATGGCAGATTGTCTCAATTGCAAATCTCTTCTGCACAGTCAGCCTGGGATGCAAGCCGATTGCTTTAACTTGTAACTTTGAAAGTCAGGTTGTCGTAACCTAGAACTCTGGGAAGCCGTGTCGTGAAATCATAAAAGATTGTGCTTGGCTAAAGCCATGTGTTCATGTATCAATAATTCATGCAATCCTGTACAAATGCAGTTTTAACAGATGTTAGCACATACCTGAGCAGCGAGAGCATTTCCAATAATAACTGTCTGCTTGTTCCGGGAAGCTGGGGAGCCTGGCCCTCATCTGCAGGCTTCAGTTCAGGTTCAGTTGGGGATAGAATTTCCACGTAGATGTTTTTGAAGTAACAGTAGTAGAGGCTTGAAAGTTTCTAACAAATGGCAAGACATAAATATGCAACCAGCGTGGCTGTTTTTGCACGGGTTCGCCCAGGCAGTAATTACTCCTCAGTCTTATTTGATACGTGCTAATTTCTCCCTTGTTCCAACTGATTTGTTTTCAGGTCTCTGGGTTTCATAGTGACAACAGAAACTAAGAAGAATGATGGCATTTCCCAAAAAGGAACAACAATTCCCACATGTGTCCAAGAGGGAGAGCCGGCCATGGTCAGGGCAGGGTAGCAGTGGGTAGGGAGGAGCCCAGGGCAGGTAAGCTTTGACTACAGTCCTCTGGCACCAAATATTTCCTTAGCAATTGCCCATCTCATTAGGAGAAAACCGCACGAGAAAGGGGGAAGACTGTCTTGGTCAGGCTGGCTGCACACACTCTTCTGGCTATTCCTGGAAGTTAAGGGCCAGAAAGAGCTATTTAGAGTGTGGACGGGCCAGGGGCAATTGGCTCACACCTGTAATCCTAGCAGTTTGGGAGGCCAAGGCGACTGGATCACCTCAGATCAGGAATTTGAAACCAGCCTGGCCAACATGGTGAAACCCGTCTCTACTAAAAATACAAAAAATAAAAAGCCAGGCAAGGTGGCACATGCCTGCAATCTCAGCAACTGGGGAAGCTGAGGCAGGAGAATGGCTTGAACCTGGGAGGCAGAGGTTGCAGTGAGCCGAGGACATACTACTGCACTCCAGCCTGGGCGGCAGAGCGAGACTCTGTCTCAAAAAAAAAAAAAAAAAAAGTGCTGACGGCAGCACTTACCCTTTAATAGCACATTCAGATGGAACATTCTTGCCACAATTTTATAGGAACTATTGTAAAATGCAGACGTGGACATGCACTGAAAACGAGAGTCCCGGATGGTGTTAGATTAAAGGACACAGAAAAACAGAGGGGAGACAGATTGGGTGACTCAAGTGCTAACATACATCTGTCTGGAGTATCAAGGTTGTCGCAGTTCAAGAAATAATGTGGCCTACAGTATCTGGCTGTCTGTCTCCAGGGTGCCCTTTGTCACGGTTGGGTACTTACCCGTGGGCTGTGCCCATGTTCAGAAGACTGGCTACTAACTACCCAATTTGTTGACACCATTATTGAATTCTAAGCAGTCGAGTCATTACTGACGCCATTAACTAAGGCTAAGGAGTGGTGTCCCCAAACCGCAAGCCACTTTATGTTCCATCCATTAACTGTGACCTTGCATTTGCTAAATCTGACTAGACTGCAGTACCGGAAGCCGAACTGTGCTCTCTGCGCTCACAGCATGATTCGATTCAAGGCACCTGTTCTCACACTAGACTGATGGAGCAGCAGTTCTCAAACTTCAGCGGGCATCTGAATCAGCGGGATGCTGGTGATTCCTGGGTCCCAATTTCAGAAATAACCATTCTATTAGGCCTGGGATGAAGCCCCAGAATTTGCACTGGTAACAACCTCCCAGGTGAGTCTACCTCTCTGGCCTGGGCCACACTTTGAGAACCACTTGCCTAGAATCTGAAAAAAATCTCCAATTTAGGCTAGCCTGAGTCTTTTTTTTTCTTTTTTTGTGTTTTTTGGTAGAGACGGGGTCTCATTCTGTTGCCTAGGCTGGAGTGCAATGGTGTAATCACAGCTCACTGCATCCTCAATCTCCTGGGCTCAAGCAGTTCCCACGCCTCAGCCTCCAAAGCAGCTGGGACTACAGGTGTGCACCATCACATCTGGCTAATTTTTGTATTTTTTTTGTAGAAATGGGGTTTTGCCATGTTGCCCAGGCTAGTCTCAAACTCGTGAGCTCAAGTGATCCTCCTGCCTCAGCCTCCCAAAGTGTTGGGATCACAGGTGTGAGTCACCGAACCTTGCTAGCCTCACTCTTTCTTTCCCAATATTTGTGTAGCAAGAAATACAGCAGACGCTACTCAGTCCTGAAAAGGAAACTATCACCTTGGCTTACAACTGAAAGAGATGTGCAGTTTTGAGAATTTCTGAATTAGTCTCTTTATTAATAACCCATGCAATTCCCATTTTAGCCTTCTTAATGCCCTGGAGACATTAGTGCTAGAAAAAAGAAGAACACAAAATTGCAAAATGAATTACCTTCCAGTGACGGCTGCAACCACACTGAGGACACTGGAGCCAAATAAAAGTATACTCAACTGTTGGTTTGTCTCATTCTGTACTCTGAATATATTCAGTCCGCCAAAACTCTGAGATGCCTGAGACAAGGAATGAAAAGTAAGGAGTTAAGATCTCCATGCAACAATTCAAAAGTAAGAAAAGAAGCCTGGGCACAGGGGCTCAGACCTGTAATCCCAGCACTTTGGGAGGCTGAGGTGAGGGGACAACTTGAGGCCAGGAGTTCGAGAGCAGCCTGGCTAACATGGCGAAACCTCGTCTCTGCTAAAAGTACAAAAATTAGCTGGGTGTGGTGGCAGCATCTATAATCCCAGCTACACAGGAGGCTGAGGCACAAGAATCACTTGAACCTGGGAGGCAGATGTTGCAATGAGCCGAGAGGGCGCCACTGCACTCCAGCCTGGGTGACAGAGCGAAACTCTGTCTCTGTCTCCAAAAAAAAAAAAAAAGTGAGAACAGGGATTTAGAAGTGAGTGATAGCTTTATGGTTTTAAATTGCCCATTTTAGCACAGGATTTTTAAATTAGAAAAGCGATCATAAAGTTTACTTATGTCTGTATCAAAATGGCTCTCTATCCACTCACTGCCCGCCAGCCCTGAGTGTTGTAAGCTGATATACAAATGGTTCAACCTGTAATTACGTGTGTGCGCAGCGTGCAGCCTTAGCTGTGTCTTTTGTTTCAGGAAGCCCTCCACTATGAGCTCTGCAGCTGGGGTCTTGTAGATTCGGCCCTCTCAGCAAAATGCTTAGCCCCAGTCCATGTTTATTCAGTGATGATGGCCATGATATACCAAGGGCCATCTTTATAACTGCATAGGTGTGACGCTTAGTGATTGTATGAAAAAAGAAAAATGAAAAGATTGCATCCAAATTCACTTATATTCATAACATTTTTTTAAAAAAAGCATTTATTTATTTTTGAGACAGAGTCTCACTCTCACCCAGGCTAGAGTGCAATGGTGTGATCTTGGCTCATTGCAACCTCCACTTCCTGAGTTCAAGCGATTCTCCTGCCTCAGCCTCCCAAGTAGCTGGGATTACAGGTGTCAGCCATGGTGTCCAGCCACTTGTATTCATAACATGTGTGCCTGTTAAAAATTTTATGACACTATTTCATAGGTAAACTTTATGCTGTTCAAAGTGCTTAACTTATATCATGTATGTATACATCATGGTGATACTGGGGTTTTAGAGAGTAATGGTCACACTCTCCTTGCGTTTCAAGACTGCAAGTGTCACCTGTAAATCCAGCACTTTGGGAGGCCAAAGCAGGTTGATCGTGTGAGCCCAGGAGTTTGAGACCAGCCTGGGCAACATGGTGAAACCTTGTCTCTACAAAAAAAAAAAAAAAAAAAAAAAAAAATTAGCCAGCTGTGGTGGCACACATCTGCAATCCCAGGCACTTGGGAAACTGAGGTGGGTGAAGTGCTTGAACCCAGGTGGCAGAGATTGCTGTGAGTTGAGATCATGCCAGTGAACTCCAGCCTGGGTGACAGAGAGATACCCTGCCTAAAAAAAGAAAAAAAAAAAAAAAAAGAGAGAGAGAGAGAAATAAAAAGGAAAAAGAAAAAAAAAACCGTTGGTGTCATAGGCTAATGAGATTATGAGGTATGAAAACCTGGCTCTTCAGAACTGAGAAGCGGGAGGGGAACGAAGAAATATCAGGATTCCAGGAAGGGAGCGGATGGAGCTCTGAGCTGGCATTCTCTCCTGGCACAGATGGGGCAGGAGCTAGAAGGGTGTGAAAATCTACAGATGACATAGCTCTGTACAACCAAGGGGCTTCTTCCCCCTCTAGTGTGATTATTTGGAAAGTCCAGACTTAACACCTCTTCCCAATGGGAGTTTCCTCAGTGATGAAAGTAGACTATGCTTCCTGCCTAAATCCAGAGAGCCCGCACCCCTCTCCTGGTGCACGCAGCAGTGCAGTGCGCAAAGTTCTCGATAAAATACAGCTGTTATGATGATAAAATCTTTGACAGGCACTGATGCTTGAATGGTTTGCAACATCACTGTATATAGCTGTTTATTCGTCCAAGCGCAGGTAAAAAGATGGCTGTTTAGATGTTGTCTTATAGCACTCAGAATGATAGCTCTACCTCCAGAAACTAGAGCTATCCAATGTCAAATATTGGCTTTGGTTTATATATTCATAGCCCACCTTGTTCCACAAATAATTTAAAGAGGCTGATGATATGCATGCCACTTTAAAATAAGAAAATGTGAATAAAAAGTCAAGGTGACAGATAATAAGGATAGAATGGGAAAATATGATCAGAAGGTTATGTGCAATTTTCTAAATTAGAGACCAGGCCAGAAATTGGGCTCTGGGCTTTTCAGAAGCCAAAAGAAAAAAAAAAAAAGGAGAAATGCAAAGTTCATAAAATTCATCTTCTCTTTAAAAAGTCAACACAGGCTGGGCGCAGTGGCTTATGCCTGTAATCCCAGCACTTTGGGAGGCTGAGGCAGGTGGATCACAAGGTCAGGAGATTAAGACCATCCTGGCTAACAGGATGAAACAGGTGAAATCCCGTCTCTGCTAAAAATACAAAAAATTAGCCAGGTGTGGGGGCACGCGCCTGTAGTCCCAGCTACTCGGGAGGCTGAAGCAGGAGAATCACTTGAACCCAGGAGGCAGAGTTTGCAGTGAGCCGAGATCGCACCACTGCACTCCAGCCTGGGTAACAGAGTGAGACTTTGTCAAAAAAAAAAGAAAGAAAGAAAGAAAAGAAAGAAAAGGAAAGAAAAGGAAAGAAAGAAAGAAAGGAAGGAAGGAAGGAAGGAAGGAAGGAAGGAAAGAAAGAAAGAAAGAAGAAAGAAAGGGAGGAAGGAAGGAAGGAAGGAAGGAAGGAAGGAAGGAAGGAAGGAAGGAAGGAAGGAGGGAAGGAAGGAAACAAACCATTCCATTTCATCAGAAGAAAGCCTGTTCCCAATTTTTGGGTTGAAGTACCTTTCAAGCACATACAGTCCCATGGGAGATGCTCTGGGCATGCTGGGTAACTTCATCCTTCTGCTTGAGCCCATCAGGGACAGAACACTGGGGCTGGCATCAGAAGACCTGGGTCGAGTGATGGCTCCAGTTAGGGACTCCCGGAGCAGTCACTCACTTATTATAAACTAGCAAAACATACTCCATAGCTGGCATCAGAATTAAGATGAAATAAACAAAGGTTGCAATCTGCTGTCCAAAGGTAAGGCTTTTCTTTTTTAAAAGCTTCCTTTATTATTGTTTTTGACTTTCTTGCCATAAATATCATTCCCTCTCATACATCCTCCTGGGTCTTAGTGGTCCACAGGGGTGCTCTAACTACATGCACCCAAAGTCAGCCTATGTCCAGGACAGCTGATTTACTTTGAGGGCCTTGCTCTCAGTAATCAGTAACTGTCAACAGTCTCTGATTTATTACTGCCCTTCCCAAGTTCCATCTCTTGATCAGCAAGGCAGAGATTAATCTGAGAAACTCATTCATTTGTTCATTTGTCACAATTTCTACTTTTTGCCTAGCTTACTCTACCCAATCCTTTTCCACCATCCTTTCTTCATAACGTAGCCTGACACAACATTCCATGAAGGCTCTGCAGGTACAGCAAGATCAAAGGCAGAATATTGGTAATGAAGGATCGTGCAAGATTTTATTTTGTATACTAAGTTTTTCAGAAATCATTGCCTTTTTTCCTCAAGGCACATAGAGATAATGTCGATTGCTTATTTTGTTTATATATATATATATATTTTGAGATGGAGTGTCGCTCTTGTTGCCCAGGCTGGAGTGCAATAGCGTGATCTCAGCTCACCGCAACCTCCGCCTTCTAGGTTCAAGCGATTCTCGTGCCTCAACCTCTCAAGTAGCTGGGATTACAGGCACCACTCCCCCCACCATGCCAGGCTAATTTTTTGTATTTTTAGTAGAGACAGGGTTTCACCATGTTGGTCAAGGCTGGTCTGGAACTCCTGACCTCAGGTGATCCATCCACCTCAGTCTCCCAAAGTGCTGGGATCACAGGGGTGAGCCACTGCATCTGGCCATTGCTTATTTTATTTTTGAGAAGTGGTTTTGCTCTGTCACCCAGCCTGGAATGCAATGCTACCATCACAGCTCATTGCAGTCTTGAACTCCTGGGCTCAAGTGATCCTCCTGCCTCAGTTTCCCAAATGGCTGGGACTACAGGCACGTACCACCACGACTAGCCAATTTATATATATATATATATTTTTTTTTTGAGAGATGGGGTCTTGCTATGTTGCCCAGGCAGGTCTTGAACTCCTGGCCTCAAGTGATCCTCCTGCCTTGGCCTCCCAAAATGCTGAGATTACAGGCATGGGCCACCATGCCATTGCTTATTTTAAAAGTTTCAATATAATGACAGATTGTTTTGATCCCAAATCCCCAAATACCAAAGATAGAATACACATTAGGGAAAAAGTGTTACAAAATTTATACAAAAATCTTAAATGGACATCAAAAACAGAGACTGAGACTTGTAAAAAGTATGCCAACATCATTGGAATTAGGCTCATTTTACTTTGGTCTTGGTGCTGCTGACTGGACTACTTAAGATGATAAAACCTCTTTACTAAAACAGAAGAACTCACACAAGACAAAAGAATGGTTTTCTATTTCTTGTCCTGTAATTTTTCATAGTTCTGCTTCCTCTTCTTGTGTTACTTGGGGATGGACCCTTCAGGTAAGAGGAGCTCAATGGCTCACATTTTAAGAAATATGAGTGCACTTTGTGCATGAGGTTACCATTTGGAAAATTGCTGTCATGGGCACTAACCACAGGTGAATGAGAGTGGAACTTTCCTCTTACTTAAAGAGATAAGATACCTCCTACTTAAAGAACTTCTTCTATTTATGACCATTTTTCTCCCAGGTTCCAAGAATTTTCCTTTATTTTTTTTTTGGAAAGACAAGGGAGGAAACAGAAAGTATACCAATACCTTAAATAACTGAAAAAATTACAGTAGTGCATAAATTAAATTTGTAGGTGAAAGAATCTCTTCTTTAAAGTCCCAAACTTAGGAAAAGAACAGCCACTTTGTTTTTGTTTTGAGACGGAGCCTCACTGTCACCCAAGCTGGAGCAAAATGGTGTGATCTTGGCTCACTGCAACCTCCACCTCCCGGATTCAAGCAATCCTCCTGCCTCAGCCTCCCGAGTAGCTGGTATTATAGGCAACTGCCACCACGCCCAGCTAATTTTTGTATTTTTAGTAGAGACGTGGCTTCGCCATGTTGGCCAGGCGAGTCTCAAACTCCTGACCTCAGGTCATCTACCCACTTCAGCCTCCCAAAGTGCTAGGATTATAGGCATGAGTCATTGCACCCAGCCAAGAGCAGCCACTTTGGATGGCAATCTTTCTAAAGTGAAATTATCTATATAACTGATTTACTAAGGAATTTAAATTATTTGAAAGTATAATGATATTATTCTTGCCTTAACCACAGCTTTCAGTGGTGCTATGTCAAATGAATTTCTCCCCTCCACTAATGACATCTTAGACAGATTCCATATCATCAAAACAGAGACTCAGACTTGTAAATAATAGGCCACCATCAGTTACTCTCAGTTCCTAAAACAGTCTGGCCGTGTGCTGTAGTTCACTGCTATAATCCCAGCACTTTGGGAGGCCAAGGACGGGAGGGTTGTTTGAGGCCAGGAGTTTGCGACCAGCCCTGGCAACATAGCAAGACCCCTGTTGCTAAAAATAAATAAAAAATAACAATAAATAAATTAGCCAGGTGTGGTGGTGTGCACCTGTAGTGCCACTTACTCAGGAAGCTGAGGCAGGAGGATCACTTGAGCTCAGGAATTGGAGGCTGCAGTCAGCTATGATTGCATCACTGCACTTCAGCCTGGGCAACAGAGTGAGACCCTGTCTCAAAACAAAACAAAAAGCTCTTTAGTCTGCTAAATTCAAAGCTCTTCTTTGATACAGGCTAGACCGCGGAGACAAGGGCTTGGAGTGCTGTAAGGGGTCTGGATTGCTTTTCATTCTCTCTCCCACCCTCGCATGTTGTGTTTGGTTGTCTGGTAGGGAGGATGTTCCCCAGTGAGGACGTAGAGGAGGGATAAGGAGATAGCGCTACTAACACACTAAGCTCACAGCAGTTGGTAAATAGCAGTTGTTGCGATAAATATTTTTCAGGAACTGATGTTGGAATGCCTTCCAGTAACTCTCTGCAGAGCTGGATCTTTATCTAAGTGCAAGAGAACAGATGGCTTTGACACGTTGTTTCGTAAAACTCAGAACGGTAGCTCTCTGGCCTGCATTTGGTTTGCTCTCATATGGTGACCTAGACTGATGTGGTTGACTCAGTGCACAGGTTTATCATCTTTCCCTGGATAGCGTTAAGTCTCATCCCCACCCCCTCGGTCACTGAAGACCAAGACCATCTCTCTTTAGCCTCACATGGCAGCCCAAAGAATGGGGAGCACTCCATCATTTGCTTGGTGGCCCCTGGGAAAGCCCATAGCTCTTAACTTTCTCTAGGTTCCACAGTCCTTCATGCACAGCCATGGGGATGAATAGGACACTTTTTGCTTTTCTCCAAGGAGCACAGAGAAGTTGGTTGGGGTAGGGCTGCACGTCACTTCTTCCCAGGCCACTGCCATGCTTTAAGACTTGTGGGTATGGGCTGGGCGCAGTGGCTCATGCCTGTAATCCTGGCACTTTGGGAGACCGACGCGGGTGGATCACCTGAGGTCAGAAGTTTGAGACCAGCCTGGCCAACATAACCAAATCCCGTCTCCACTAAAAATACAAAAAATTAGCTGAGCGTGGTGGCAGGCACCTGTAATCCCAGCTACTTGGGAGGCTGAGGCAAGAGAATTGCTTGAACCCTGGAGGTGGAGGTTGTAGTGAGCCGAGATTGTGCCACTGTACTCTAGCCTAGGCAACGAGAGCGAAACTCCATCTCAAAAACAAACAAACAAATAAAAAGACTTGCTGGTGCAGAGTGAGTTCTCCACTGGACAATCCTCCTTCAGAACACTCTAGAACGAAAGTTGGCAGCAGGCCTCATGAGCTTGTATGCCCCAAACTCCGGAGACTTCATGTCAAGTATTCTCTCACCGCTCTTTAGTCTGGCTCCTTAAGCCTCCGGCCAGAGGATCAGAGGCGAGTCTCCCCTTCTTGCAGGCACTCCAATTTCCATAAATGGTTATCTTGGAGAAAAGGAGAGAATTTAAAGATAATACTAAAGAAGGTAGGGTTTTCCGGTATACTTTTTACCTGATCAGGAAGTGGAATAGAATAGAAGTCCTAAGGAAAAGAACTAGAATATGGTTTCCCTTCTCTAAAAGATATTTTGTGGCTCATGCCTGGAATTTCAGCAATCTGGCAGGCTGAGGCAGAGGATCACTTGAGCCAAGGAGTTCAAAACCAGTCTGGGCAACACAGCAAGACCCATCTCCACCAAAAATAAATAAATAAATACATAAATTAGCCAGACATTGTGTCATGCACCAATGGTCCTAGCTGCTCAGGAGGCTGAGGCAGGAAGATCACTTAAGCCCAGGAGTTCAAGGCTGCAGTGCGCTATGATGGCACCACTGCACTCCAGCCGAGGTGACACAGAGAGACCCTGTCTCAAAATAAATAAATAAATAAATGAGTAAATAAATAAATACAATGCGTGTGCCTCAAAATTCTTAGAATATTGACTTAAACTAGGATGAGATCCTGGTTTCCTTCTTCGTGGAGCTCCCGGAAAGATTAGCTCCTAAAAATTTACTACGAGGAGGAAGAAGAAACACATTGGTGTACACGACCTTCCAGATGCCTACTGTTCATCATGGTGTGAGCGCTGTGCTGTTCTCTTTCGCTGTTTGGGACCCCAACTATCCCTGAGCCTTGCAAAAGGAAGCTCCTTCCGTGTTCTGTCTTACAACACAGGAAGATAGCACTTTATGGACCGGGAGAGTCTTCAGCTGGCTTGACTTGCCACGCATTCGTGTGGTAGGGTTGACAGAGCATTCCTGGTGGGGAGTTAGTGAGTGTGCATGCCTGACTAAAGCTTTGTGTGTGCTGGGTTGAAGGAGGTGTTACAATTTTTTACTTACATAGTTTGGTCAGTGGCACAAGTCTTGTTAAAAAACTAAATAACAGAGCCCAAGTGCAGTGTCTCATGCCTGTAATTCCAGCACTTTGGGAGGCCAAGGTGGGAGGATCACTTGAGCCCAGGGGTTCAAGACCAGCCTGGGCAACACTGTGAAAATCCATCTTTACGATAAATACAAAAATTAGCTCAGCATGATGGTATGTGCTTGCAGTCCCAGATAGATACTCAGGAGGCTGAGGTGGGAGGATCGCTTGCGCCTGGGAGATAGAGGCTGTAGCAGTGAGCTAAGATCAGACCACTATCTTCCAGCCTGGGCGACACAGCAAGAACCTGTCTGAAAAAACACACACACACACACACACACACACAAACACACACACACACACACAAAGAAAAAAAAAACATCAAAGATATACAGAGATCAGTAGAGTTCCTGGAATTCAAGGAATGTTAGATACTGGTTCTTATTTATCACCTAACCCTAACAGTCCTCATAGATAGCCTGCTTGCTCCTTTTTCTATGTCTCTGTTCTGGCATTCTATTTTTATTTCTTTTCTTTCTTTCCTTTTTTTTTTTTTTTGAGATAGGGTCTCACCCTGTTGCCCAGGCTGGAGTGCAGTGGAGCAAACATAGCTCACTGCAGCCTCTAACTCCTGAGCTCAAGCGATCCTCCCACCTCAGCCTCTCAAGTAGCTAGGACTACAGCTGTGTATCAGCATGGCTGGCTAATTTTTGTATGTTTTTGTAGAGACGAGGTCTCACTTTGTTGCCCAGGCTAGTCTTGAACTCCTGGGCTCAAGAAGTCCCTGCGCCTCAGCCTCCTAAGTGCTGGGATTATAAGCTGCACTGCTGCCCCTGCTTCTTCCAACTTCCCAATTCTCTCTCTACGCACAGCTCCCTCAAATCTCCCTCCTTCTGGAAAACTGTCCCTGACTTTCCCAGTTTATCCCCAACTGTGTTTCCATTCATGTGAATCTATATGTTAACTGCCAGACTTGGTTAGAGGTGCATGAAGACAGAAATAATACCATGTCCTTTATGACCTTTCACAAGCATGTAATTAATACTTGTTAACTTAAGTCCTTAAACGAGGTAGCAGTCATGGTATTGTGAGTTTATAGATGATACCTCTTTAATTCGTAATTTGAAAGTATAACATTCAATAAATTATAAATGATAAGTAATCAAGAAGTAGATGATTTTTATTCAAGTGAAGATTTTTTATTAACAAAAGCATGAAAATGATGCCACCCTGTGTGGATAATTACTAAATGCACATGAACTTGGCTTTCAGAGAAGTGTAATGTGATGTTCTACTTTTTCATTTTAAATCAATCATCCAGATCTAGGCAAGCAAAGAGAAGGGAGGTAAAATGTAATCAACATAGGCAGCAATGGCCTGCTTATTCAGCTGTTAAGACATGCAGTAAAATGGATACTTTTAAATAAAGTTTATTCATTCATTATAACAAAAAAAATGAATATGTTCAATCAAAATATGGGCCTTTAGAATAATAAACTGAGAATGAAGAAATAGAGTGCTGCAAAAGAATCAAGACAAAATAGATATGATCATTTAGATCATCTCAGTTTCACCATGGCCCTCCTACAGAGCTCTGTAGTGCACAGAACTTGTTGAAAAAACAGCTCTGCCCCTATAAAGAACAAGGGAATCAGGAGAGGTCAATCTTGCATTTACATAGTAAAGCATAAAGAATCTGTATTAGAGGTCAGAAAATACAAGTTATTGATCTGTTTCTTTTTTTTTTGAGACGGAGTTTCGCTCTTGTTACCCAGGCTGGAGTGCAATGGCGCGATCTCGGCTCACCGCAACCTCCGCCTCCTGGGTTCAGGCAATTCTCCTGCCTCAGCCTCCTGAGTAGCTGGGATTACAGGCACACGCCACCATGCCCAGCTGATTTTTTGTATTTTTAGTAGAGACGGGGTTTCACCATGTTGACCAGGATGGTCTCGATCTCTTGACCTCGTGATCCACCCGCCTCGGCCTCCCAAAGTGCTGGGATTACAGGCGTGAGCCACCGCGCCCGGCCTATTGATCTGTTTTTAATCCTTTAGGTGTGTGAAGCTGGGAAAAGTATCAGCCTCTATGGATCTCATTTGGCTAAAATGCAAATGAAGGGTTTGAATTTGATGACCTCTAAGGCCCCTTCTGGTCTAAAATTCAGCACGATACTTGCAAACACTTGCAAGAATCAACTCCTATTACACTATGTGTTCAGCTCTTAATTATGAATGGTAAGATGACTGCATCTTTAAAACACTGTCATTTCATGAACCTGTAATGCGTTGATTACTCTGTAGCTTTTCCATGATGTGGATGGGGTGAGGGTGGGGTTTCACTTTATCATGATGAAAGCCACAGTATAGACCATACAGTTTCTGCTATGTACTCGGAAAGGAGACACGTTCCCAGACTAGAAAATGAATCTGAAGATTGAGGGAAGTTGGGAAGCATGAACTGGGTTCCTTGGCCTTGTCAAAAGAAAAAAAGGAAGATTTTTGAAACGCTCTTGAGTGAAAATTGAGACTGTGCTTATACAGGCATAAAGAAGCCAGGAAAATAAGGCAAGCAAACTTTATTAAAGGTATGTTTTCCAGCTGGGTGCAGTGGATCACGCCTATAATCCCAGCGTTTTGGGAGGCTGAGGCAAGCAGATAATTGAGGTCAGGAGTTTGTGACCAGCCTGGCCAACATGGCAAAACCCTGTCTCTACTAAAAATGTAAAACTTAGCTCGGTGCAGTGGTGGGCACCTCTAATCCCAGCTACTTGGGAGGCTGAGGCACGAGAATCACTTGAGCCTGGAAGGCAGAGGTTGCAGTGAGATGAGATTGTGCCACTGCACTCCAGCCTGGGCGACACAGTGAGAGTCCATCTCAAAAAAAAAAAAAAGTTATGTTTTCCTGAGCTTTCTAAGCCTAGCTGTTTAGATGTTTTCTATACGTAAATCCCTCTCTATTTCTCGAGAGTAAACTGCGAGGATTTGCAGATTTAGTGTTGTATAAAACTTTTCTATAGTTGCCAGAATTCCAGTTTACATATAAACCGAACTTGGGTCACTCCTATTAAGGATAATTAGAAAAAGAAGAAGCTGGATATAGAGAAGGGGGAAAGAAAAAGACATGAAAACGGTAGAAATATTTTTTTCAGTGCCACATTATAAAAACAAATAAATTAAAATATAATGTTTCTTCCCCCAAACATGAAGATTTTTAGCTCTAAAAACTCCTGAGCTGACTTTTGGTTCTGGTCATGATGAACTAAAAAGTATCAGACCTAACACTTAAAAATAGTAAGTACAAAACTGGACAAAATGCATACAGCATCTGTTTTCAGTCGCAGACAACAGACAGCAAAGGGTTATAATCTTTAGAATAACGGAAACAGTACATTTGCCGTGACAGGTTTGGAAGGTACCTGGGGGCACCTTCTGCGCTGTGGAAGAGGAAAATGGAGCCCAAACAGATAGCAGTGGTCTCACTGTGCTAACAAAACAGAGTTTGGTTCAAGGCTATTAAAGCAGCTGGGATTTGGGGGCCAGAGCTTCTCAGAAGAGAAACTGCAGAATTCCTGGATTCATAAAGGGTCCTTTAAATCCTTAAGTCTTTGGCTGAAGACAAAGTTATACACATGGAAGTCTAGACCCTGTGGGGCACAGAACAGCTACTGGGGACCTCTTAACAGAGCAGAGGTTCCAGAGGTCACCTGGAGCTGGAAGATGTCAGAGTTCCAACCAGCCAGAGTGGAGAGAACTTGCTGAACACCTCAGGTATTCAGCTGAGAGCCACCTCAGGTATACAGTGGCTCAAGCCTGCAATCTTAGCACTTTGGGAGGCCAAGGTGGGCAGATAACTTGAGGTCAGGAGATCTCATCTAGAAAGGTCATACCTAAAACAAGGACCACCCAAGACCTGCCCTAACAAAGCCTAAAACAAGTCTTAGCAAAATCAGACTAATCCATCAGTAAAGAAACCAGATGCCAGAAGTGAAATCAACACACTTTAAGGAAAAACATCAAAATCCAGCATCAGGCAGCATCCTCAAAGTCCAGCAAACAATAAAAAATTACCAGCTGTGACACAAAGCAGGAAGAAAGTGGACCACAATCAGGAAGAAAAATAAATTAATAGAAACCGACCCAAAGACGGCACATGCTGGAATTCTTGGACAGGACTTTAAAACAGCTATTATAAATTTATTCAAGGATTTAAAGGAAAATATAAACTTAAGGAGTTAACAGATACAGAATCTCAACCAAGAAATGAGAAATGTAAAAACAAGGAAGCAAAGAGAAAGTATGGACCTAAAAAATAAAATGTTTAAAATATAAAATTTAATTGTATTGATTTAACAGATTAGACACTGCAGAAGAAAAGGCCAGTGAACTTGCAGGTAGCATATCAAAACTGAAGCACAGGGGAAAAAAAAACTTAAAAACATGGACAGAGCCTTAGTAGTGCCTTGTGGGACAGTATCACATAATCTAATAAACATATAATTAGAGTCACAGAAGAGGAGGAGAGAGAGATTAAGGCAGAAAGAAAAAACATTTAAAGAAATAATAGCTGAAGAATTTTCAAATTTATGGGAAAATTTCAACCCACAAATTGAAGAATTTCAATAAGCGTTAGTTAGAACATAGTGATAGTCACATCTAGGCATTATAGTCAAAATGCTGGAAATCAAACATTAAAATCAGCTGGTGGGGCTGGGGAAAGAATCACTTTACATGTAGGAGAACAAGATAATTGTTGACTTTTCATAATACAGTACAAGCCAGAAGTCAATGAAATAACATCTTTAGACTGCTGAAGAGGCAGGAGGGGGTTCTCTGGGGGAACTGTCAATCTAGTCTATAAATGGGAGAAATACCTTTCAAAAATGACGGTGAAAGGAGACGTTTTCTAAAAAAACAAAACCGAGAGACTTTGTTGTCAGCAAGCCTGCACTACAATAAATGTTAAAGCATGTTCTTTAGTCTGAAGGGAAATAATACCAGTTGGAAACTCAAATCTGTACAAAGAAATAAGGAACACCAGGAATGGCAAATATATAGATAAATGTAGATCTTTTCTCATTTTTAAAATGTTTTCACAGGTAAATTAACTATTTAAAGCAAAAATAGGGCTGTGTGAAGTGGCTGACACCTGTAATCCCAGCACTTTGGGAGGGCTAGGCAGGTGGATCCAGGGTTTGAGTCCAGGGTCCAGGAGTTTGATACCAGCCTGAGCAACATGGCAAAACCCTGTCTCTCAAAAATATTTAAAAATAAAACACAAACAAAGCAAAAATAAAACATTGTGTTGTGGTGTTTATGGTATAGTTGAAGTAAGATGTTTAAAAACAATAGCACAAAGATGAGACTGTCCAGGACCTCCTACGGATACAAAAGTCTGCTGTTGTTCAAGTCCTTATTAAGAGTGGCATAGTATTTGCATGTAACCTACTCACATCCTCCCATTTAGTTTAAATCATCTCTGGATTACTTCTAATACCTAATACAATGTAAATGCTATATAAATAGTTGCTATCTTATATTTTATTTGTATTTTATATTGTTATCTTTTATTGTTTTTTAAAATATTTTCTGTCCATGGTTGGTTGAATGTCCAGGTGCAGAACCCATGACTATGGAGAGGTGACTGCATATAGTTTAAGATTTTATGTGAGAAGTGGTACAATAGACGTAATAAGGATGTAATGGTAACTTCTAGAGCAACCATTAAAAACAAATACAAAGAGGCATAACTCAAAAATTCAACACAGGGAAAAATAGCATACCAAAATGCCAAAAACTCAATTAAGGCAACAAACAAACAAAAAAACAGGGAATAAGATTTTAGAGGAAACAAAAAACAGAACAAATAGAAAACAAATACCAAATAAGCCCCTGAGTCAAGCGTAATGATTCCTGGGGGGACTCGCCTCCTATGGGAAAAGCCCTTATAAATATTATTACAGTCACTACATCACATAGCCATGGCAGTCCACAAACTCAATAGTAATATCTATGATAATTTATACACATGAACCTTGTATGAATGGGTGATTAATAATTTTCATTTACTATCTTGTAGTCAAGAGAAATTTTTTAGAACCTTCTTAACTAGCAGTTTCAACAAGAATTCTGCTTTGCTGCAGATAAAACACATTTTAAGACTAAGAGCTATTTATGCAATGATTGAAGTATTTCTGATTCTATGACTGGGAGTTGCTTGAGGCAAAAAGTTTTGGGGACAGACTTTTATTTAAATTGCCCGGTCCAGACATTCTGAGCACCTGATGCCCTGGCTTCCTGAAGGAGGCAGTGGGGAAGATTAGACTTTAGCACACAGACCTGCAGTGGGAGTGTTGAACAGTCCTCGGCATGAACCCTGAGGTCGCCCAGCTGCTGGACTAGAGAGAAAGACACTAAACCAGGCATACTTGTCCCCAGTGAATACGGGAGAGTGACCCAAAGGTTGACAGATGACAGGACTGAGAAACAGGTCATGGATGTTTGTAGACATAAGTAACCTGAGCCTCAAAGCAGGAGTTTGTTTATGGGAGAAGTGGAATTCCAGAGGACTCGCTGGAAGAGTTTATGTGGAAGGGAACTTGTGGGAGGAAGGGTGAATCTAGGGCACTGCAAAATCTGATTATGGGAGGCGATGGGTGAATTGAGGAGGCTTAATTCACTGTTTATTTCCTTCTGGTTTTCCTTTTGCATGTATTCATGTTGTTTAGGAATTGTCAGTCTGCCTGGGCTGTGCAAAAGGGAACACAGTAAATTCATTGTTCCTGTTGTTATTGACAACAGAGCAGGACACTGGACACTGACTGCTGCCAGAAGGGAAGGACGGAATTGAGATCCACATGTGGACACTTTCTCCAGTTCTAGGATGTTCTTTCTAGAGCTCTTTCTTGCCAAACACTTGGAGGGCTCTGGATTTCATATAGGGGGGTAGATTCTTCCGTTACCGAGAATGGCTCAGATTTAATTCCATCACTGCTGCTGTAATGTGAACACGAGCAGCTTAACCTCCACGTGGTTCATTTTCCCCACCTATAAACTGTGGAATGGGATATTTACAATGTACCCAACTGATGGGGAGTCTCATAAAACAAAGTAATTACAAAGACTTTTATGTCGTGTGTGCGTGATAAAATAAAATTGACTCCATTTCTACAGCTTTTAAAATAATCCATAATGAAGTCAATGCGCCGTTTTACAATTACTAATGAAATCTAATTTAAATAAAAACTTTAGTAATTTATAAAATTGAAAAAAAAAAAGCCAAGGACTTAGTTGAATGATAAACACTATTTTCTTGTTTTCTGTTGACCTTTTGATAGTCATAAAAGCTAACATATTACCTACATCAAAAATTTTGTAAGCCTATTAAGTTTCTAGAGGTGAATTTTTACTCTACTATCTTGGTAGTATTTCTGAAAAGGCATTAAATACAAGGACTAGTCTCTCTGCTGTGCAATTCTGATTTACTTGTTTCTAGGGAAATTTACACAGCTTCTTTTTAAAAAACAAAACAAAACTTCTCCATAGCCATCAAATTAAAGAAAAACATTTGCTCAATTCCTAATTCTTTTTCCTAAGGTAAAACTTCCTTTTCAATCCTGCAGTATAAACTGGACTTTATGACTTGCTAAAAGTAGCATCGGGGGGTCAGTTTCCACTATGGAGTTGTCCTTATAACAGCTCTGGAAGCAGCTTGCTTAGTGTTGCCTTGAACCAGATGCCAGTCAGACAGGCAAAAAAAGCAAGCCCAGCTATGTTATTATTTTCCAAACCCAATGTCTTGATGCTTTGTTTTACTTTCAAATGTGGTCAATTTCAAACACCTTTGGGCTCACGGGCAGCATTTAAACAAATACACTCACGGACACAGAGCAGTAGGTAGCCTCTCTCTTACTCAATCAGGTTTCAGCTGTCTGCATGGCAAAGGTCCTAAAAGAAAGATTTTGCAGAAAGCTTCTGAGGTCAAGAAACCCAAGGTTACGTGGAATAATTTGCTCTTACTTCTTTTTCCATGGTTCTGATTTTTAAGTACGGGGGATTACCCATTGCCTGTAGCTCATTAATCACGGTAGCTTTTGATTATGAAAAGTGCTATCCAAAAGATAGGACTCTGAGGACTTGGCAGGGAGGTTCTCTGCCCGTCCCTTGAACATGCCAGAACACCCTGAACTCTGCCAACTATGATTACACTTGGCATTAATTGAAGATGCTGAGAGGTATAAGCCTTCCTGAGTTTAGCCACCTGGAGCAGATTAAAATCTGGGTCCTGCCGGTGAGGAGGTCTGAGGGATTGGGAATACGAGGCTGTTTTAATCTTTTCCAAGTCAGGCTGTTTAGAAATATCCATACATCAAATGTGCATGGATCTCACACAATTTTCTTCTCAGGGGAGAATTCAATTACCAGTTACATGAAGTGGGATTAACTTGTTGTGGTGAGCCATCTGGAGAGAGAAGATTCACCATCCCCTGTAAATATGTTCAGAGATTTGCCATCATGATTTTGAAGAACTTGCTGAAGGTGCTCGAAGGCACAAATGATGTTTGCTCTGAAAGTCTTATTCAGTGGACCCAGTAAAATTAAAATGCAACTAGAGGATAATCTAGACCTTCCTCCATGCTGAAATATTTCTCTGCCACAGGAGGGTGGTATTTGGGTTTCAAGGACCAGACTGAATATTTGTAAAGATAGAACAAAGAGCCATTGGAGGCCAGGTGCGGTGGTTCGGTGCGGCAGCTCACACCTGTAATCCCAGCACTTTGAGAGGCTGAGATGGGAGGATTACTTGAGCCCAGGAGTTCAAGTCCAGTGTGGGCAACAAAATCTCTACAAAAATATACAAAAATTATCTGGGCATGGTGGTGTGTGTCTTTAATCCCAGCTACTCAGGAGGTCGAGGCAGGAGAATCGCTTAAAATTTGAAGATGGCCACTGTAGTGAGTCGTGATCATATCACTGCACTTCAACTGAGCAACAGAGTTAGACCCTAACTCAAAACAAAGAAAAAAAACAAAAAAAGAAAAAAAAAAAGCCAGTAGAACCCTCCTGCTCCTGGAATCACACTTCACATGTAAACAAAGTCTCATGAAAATGGAAGTGCATAGACTGGAGGACAACCAGAGAAATTACTGAGTTAGAGTTCAGCTTTCTAGACCTTTATTCTAGAGTGCCAGATAAGGACTGGCTCCCTTGAGAAAACAAGGAACACATTTAGGTTAGCCTCAGAAAGTAAAGGACCCAGAGGAGCACTAGAGGCACCAAAAGACTTCATATTTTAATGGAAGAAAACTAATTGGCAGAGTGTGGGGATAAAGACAAGATAGCTTGGACACGAAGAGCACAGATTAATGACCAGAGTAGGAGTTCCCCAGACAAAACCTAGGTTCATCTTGAAATGATGCCAGTCTGCAGAGCAGGAAAGATGCCAGGCCTCTCGAGGGGGAACTCACCTCTGCTAAAAGGTAAGTGCTAGCCCAACAATTTAGCCAAGAAAACTCTGTGATATGGGAATGGAACCAGATAGATCAGAACAATAAAATATTACTTTTTATATTGGGTTTATTAACTGTTCATCATCTTTTCAATTAAAATCACCAACAAACTATACATAAAGTATGTTCTTCAACTTGCAAATAAATTATGATATATCCAAACAATAGTGAAGGCATTAAAATTACACACACACACACACACACACACACACACACACACACACAGACAGATTGATTTTGAGCAATATACATAACGCTTCGAGATGCATTTGGTAAGACTAGCATAAGCTTAACTTAAAAAAATGGGCAATGGAACTAGGAAAAAAGAAAGTTATAAACTAAGCTCAGTTTTGAATATAAATGCAAAAACCCTAAAGAAGACACTGGCAAACCAAATTAAATGCATATTTTTAAAAAAACAAATCACATCAAGACCAAGTATGGTCATGAAAATGATCTGAAAATTTCAATTATGGCTTAGCATTAGAAAATCTATTAATATAAAACACTACATTAACACAGTAAAAGAGAAAAATCATACTGTCATCTCATTGCAGCAGGAAAGTCAACAAATAAAATTCAATGGTTGTTCATGACAAAAACTCTTAGTAAACTAGCAACAGAAAGGAACTTTGATATCCTAATAATCTCCAACAATCTATGTTATGTATTGGGGAAATGTTAGAAGGATTTCCTTTAGAGTCAGGAACAAAACAAGGGCACCTGCTATCACTACTTCTATTCAACATTGACTGGAGGTCTCAGCCAGCACAATAAGAGATTAAAGGTATTGGACAGGAAAGGAAGAAAGCTGATGTGATAATAAGATCATTTTTTTAGAAAATCTAAGAAATTATTCAAGACACATTGTTGATTGCAAGAAGGGAGTTTGGCAAGATGACTGGGTAAAATACATACACCATATAATGACATTTCTTTCAACAATAGACCACATATACCATGGTAGTTCATTGAGATGATAATGCTACATTTTTACTATAACTTTTCTATGTTTATATATGCTTAGAAACACAGACATTTACCATTGCATTAACAGCTGCATACAGGATTTAGTGTAGTCCCATGCTGTACAGGTTTGTAGCCTAGGAGCAGCAGACTATACCAGACAGCCTAGGTATGTAGTTGGTTATGCCATCTACATTTGTGTAAGTACACTCTATAATGTTTACGCAATGACAAAATCACCTAATGATGCATTTCTCAGAGCAGTTCTCTTCATTAAGCAATATATAGCTGTATAACTATACTAAAATTACATTCAAATACACAACAACTAGAAATTAGAATGTTTAACACACACACACACAATGGCAAGAAAGGTCACAAAGTTTCTATGAATAAAAGTAACAAAAGATGTGTAAGTGTTTTACGGACAATAGTATAAAACTATAGAAAACTTCATTATTTTTAACTTATTATTTTAATGTCACATTATTTTTTTAAAAAGGCAATTGTCTGCCTCTTACTCTATAAATTCAAAGCAATTCCAATCAGCATTTCAATAGAATTCTTTTTATGCTACTAGATTTCTCATGGAAGGTGATTCTATATTTCATTTGTATGAATGGAGAGCCAAAAATAGCCAATAAATTTTTGATGAAGGGAGATTTATAATTGCCAAATACTAAGGCTTAATATGAAATGATAGTATTGATCCAACTATCTCACTTCTGAGTATATAGCCAAAGGAATTGAAATCAGCATGATGAAGAGAGATGTGCATTTCCATGTTCATTTCGGCATTAGTCACAATTGCCAAGATATTAAAGCAACCTAAGTCTCCATCAACAGATAAATGTGTAAAGGAAATCTGATATATCTACACAGCAGAATACTATACAGCCTTTAAAAAGAAGGAAACTCTGTCATTTGCAACATGGATGAATCTGGAGGACAGTGTACTAAGTGAAATAAGCCAGGCACAGAAAGACTATATGATCTCATGTATACATGGAATCTAAAAACATTGATCTCATAGAAACAGAAAGAAGAATGGTGGTTACCAGAGCCAGGGAAGAGTTGCGGGCAGTGAGTGAAGGCAGGGAGAAAGGAGATGTTGGTCAAATGATACAGAGTTTCAGTTGGACAAGATGAATAGGTTTTGGGTGTCTTAAACCACAGCATGGTGACCATAAATAATAATATTGTATATTTCAAAATTATGTAAATAATAGATTTTTAAACATTCTTACCACAAAAAAAGTGATAAGGAGGTGAGGTGATGGATATATTAATTAGCTTGATTTAATCTTTCTATATCAGTACTACATCACTTTGAATCCCATAGATAAGTACAATTATTGACTACAAATTAATTATAAAACTACAGTACTGAAACTGTGATATTGGTACAAAGCTAGAAAAATGGTCAATGGAACAGAATATACTTTTTAATAAATGGCTTATTGAATGGTCATTTAACAAATGACTCTGACAACTAGCGACTAGTTCTCCATGTGGAAAAAGACTAAATTAGATCACTACATCACACAATACCTCAAATGCAATATCAAGTGGACTAAAAACTGAAATGTGAAACTTTAGAAGACAGCCTAGGAGTATATCATTATTACACAAGATCCATTAGAATAAATAAAATAGATTTTAAAAATCCATAGAGGAAATGAGAAAACAAGGTGGAAAAGAATACCTACGGTGTAATGACAAGAATATGTACTGTTTGTAGACAATTATATGCACACATATGGTAATAAACATAATAAAAGTATATAAATAAACTGTAAGTATAAAGCTAGACAAATTAAACTACTTAAAATTATCAAAACATCTATAGAAAAAAAAATCATGAGCAAAGTACAACTCCAATCCACATAACAGAAGAAAATAATCGGAACCCATATATTCAATAAACGGTGGTTATGCATAATAATAAAGGATTGCAATAAGGTTGTAATAAAAAAGAAATAATCTGAAAGAAAGAGACAAAATGCCCACAACTCAGAAAGAAAACCACAGTGGTCACTAAATATCTGAAAAAATTCTAAATCCCGTTAACAGTCAGGGAATTAAAAATTAAAAATCAGTGAGCTCCCATTTTGTACCCATCACATAGACAAAAACTAGTAAATCTCATGACATCAAATATTGGTGAAGATGTAGGGAAACAGGAACCCACAGACACTGTAGGTACAACTAATTTGACGAATGATGCGGAGTCCTAGGAAGACTGAAATGAGTGTATTCTTTGATCCACGAGTTCCATTTCTAGATGTCTACTCTAGTGAAATCTTGCATGCACAAGGAGATTTGTGTGAAGTTGTTCATTGTAGCATGGTTCGTAATAGCTAAAGAATGAAAGCAGGTCAATTTTCTGAACTAGTCTGTTCTCTCACTGCTGTAAAGAAATACCTGAGACTGGGTAATCCATAAAGAAAAGAGGTTTAATTGGCTCATGGTTCCACAGGCTGTACAGGAAGCATGGCTGGGGAGTCTCAGGAAACTTACAATCATGGGGGAAGATGAAGGGGAAGCAGGCATGTCTTACCCGGCCAGAGCAGGAGGAAGAGAGAGAGGTGGGAGGTGCTACACACTTCCAAACAACCAGCTCTTACAATAACTCACTCACTATCATGAAAGCACCACTAAAGGGAAATCCAACCCCACGATCCAATCCCACAATGGAGGCTACAATTTGACATGAGATTTTTGGGGGGATACAGACTCAAACCGTATCTCTAAGGAGGAAAATGGATATCCTCCAGTTTATTGATACAATGGATTCTCACCAGCAGTTAAAATGAATGAAATCAAACTCTTTCTCTCAATAAATCTTTAAAAAGCATAATACTGAATGACAAACTCAAGTTGCAGAAGTATACAGACAATATGATACCTCTTGTGAGGTTTTAAAATACACTGAATGTTGGCTTAAACTCTTTTAATATAAATCATCTGTTGTAAAACTACAAAACCACACATGGAAATGGAGAGAAAGATAAGGAAAGGAGAATGGGGAATGAGAATTCACATGTATTACCATGTTTAGTTGAGAGAGAGATTGGGCAATGTGGGAAGAGAGGAGTCTGAGGCAAATATTCAAAACATTTAACCTTGCTGTTAATATGCTCTGCAGGTTATAGATATGTTACATTGTAGTCTTTGTTTTCTAGATGTTTTAAGTCTCTCATAATTACATAATAATTTTTAAAAGATACTCCTGGCCAGGTGCCATGGCTCACGCCTGCAATCCCAGCGCTTTGGGAGGCTGAGGTGGGAGAATCATTTGAGCCCAGGAGTTTGAGACCAGCCTGGACAACATAGTGAAACCCCATCTCTACGAAAAATACAAAAATTGGCTGGCAGGATGGTGCATACCTGTAGTCCCAGCTATTGGAAAGGCTGAGGTAGAAGGGTTGCTTGAACCTGGGAGGTCGAGACGCCGGTAAACTCTGATCAAACCACTGTACTCCAGCCTAGGCAAAAGAATAAGATCTTGTCTCAAAAAACAAACAAACAAACAAACAAAAAAGGACACTCCTGAAAAAATATAATTCAGTTAGACTTATAGGTTCTAAAGATCAAAGACCTATTTCAAACTGACTTTCAAAAAGACAGTGAGAAATTTATTAAGTAAATGAAAAGTCAAGATGAAACCTTCAGGTGAGTTCTAGCCGCTCAAGCAACATCACCAATGACTCAGATTCTCCACACCTCTCTATTCTGTTTTCGCAGTGACTGGTTTTGTCACTAGTACTACACAATGTTCCCTAACCCAGCCACCCACACTACAGACTCTTCCTCATGATGCTTCCAGATCTTAGCTCTCATTCTCGCACTGTCTGACCAGGGAAAGAATGACAAAGCTCATTCTTTCCCCATGGGCTCAGCATATGATTGATTTCTGGCTCCTTGGCAGTCCTGTTTGGCTTGTGTGTCCATCTCTGATCAGATCTTTAAGGAAAATAGGATGGAATCAGCTAAGTGGCTTAAGTCAATCAGAGTCTAAGTCTAGATCAGTGGTTCTCAACCAATGGTGGGTGACTTTTTCCCTAAGGGGACATCTGGTAATGTCTGGAGACATTTTTAGTTGTCACACGGGAGGAGGATGGTACTGGCATGTAGGAGGTAGAGACCAGGAATGCTGCTAAACATCCTATAATGCACTGGACAATTGAAACCTACAGCCCCTGACCCACCCATATGCTCGCCAAAGAATTATTTGGCCCAAAATGTCCATAGTGCTGAGGTTGGGAAATACTGCTCTGGAGCCATCTTATCTAAATCTCATGACTGAGAATGGGAGTGGGAGTTGTTTCTCAAAGAAAAAATTACAGTTCAGAGGGAAGGGAAAGTAATTAAACCATCCATCATCAATTGTGGTATACTTAAAAAAGATTGAATGAAAATATATTCCAAATATTATCAGTAATGATTTCTGAGACAGTGTTCAATACTTTTTTTAGCTGCTTCTATTTTTTAATTTATCTAAAATGAAGTTTTGTGAAATGTAAAAAGTCATTGAAGAGAAAAGTACAAAAGAAGTCTCTTTTCACCAAACAGTACTAACCTCTTCCAAAATGGTATGCCTCAGTACAGATCAGTTCCATGTGCATGCTTTTATCCACTGATACTGTCAGGTATCAACTATTTTGTGTTCTACTTTTTTCTCCTTGACATTATTTCATGTAGACCACTCCATAAATCCAGATAGTCTTCATATATGACATTTTAATGGTTACATAATGTTTTGTTGTAATGCTATGTCAAGATTTACTAAGTCATTTCCTGGCTGTTAATGATTTTGGATTAATCTGCCATTATGAAAAGCACAACTGTAAACTTCTTTGCAAAACTGGCGCTTTCTTAAAAACTCAACTCGCTATTGAGTTTTTTCCTTGGCATTTGCTCCCCAAAGCCAATTTGCCAAATTGTGATCTTTAGTACATGTTGTCAGATTTCTTTCCAGAAAAAGTATGATACTAGTTCTACAGGCAGCATAAGAGTCCTCAAAGCTCTGATAACTTTGGTTACAACAAAAAAAAACTATTAATAAAAATTTAATATGCATGAGGCAATATATTAGGCAATTTTAATTTTTAATTCTTTAATTATTATGGAAGCTAAACATTTTCCCAAGTGTTTGTTCGCTGTTTGTATTTTTCCTTGTGCAAACCATCTGTTCATATTTTTTAACCATCTGTCCAGTCAGACCTGAAACTGCCCATATAGATATTAATTTCCCTAATAGATGTAATGCGTTTACTGTTATGTGTATTACAATGCTCTCATATTTTTATCATTTTAATTTTTCTAATTTGAGACTAATCATTTTTTGTTCTTCATCTTGTGGTATGTATGTATGTATTTAAATTTCATTCACTTGAACCCGTCAACCTTATCATTTGTCAGTGCTAACTCCTTTTATTGCTTCTATTGTCTGAAAATTCTTTTTATTTTAAAATGGATATATGCAGCATTGTTTTATTTCGTGTGTGTGTGTGTGTGTGTGTGTGTGTGTGTGTGTGTGTGTAGTAGGGAAGTTTAAACTTCCCTCTGAAGTCAGCCTTCTGAAATAAACTGACAATAGAGTAGCAGAAGAAAAAACACACAAATGTATTAAAGTGCACACGGACACAGGACCCCAGCAAATATGAGACTCAAAGAAAATTGAGTCTTCGAATGGTTGAAACTTATATATCTTCTTCATACGGAAGAGGGTGATGGCAGAGAAATTGTGTAAAGCTTATTCCAGTCCCTTATTCTTTCCAAAATGGTTTTTTTTTGGTAGAGAAAAGCAAATTGGCTTTTGCACTGATCTCCCATTTTTTGGTCATTCTATTTTATCTTTTAGGGATTTTCATCATCAGCAATTTTTTTTATGTGCTTATAGTTTGCAGGGAAGTGTGTTGGACATACAAAGAGTCACAGTTATAGAACTCTGCCTTTCCTGAAGATTCTAACAATCAAATTCAGGACATCAGATATAAACTGTATCAACTTTATGAAACATAAAATCCCAATAACAGTGATTTAAACAAAATATACATTTATTTTTCTCTCATGTAATTGGAAATCTGAAAGCAGGCAATGTAGGGCCAGTATATTGGCTCCACGCTGTCTTCAGAAACCTGGGATCCTTCATGTCTTCTACTTTTATAAAATCAAGATGTGGGTCTCATCTTCATGTATAGCAGAAGATTGCCAGTGCTCCAGCCATCATGACTAATTTCCAAGCAGAAAGAAAAGACAGAGTGAAAGGCTAGTACTGAGCCAGCTCCTCTTTAACTGGTTTTCCTGGCAGCTCCCAGTGATGTCTACTCCTATCATTGTCCAAAACAGTGTCATATGACTGCCACCAACTACTACAAGAGAGCTGGCAGGTGTAAGAGTTTAGCTAGGCATATTGCTACTCTTAATAAAATCAAAGATCTGTTCGTAAGTAGAGAGAGTGGATACCGGCCAGGCAACTGGTAGTTTCTACCACTCAGTGTATGAAGTAAAAGGGGAAACAAAGTCAGTTTTGTTCAGGCTAAGACCATGTGTCCAAAAATGTGAGATCAACGCAGGGCCTGGGTGGTTAAGTTGGATTTAGACAAATGGTGGTGAGAAGAGGGAGCATTTTAAGACCAGAAAGGGTCTGGGCAAAGATGAGGTAAAGGTCCTCCTAGGAGGTGTAAAGGAGAATGGTGGGAGGGAGGGAGGGACTTCCTCTGTGCTTAGAATGTCTTTCTGGGAGTTTGAGACGATGTGCAGAAATGCGAGGATAGATCGGGGTTATCAGCTCTGCTTACCATTTACTGTTGTCCTCATTTGATCTTCAATAACAACTAACGTTTATTAAAACCAAGTATGTACCAAAGGCTTTGCTAGGTGTTTTAACATATATTGTATCTAATCTTTATAATAACCACATTTTGGGGATAAGAAAACTGATCTGTCACGGGTTGAATACTTGATCAAGCTTATGCATCTTTTAAATTTAAGATATTCTGACTTGGGTAGGTTTTACACCAGGCTCCATGTTTTTTCCCCCACAATGTCACAATGTTAAGTAATTTATTAACTTTACTTGGGATTGGGGATGGATGTGGGTGAGTTAAACTGCTATTCCTTGATATTTTCTAAATTCTAAACTTTAGGGAAACTTTACAAACTCTTCAACTAACTAGCAGTATGATCATAGACAAGGTACTTAACCTCTCCGGATTTGAATTTGTTTACTTATTACTCAGATACAAAACCAGATAGATACTATAAGAAAAGAATATTTCAGTCCAACATCCCTCATCAACACAGATGCAAAAATTCTAAAAATGTTAATCCATGAAACATTGACCATAATCCAACAATATGTAACAAATAATAAAACTGATAAAGCAGGCTTTATTGAAAAAGTACTAAGTTGTTTTAACATTTGAAAATAAAGTAACAAACTAAAAATATAAAATAGGAAAAAAAGTATGATTATATCAATAGCTGCAGAAAAGCATTTGACAAAAATCCAACATCCCTTCCGATAAAAACTCTCAGTAGACTACAAATAGAAGTTTCCTCAATCTGAGAGAAAATTTATGAAAAACTTATAGCTAATATCATACTTTATGGTAAAAGACTGAATGCTTTTCCTCTAAGATCAGGGACAAGACAAGGATGTTCACTCTCATCACTTCTATTCAACATTGTACAGGCTCTAGCCAATGCAATAAGGCAAGAAAAAGAAAGCAAAGACATCTGTATTAAAAAGGAAAGAGTAAAACTCTTTCTACACAAATGACATGATTTTCTATGTAGAAAATCAGATGAAATTAATAAAATGTTACTATAACTAAGAAGTGAGTTTAGCAAGATTTCAGAATACAAGATTAATATACAAAATCTACATGCTAGCAATCAGAGATTGAAATTGATAAAACAATACCACAGCATCAAAAATATGAAATGCTTTAGGATGAACCTGTCAGAAGATGCACAAGGCCTATACACTGAAAACTACTAAACACTACTAGTAGATGTTAAGGAAGACCTAAATAAATAGGCATATCTTTCCTCATGAGTCAGAAGATTCAATATTGTTATGATATTAATTTTCCCCAAACTTATGGATAAAAATCAATGCAATCCCAATCAAAATTTAAGTAAGCTTGTGTGTAGAAATTGAGAAACTGAATCTAAAATTTACACTGAAATACAAAAGACCTAAAATAGCCCGAACAACCTTAAAAAAGAACAGAGGTACAGTACCCATGCTAGCTGGTTCCAAGTCCCGTCATCAGGATATTGCAGTGTTGATGTAAAAATAGACAAATTAATTAATTAATGGGACACAATAGGAAGTCCAGAAATAGACCCAACATACTGATGGAAAACTGATTTTTGACACAGATTCAAAAACAGTTCAGTGGAGAAAGGGTAGTCTTTCTCAAGTTGGTGCTAGAACAACTGGATATACATATGCAAAAACAAAACAGATAAAAAACAGAACAAAATTTTGGCCATATATAAAAATTAATTCAAAATGGGTCAGAGATCTAAATGTAAAGCCTAAAACTGTAAAAATTTTAGAACAAAACACAAGAGAAAATCTTTGTGATCCTGGATTAGGCAAAGATTTCTTAAATATAATACCAAAAAAAAAAAAAAAGAATGATCCATTAAAAAATTGATAAATTGGGTTTTATAAAAATTAAAAATTTCTGCTCTTCCCAAGACACTAAGAGGAGACAGAAAAGCAAGAGACTGGGGAAAAAAATATTTGTTAAGCATATATCTGATAAAAGATTTTTATCCAAAATATATACAATGTTCTAAGCTCAATAATTAAACAACTTAACATTAAATGGGCAAAAGATTTGAACAGACACTTCAGCAAGGAAAATATATTTGCTGCAAATAAGCACATGAAAAGATGTTCAACATCATTAACGATTACAGAATGCATCAGAAAGGCACAATGAGCTACCATGACACATTAAATCTCTGCTCACTCAAGTGTTGGCAAGGATGATGAACGACTGGAACTCGAATAGACTGCTAGTGGGAATGTAAAGAAAAAAAAAAAACACTTGGGAAAACAGTATGGCAGTTTCTTAAATGGTTACACCTACCTTACGACCTAGGCATTCCATTTCCAGGTATTTACCCCAGAGAAGAAAATCCGCATATGTCTGTACAAAGATTTGCACAGGAATGTTCCTAGCAGCTGCAGTTCTGATCGGGAAAAATTGAAAGCAGCCTAAATCAAGTAGTGATTAGATAAATACACGGTGGTATATCCATAATGGAATACCGCTCAGCACTAGCGAGGTATGAATGGTTGTTGCTTGCAAAAATACTCAGGCATGTCAAAGTAACCATGCTGAGTGAAAGAAGCCCGACAAAATCAAGTACATATGGGATGATTCCATTTATGGAGGACTCTAGAAAATGCAGACTAAAATAGATCAGTGTTTGGGCTGAGGAAGAGTGGAGTGGGGATGGGTGGAGTGGGGCAGGGCGAGGGAGGAGCAGGAGTGGGAGGAGCTGAGAGATGCAGAGGAGGGCTGGGGAGGGTCTCATAGAAGGGAAGAGAGAGAGGAGGGGGAGGAAAGGCGAGGGGGAAAGGAGGGGAAGAGGGAGGAGGAGGCAGAGGCAGAGCGGGAAGGAAGAGGGCCGCGGACCTGGAAGGGCCTAGGGCACGGAGTGGGAGGAGCAGGTGGGAAGTTGGGACGGAGGGAGGGGCACGAAACAGAAAAGCCGGGGCGGGCGGTGGGGCGGGGCGTGGGGAGGGAGGCCGACTGGCGCCGGCGGAGGGGAGGGGTGGGGGAAGGGAGGGGTGGGGCAGGGCAGAGGCGGGCAGAGTGCAGAGGGCGGGGCGGCGCCCGAGCGGGCGTCATGGCGCGACTCCTCCGGTGGCCCCGGGGCCTGCCTCTCGGAGCGGCGCCTCTGCGGGCGATGCGGGGCCGAGCGGGCGACCGCGGGTCCGGCGCGGGGCCCGGCCGGGGGGAGGCAGGTAGGACGCAGGCCCCGCCGCCGCCTCCGGCTTTCCGCTTCACTTCACCCGCTGTACCCGGGGCCTGGGGCGGGTCAAGGCCGGGCGCTGCCCTCCTCCTCCGGAGCCCTCCGCCGCGCGCCCCCGCCCGAGGGCCTGGGACAGTGGATTGTAAACTTGGTGGGGGTGGGGACTGAGCCCTGTGAGAATCCGAGGAAATGAGCAAATTATCCCCCTAAATGTGCGCATAATTTTTTTTCTTTTTGGGCGGGGAGAGTGAGGGCACAGAAGTGGGGCCCTGGGGCCCCTGACCCTTATCGGGGACTCCAGGCGGGGCCGGAGGTCGGGGCTGCAGCAGCCGGGCCCGGCGCCCGTGTGAAGGCCCCGGGTACTTTGCACTGCAGTCCTCTTCGTAGTTCCACGGGCTTCCTTCCAGCAGCTGAGAAGCAGCCAGTTCAGACTTGGTGTTCCTGTGGGTGTTTCCTGTCCTGCTGTCTTCCCATGAATGTGTCTAGGAGCCAGGGAGACCGGGTTGATCGTTTGTTCAAGGTGACAACCATTATTAATAACGGAGACAGAGACCCGTGTGTGTGTGTGTGTGTGTGTGTGTGTGTCCTCTCTTGGATCTGGGTACCTGTACATTTCACCAATCAGAAGGGAGTCACCTCGGAGACCTGCGCCAGCCACCCCTGTATTTAAGGTCTGTTTCAGGGGAATTTAGTGCTCCAGAGGATTGGCATCCCGGGCAGTTGCCAGACTGACCCACCTCTGAATCCAATTTTATATGTGTTCATTGAAGAACTTCAGTGATACCCAACTGATGAAAATGTATCCAACTCATTCGGAGCTCTGTTTAGCCACTGAAGTTTTCAAAACGCTGTATTAAAAGAATACATAACTAAATAAAAGCGCTGGCGTCATGGAATGTTAGCTGATCCAACATGACTTCCGGCTATGGCCTGTCTAACCCCTGGTGTCTCTAGTCAGTCAGTCTGATGACATTTGTTGTGAGCCTACTGTGTGCCAAGCATAGTTTTACAGGTGACAGAAACAGATCACAGTTACTGACTGGAGATCTTTATCCCCCTTGGTACAGGATAGTGGTTTAACGGGAACTACTTCATGGCTGTAATTGCTGCTGTCAGAAGCAGCCTAATGAATTGCTCTGGGATCTGAAGTTCTCCAGCAACATTAGAATTTGGCCAGACACCAGTAGGTAACAGGAGCTGTGTACCTTATCAGACACCCGCTCCTGAGAATTTATTCGAAGGAAATAGCTCAAAAGAAGAACAAAGCTATATATGCAAAGATGCTTTACACACTATTACAGAATGGAAACTGGCCATAACCCAAATCAGTTAAGAAATACTTACATAAATCATGAAAACTCAATCCAACAAACTGTTAGGCAGCCATTAAAAATGATAAACAGGTAGTAGTTCTGTGATGAAGGGCTTGGGTACAGTTAGACGCAGATTTTGAGTCTTGGCTCTCTGTGACTTCCTGGCTCTGTGTCCGAGTTCAGGCTGCTATTGCAAAATACCGTGGAGAGGGTGGCTTCAACAACTGACATTTTCTAACAGTTCTGGAGGCTGGAAAGTCCAAGATCAAGGTGGGAACAGATTTGGTTCCTGATGCAGACCTTCTTCCTGGCTTGTAGCTGACTGCCTTCTCACTCTGCGTTCACGTGACTGTCTGGGAAGGACCACTAATCCCTCACTTTTATGATCAAATCTAAAATTAATAACCTCCCAAGCGCCACCTCCAAATATCATCTTATTGGGAGTTAGGGCTTCAACATATGGCGGCAGGGAGAGGATCAGGGAGAACACCTAACATTCAGTTTGTTACAGTGTCTTTGGACACGTTTTTGAATTTGGTAAGTTTAAACTTCAGATTTTTTTTCCTTCTATGATGTAAGGATAATGGTAATGGTAGGGTAAGGTTGTTGTACAAAGTAACTTTTTAATTAGATGTTTTATTACAATGCTTCACACTTAGCAGGCACACAATAAATGTTAGTTATGATTACATAAATAAGTGGAAAGGACAAAAATGTAGCTTACATTTAACTTACATTGTGGGCTTAGGGGGTCTGTTGAGAGAGAGAGAAATTGGGATGGGGGGAATGAGAAGATGTTGAAATGACAGTATTTTTCTCCAGTGCTGCAATTTCTCATATGCTTAGAGTGATTTTGTTCTCCAGACTGAAAAAGCGCAAACTGAAAAAGCAAAGTAAGAAATATCCTGGAGAAAACAATCTTGCTTCAGGAAAACATTCTTTATAGACATGACTATGCTAGGAAACCACCCAGGGCACAGGGTTAAAATAGTCTAGGCACTGTGGTGGGAGAGACAGTTCTGCAGATCACAATGGCCTGGGCATTCTTCCAATACCAGTTTCTAGTGGGTTCCATTAGATTCAACAAATATTTATCAGAATGAAGTGGGTTTATGCATGACAATTGGCACTATAGCAACTGTGGCTAGGAAGGTTAGCAAAACCCAAAGGTGGCACCTGGTAGGTGACTAAAGGACCAAGAGGGGATTTCCTTAGGGATGAAAAAATTGAGGCCCACCGCATGAAACTTCTGACCAAGATACACGGCCTGTGCAAATCACAGCACTCAGAAAAGAACTCCAAGGAATTTGAGTTTATTAAGGCATAACTCAGAGTAAAGCTGTGAACTCTAGCTATCTTGTGCAAGAGCAGCAACCGATAAATGTTTCGATAGCAAGAGAATGTAGGGGGAATCTGGGAAACGTACAGCCCTCAAAGGGTGAGCACGTGGTGCGGAAGACAGAAAGCACCTGGGCACACACATACAAAAGGACACAGCCAGTGTCGAAACCTCTCTGTAGCCACGGAGGCCAGAAGATTGACTCATTCCCAAGTCAGAGACCTTGTTGTGTCTCTAATGTACAGGTGACTAAATTGCTGTTTGTTAAAACTGCACAGAATTTATTCATACTGCAATTTTTATTTAAATTTTCATTGTTTCCTAAAGCCCCAGTGTGTTCATCTGCTAGGGATGCTGTAACAGAATACCATAGGCTGGGCAGCTTAAACGATGGAATTCATTATCATACGGTTCTGGAGGCTGCAAGTCCAAGACCAAGGGGCAGCAGGGCTGATTTGTCCTGAGACCTCTTTCCTTAACTTGGGGATAGCCACCTTCTTGCTGTGTCCTCAAGGTGGCCTTTTCTCCCTTCCTTGTATGAGGACACCAGTCTTATTGGACAAGGGCCCCCTCTTAATGGCTTATCTTAACATGATTGCCTCTTTAAAGGCCCTGTCTCTAAATGCAGTCACATTTTAAGGTACTGGGGATTAGGACTTCAACATATGAATTTGGAAGTTGGGTGACAGGGAGTGTCACAATTCAGCTCTTAACATCCAAGTCAAAGAAACCTCTTAAAGTGATACAGCCCACATATATCCTGACCAGGGTGTACCCAACTGAGCATTGGTCACCGAGCTATCTCGTCCATCTGCCCTTGAGTGAGCCTTCTATGCTGGCAACTCTGCAGCTAAATGTTGTATAATTGGGGCTTGAGAAAGAACTAGTCTAAACATTATTGCTGACCCACTAAAGCTTTCAGATACATTAAAAATACTGTAAAATGTCCACATTGATAAGGATTAAAAGAACCATGAAAAATGTCGTTTCATACTGTATTTAGATGAAGGCTTAATTCTTTCATTTAGCAATGTAAATATTAGTTATATATTTTAAACTTAACAAGAAAACATTATGGCGGGGCACTGTGTCATGCACCTGTAGTCTCAGCTACTTGGGAGGCTGAGGAAGGAAAACCGCTGAGCCCAGGTGCTCCAGGCTGTAGTGTGCTTTGATGGTGCCTATGAATTGTGCTCCATTCTTGGCAACACAGTGACACTCAGTCTCTTAGAAAAAATTAGGGCAGAGGGAGAAGGTGGGTGTCTGAAGAACAGATAGTCTCTCTCTAATAGGTGTGACAAAATATAGAGGTGTGGGAGACAGAGCTGGGAAATCCAGACAATCTCAAGCTGTAGGTTCAAAGTGAAGGAAGTACATGTTTTAAAGCTCAATTCATGAGAGTCCCACTGACTTTTAGCCCGTCTCTAATTCCCTCTTTCCAGTGTCAGCTACTATATTGTACTGCCTGTTAAGTCACACGAAGGACAGTGCTTCCAGGAGACAATAGGGTTTTTTTCTAAGCCCACTCCACTTCCTTCCTGAAAGGAGATAGGAAGATAAAGCCAGCTTCACAGACTGTAAATTTCAACCTTCGTACCTGAAGTCAGTCCTCCTCTTACCTATCCACAGGAATAATGCAAGATCTTTGCCAAAGCCAAGAGGAGGGTGTTTTATCATGATGCTGTTTACTCCTTTCCTTAACAGATGTCAGTGACGGCCAGAGATTAAGTCTCACAAGTTCCCCATGGGACTAGAGTTTAGATCTTGGAGGAGGAACCCAGGACGTTTCACTCTTACTAACAAAGCCTGTTCTTGCTCTTTTTAGTGCCTCTGGCTAAAGCATTCCCTTTTTTCTTCATTTGGGGTGGACAAAAAGAGATAGGATCCTGAACAGAAGTGGCAAAAAAAAAAAAAAAAAGAAAAAGAAAAACAACACAGAAAAGAGGAGGCTGTATTACTTTGTTCTCACACTGCTGTAAAGAAATACCAGAGAGAGGCCGGGCCTGGTGGCTTGCGCCTGTAATCCCAGCACTTTGGGAGGCGGAGGCAGGTGGATCATGAGGTCAAGAGATCAAGATCATCCTCGCCAACATGGTGAAACCCCGTCTCTACTAAAAATACAAAAATTAGCTGGGTGTGGTGGCTCCTGCCTGTAATCCCAGCTACTTGGGAGGCTAAGGCAGGAGAATCGCTTGCATCTGGGAGGCAAAGGTTGCAGTGAGCAGAGATCATGCCACTGCACTCCATCCAGGTGACAGGGCGAGACTCCATCTCAAAAAAGAAAGAAAGAAATACTGAAGACTGGGTAATTTATGAAGTAAAGAGGTTTAATTGGCTCATGTTCCACAGGTGGTTCAGGAAGCATGGCTAGGGAAGCCTCAGGAAACTGTCAATCATGGTGGAAGGCGAATAGGAAGCAGGCAGGTCTTACATGGTCAGAGCAGGAGGAAGAGAGAGAAGGGGAGGTGCACTTTTAAACAACCAGATCTCTCAATAACTCACCATCACTAACTAGAACAGCACCAAAAGGGAAATTTGCCCTCCTGATTTAATCACTTCCCAACAGGCCCTACCTCCAACACTGAGGATTACAGTTTGACACAAGATTTGGGTGGGGACACAGAGCCAAACCATATCAGATGCAGTCACTTGTTCCATTGCAACAAGATGGAAAAGGAGTAGATAGATATAGGCATAGGTAAGTGTAATGGTTTGTTGCAAGAAGTTGAGGGATTTCTTTTGTTCTGGCTTTTGATTTTGCAAAAGCAAGATCATCTATTGAGAGGAAGGGGAGATGTAGTAGATACCGAGGTTTGAGGATAGTGGAAAGGTGTTTGTTTTTTTATTATTAATTTCAATAGGTTTTTGGGGAACAGGTGGTGTTTCCTTACATGAATAAGTTCTTTCTTTAGTGGTGACTTCTCAGATTTTGGTGTACTCATCACCTGAGCAGTGTACACTGTACCCAGTGTATATAGTCTTTTATCCTTCATTCCCCCTCCCACCCTTTGCCCCTTGAGTCCCAAAGTCTCATTCTCATGCCTTTGTATCCTCATAGCTCAGCTCCCACTTATGAATGAGAACATACAATGTTTGGTTTTCTATTCCTGACTTACTTCACTTAGAATAATAGTCTTCAGTTCCATCCAGGTTGCTGTGAATGCCATTATTTTGTTCCTTTTTATGGCTGAATAGTATTCCATGGTATATATACACCATCAATTCTTTATCCACTAGTTGATTGATGGGCATTTGTGTTGGTTCCATATTTTTGCAATTGTGAATTGTGCTACTATAAACATGCATGTACAAGTATCTTTTTCATATAATGACTTCTTTTCCTCTGGGTAGATACCCAGTAGTGGGATTGCTGGATCAAATGGTAGTTCTGCTTTTAGTTCTTTAAGGAATCTCCACACTGTTTTCCATAGTGGTTTTACTAGTTTACATTCCTGAGAGTAGAAAAGTTTTAAAACACCCATTGCAGAGAAATGGGAAGATAGCTGGCTGGGGAAAGATCATACTCACTGTGGTTCACAGAAATCCCAGTGAGAAGAGTAACTTCGAGTTTATAAGGACAACTCTCTCCCCAGGTGGGGGATTTTCTCCAGTAGTGCTTAATGGTACAGGGGTAGCCATGGAGAAGATAGTCTTTTAAATAAACTTTTTAAAGTTTGGAATACTTTTAGATTTATAGATAAGTTATAAAGATAGTGCAGAGTTCTCAAAACCCCTCACCTAGGTCCCCTGGTTAACTTCTGACATAATCATGGTACATATGTCAAAACTGTCTCTGTCTTTCCTTGTTTTTTATGACCTTGACAGTTCTGGGGAGTACTGGGCAGGTTCCTTGTAGAATGTCCCTCAGTCTGGGATTATTTGATGTTTCTCCTCACAATTAAACTGGGATTATGGGGTATTGGAGAAAATCTCATAGAGTTAAAATTCCCTTCTAGATTCATGTGCTCTTCCCCATCTCTCTCCCCAATAGTGAGACACACACACACAAACTCACACTCACACACTAACACTAAGCTCTTGCTTAACTATTTGAGAGTTGTGGACATCATGATGCTTTCCTGCTAAATGTCTCAGCGTATCTCCTAAGACCAAAGATGTTTTCCTACAAAACCGCAGGACAGTTTTTTCCTACTCAGCAAATTGAGCACCCTTGTCTAATACATAGTTGATACTTAAATTTCCTGCCGTATACGAACAATGTCTTTTATAGCTCTTATTTTTTTTCTGGGATCTAGAATTTAATAAAGGGTCACACATTGTATTTAGTTGTGGAGAGTACTTGTTTTGAATACTTTCCCTCAATTTTCACTTACGTGATTGTTTCTCCACGAGACACAGATGGAGCATTTTCAGCAGGACAACTTTCCTGGTGATGTTGTGTCCTTTCCAGGGCATCACATCGGGAAGACAGGATGTCACTTGTCCCACTGCTGGTGATGCTAACTTAGCCTACTTGGTGAAGGTGGTGGCATTTTCTTCAGTGTAACTAATAAACTTTGGGGTTGCATTTTGGGAAGATATGACTATTCTGTTCCCCAGAAATATTTCACCCAGGAGTTTTAGAATCCTCTGATGATTTTTACAAAATGGTGATTTTAAAAATTCTACACTTCATTCTTCATTTATCACCTGACATTCTGCATGATAACTCTGAAGGCCATTGGGAAATAATGATTATCACATAAATACATTTTGTTTTGGCCCCAAAGTGTCGAATACCCAAAAAAATCATGTGTTAACTGAGGTATATTCTATAAGAATTTCAGAGATATATTTCCATAGTTAAAAGAAACCCCTGTAGTCTTATAAAGCATATATTTAATAAAAGATAACTCCTAGGGGAGCCCTTGTATGAGAATAATAATAGTAATAAAAGGAAATAAAAAAAGTGTTAATATATTAAATAGTTTAAAAACCTTTTAGCAAAATGTAAGCAATCAGCTAAATGCACCACTGGAAATGCAATATTGTTCAGTATTATAAACTGGCGAAAAGATAAGTCTTTTCTTGCCGAAGGATAATTTAGGGCATTTTTTTTATAACCCAAAATGAATTTCAACTATAACTTCTGATGTGTTTGATAAATAGGTGCTGACATCACAGGCATTTAACATTTCATCTTCAGTGCCGTGGTCAGATTACTAACCCTTTGGGCCTCTGTTTCTCATCTGTAAATTGAGGAGTTGGACACATTATAAAATCCTTTCAAATTCTTAATGTTGGATGATTAAAAACATTTATTATAGGAGCTGGGCTTCCTACCCCCTTTGGCTAAAGGGAGTCTTGCTCTAGTTACTTGGTTTACACTCACCTGAATAAATGTAGTAATATACATGCCAAGGAGAGTAGGAAAGAGGAAAACAAAATATGGACACAAACCATAAAGCATAGTAATAGATTTTGGTAGGTCTGTTTCCCTTTCAGGACTATGCTATGGGAGCTTCATCTTTTGTTCCACGCAAAAAGATTTTTAAAATAGAGACCTACCTTGGTAAGGAAAATCAGAGATATCCTTATAAACCAGCAAGGGAGAAGAGTTTAATAACCAACTAGCTTACAGTTCTTTCTGTCCAATGCCTCAACTACTTCTGGCTGGATCCTGACAGCAGCTGCTCCTGTCAAAGTCATCAGAGAAGAGAGGATCAGTTTCTACCCTTAGGTACCTGAAGGGAATGTATTCCGCATTCTTTCATATTTCAGCTGCCTCTTTAGCTTCTATGCCTCAGGAGAACTAGAAAACTGGCTCTCTACTTCTTATTAATTTCTTATTAATTAAATAGACAATGAAGGCATTCTGTGCCTGAGGCTTCTGGTCCCCCTGAAGAATGAACTCGTGGGAGAGGAAGGGACTGGATTATTCTGCTGGGTGACAGTGCACTTAGGGAAAAAGGCCAAGGGAGAAAAGTCCATCGGGCATTTTTGTTTTAATTTTTAAAATTCCTGTTTAACAATACAGGGTGTGAGCTGCCTCTTGCCAAGAGTGAGTGGCAAAAGAAACTAACCCCAGAGCAATTCTACGTCACCAGAGAAAAGGGAACGGAACCGGTAAGCGAAGCTGGTTTACGGTTTTCTGATTGCGTGTGTTGGCAGTGAGGGGGAGTTGGAATAGGTCCCGTTATGAAACCCAGCTGCCCGTCAACACCCCACAGACCTGGTCTTCCCCCTCCATTGTTCCCTTCTCCAGGTATCGATATCCATCAAGCTGTAGAAACCTGACACTTTTCCCTGGACACATCGTCTCTGTTCTGACTTCTAAATAACCTTCCCATATTTCACTTCCATGCACTGCTCTGACCTCCCTGCAGGGCCAAGTCACTGTCACCTCCCCTGTGCGTGGCCATTCTTGCTCCGGCCAACCCATTCTCCACACTGCAGCCAGAGTTCTTTGGAAAACACAAATCTGACCACATCGCCCCCAAGCTCAAAACCTTTGGTGGCTGCCCAGTGCTTTCAAGGAAAAGGAAAAGTATGAAATGGCTAATAAGGTCCTAACGGCCCCTGGCTCCCACCCCGATCCTCAAATCCAGTCATCCTCCCTCTTGACTCCACACTCTGGCCGCACCACTCTTGAACTTTCACATGCCCTGGTCTCCCTTCTTTTAAGGCTTTTGCACCCAGCGTTCCTTCTTCTGTCCCATCATCCCTCCCCACACCCTCCAACCATTCATTCAGACCTACCTTGTAGCTGTCAGCCCAAACCTCACTTTTTCTGGGAAACCTTCTCCTAGCCCCCAGCAAAGCTCACTTCTAGCAGAACTCTTCCTTTATAGCATTTGCCATCGCTGCTATATCCCCTGGCACCTAACGTGGTAGCTGGCCATACTAGGCATTTGAAAAATCAACTTTTATGAATGTCGAATGATGGCCGGCTAAGAGGTGGAAACATTGTTTAAACTGCATTCGGCAGTCTCGGCTTCCATTCATTTTCTGAGAATAACCCTCAGTGGTTCCTCATTATAACATCATTTTTTACAGTGCTGCATTTCTGTGTGTGTGCGTGTGTGCATGTGTGTGTGTGTATACAAGTTTATGGGGTACATGAGAAAATTTGTTACCCATATATAACGTATAGTAATCAGGTCGGGGTATTCAGGGTGTCTGTCACCTGAATACAATGCATTTTTGTTAAGTGTCATGCTCCTACTCTGTTATCAAACACTGAGTGTATTATTTTTCTCTTGCTGTATGTTTGTGCTCTTTAAGCCACTTCTCTTCATCCTCCCCCGACCCCCTGCTCACCCTTTCCAGGCTCTGTTATCCAATTTTCCACTCTCTACCTCCATGTGCTCAAATTCTTTAGCTCTCAGATATAAATGAGAACATAGTGCCGTGTTTCTTAACAAGTGGTCTGTCTTAGACCCAAATATAGCTACTGGAATGTAGCTTTTTAGAATTGAACTTTATTATTAGATATTTTTCCTAGTGAAGCAGATCCTACAGAGTGGACCCCAGCCCTGTGGCTTCAGGTATGGTAGAGTATGAATGTTTTTTCCTTCGTCAGCACTTGCAAAACTCATGTCACTGCCACGTGCACTGGCATTGTAATCATGGCCCCACCCTCTGTTTCACCAATGCTAAAGTCATCAGAAGGGCCAGCACGTCCCAATAGAGTCTCCTGAAATGCTGGTATGTTTGAAAACTTCCTGTGGGTGGAATTTTATTAAAGCTCTCATTGGGAAAGAGACTACATTAGCCATTTGTGTAGATCACACAAGGGAACCACATGATACACTCTGAGCAGTTGTGTGTATTCCCAGAGTATTCTAAGCCAACCCTAATTCTCAGGTACAGAGCCAGGCAGGGCTTGGTACGTAGAGAGACCCGAGAGATGAGCTGCCAGATGTTTAGGAAAATAAATCTGTGGGCTTCTCAAACAGATGGTACAATATACTCTCTGCACTTGGCCATTTGACAAAATGAGCATCATTCATTATTTTAACTAATGTTATAAATCCCTTTCCATGGATCCACTTCCACATTTACCTTTTTAGAATATTGCTGAACTGTAAGCCTTCATTAGCTTTTTTCAGCTAAGAGAAATAAAACATCGGAGGCTTCTCTTTGGTGACTCTAAATTAAAATTCAGTCCCGTATGTTTTTTCTTGGGCAATCGTAATATGCTAGCAGTCTGCTAGCCAATGAATAAATTTACAGGCCGGCTGAGCAATAACTGCGAGTCAAGTATCAATAGAGGCGAGGTTTTGTGCAGGTCTTTCTCTGTCTACTCCCTAGAACCACTCTCCACGGGCTTCCCCTGCTCTGAGCTTTAGGAAGAGTGAACAGTTCCCTTTCCCCCCAGCTCTTGGTTCAGTTTAGCCAGTGGGAGACACCAGAGGCACTTGGGGGAATCTAGGTCATTATTTAACATTTATTAAGTATGCCATGTCCTAAACATTACATGAAGCATATTATAGGCAAAATCCCTGATCTCACTGAACTATGCTTTTTATGTATTTGTATTCTGTCTTTAATTGGAGATTTCAGTGTGTTAGACAGTAGACTAGATTCCTGTTGTATCAACTCTTTTGAAAGGAAGACCAAAATCTCACACAATCACAGAAGATAAGACTGTTTTCTTGCTTTTTCGCGGACTTTGAAGCTCTTGGATGAAAACTCCTGTATGAATACAAAGCACTATTAATGTCATAATTTGAATATCGGATGCAATAAAGCCCCGGCTATAAAGACATTTTCAGGCTGCTTCATTGCGTGCATGATTATTTTCTCTCCGGCCCTATTTGCACTTCGTCAAATCAGCACAGAAATTCCTTGATGTGGGGACTTACCCAGGATTTAAATCTGCTGTATCATCTCCTGCCAGCAGCATGAGAAATCTGAACGTGACATATCTAATTTACTTTCAGCCTTTCAGTGGGATCTACCTGAATAACAAGGAAGCAGGAATGTACCACTGCGTGTGCTGCGATAATCCACTCTTCAGGTAAGGTAAAGAATCGAAGGCCACAGGAGACCAAACCTTCAGGTTCTTGCTGCTCTGTTTCATTTAAGTTCTTGGATTAAAAAATTCCCACAATACCCATGTTTTTTAAAAAATAACTGCCCTTGTCATTTTGCACTGTTGCTGTAAGGAGAGCTATTCATATAAGATACTTGCTTGTCTTGACTTTTTTCCTAGCATTTAGAGTCATTAACAAGACTCCTTAGATTATATTCTTCCTTTCTGAATCCTCAAGAAATAGCGACCAAAGAAAACTCGGTGGACACCTTATGGTAAAGCTATCAGAGGTTTTTTTCTTGTTGTTGTTTTTTTTAGGGGGAAAGTATTTAAAGATATCTAAACCATGATTATATTTGCGGGGCCATGCGATTAAAACTCTCTCTCTCCCAGGGAAAATGGGTTTATAATTTAATTTAGGAAATGTAGAATTTTATGAGGATAGATTCTCCACAATGCTTGACAGTAGTGAATACCATACCCTCTTCTATATAGCTAAAAGTAAATTTAATTGTCCCTTGATTTCAAAGCCTCTTTTAAGTCAATCAGGATCTGAAATCTCTCCACAAAGGCTTTTTTGTTTAGACATGCAGGAAACAGTCTTTAAAAAAAGTAGATTCGATGGAGAAGAAAGGAAAATATCTTTGAAGTACGATTTTTCAGAACTTCAAAGATGTTTTCCTTTCTTTTGCATCAACTCTAAATTGGTTTAGAATAAAACATAAATCAAGCCAGCTCTGTGTATCACCCATTAGGCAGTGCTTCCTTCTGTCCTCTGGGCTTTGAGTGGTCTGGGCCTTCCTGCCCGGCTGGCTGCTAATGTGGGCTGCGTGAGGAAGCCGGACCTGCCTGCAAGGATGAGGAGCGATTAGCATTGATTTTCCTCCGTGCTCACAGATGGGCAGGCCTTTGCCCGGATGCATTCATGTTGGCATGGGGCAAACTAGAAGGAGGTTAATTTTTACACAGCAAAATGCGGGACTCGGGTTTCGGAGACAATAGTTATTTCTTGACCTTTTATGGTTCTGTTAAAGAGGAGAGGTAGGACTTTGCGATGGCCCACGGGCTTTCAGCCAGAGAACTGTGCTGCCTGCATGTCAAAGGCTCCCTTGTTATTGCAGGCACCAGGCAGTGCTCTGTCTCCTCTTTGCACTGTGAATACAGAAGGTAAATCATCCTTGCAAGAGCATTCTCCTAAATCATGGTCTTCACTCTTCCACTTCCTTGATGTTCCGGTTTCTGCATCTGTAAAGGGGGCCCTTCTTCCCTTCCTTTCACCTCGCAGGCTTAGTTGTGGTGTCAGAATACTGGAGCCAGGAGGCTGCTGAGTCCAGAGTAGAAAGCTCTGTCCTGTAGAACTTCCTGTGGTGATGGAGATGTCTGTATCTGGCTAGCCGCCCATCGCACGTGCTTGTTGAGCACTCAGGATGTGGCTAGCGTGGCTGAGAAGCTGACTTTATGAATTTAACTTCAATTTAAACAAAAGGCCACATGTGGCCAGAGCACAATGCTAGTTCATTTGCACAATGCTAGTTCAAATTAGGGAAGTTACATGACCAACTCCAGGTCCCGGAGGTTGTGAAACAGCCAAGACTAATAGGAAAACCAGCAATTCTCCAAAAGCCCATTGACCAAGTGGCCAGTTTACAGGACTGCCAACTCACCCACCTTATTTTTTTGTCACCGTTCAGTTTGAGTTGAAAAGTTTCCATTTTGCATTCTTAAAGACTTCTAAGTTTGCTTCTGTTCCTTTTTCCTGTTGCTGCTACTGCAGCCAAAGGAAATAACATATTCTGAAGATTATTTATGTTCCAGAATATACTCTTCTTAAAGATGTACTCATCTATGGGAGAGGCAGTAGAGTGGGCTCCATTGCTGTGTGACCTTGAGCAACTTTCTTAACCTCTCTGTGTCCGATTTTCTCACCTATAAAATGAAGATAATAGTACCTAATTTATAAGGTTGTTGGGAGGATGATCTGAGTCATGAATTAATACATGGGAAAGCATAGAGCAATGCCTGACATACCTGACTCAGGCCAGCACTTGATCCAAGTTAGTAATGATGAATTCTTAAGCAATAGACCCCTCTTAGGGCTGTAGACGTGAATGTGCCTTTGATCCTGAGGAATTCTGGAGTTATATTTTAATTAATGAGAATATACAAATGCAGACTATATTGCTGAACCTTCTTCCCATTCAAGAGAAGTTTTAGAAATACATTCTTGTTTGGCCTCTGGTTTTCCTTCTCTTTCTGTCTCTGGTCTCCAGTCTGTACAGCAGGAAGAAGAGGTACAAAAATAATAATTCCTTAAATGCTTGTGGAGAGTGAAAATGAAGGGAAAAGCTGGTCAACCAAAACCAGTAGTTCGTTCAACAAGTAAGCGCAGGGCTCGCTCCTCTGAGCTCCCTGCTCCAGCCTGGCTGCTTCCTGCCCAGGATTTCCCCTCATGCCCAGCTGTCCTCCTGGGATCTGCTCAGCCCCACTAATGCAGATTTCTCCAGAAACCTTCTCTGATAGCATATACTGTGGGTTTTTTTCAATCTGCTTCAAATTCCTATTAATTTATCAGTAGCACACAATTTAGGACCTAATTATTCTCCTGTTGGCTCCAGTATTTTATTTAGTTAAGGAGATAAACCTGATCAGGTCCTTGAGTCCCTTGGCATCGTATACTTCTTGGACAAAGCTCAGGGAAGTTGTTAGGGGTTGAATTGTGTCTCCCAAAAAGACCTGTTGAAGTTTTAATCCCTGGAAACTGGGAATTTGACCTATTTGGAAATAGGGTGGCTGCAGGTATAATTAGTTTAGATAAGACCATACTGATGTAGGGTCGGCCCTAATTCCAATATCACTGCTGTCCTTATAAGAAGAGGAGAAGAAGCCCAGACAGAGAGAAGACAGCCATGTGAAAGTGAAGGCAGAGGCTGGTAATCCACAGCTACAAACCAAAGATTGCCGGCAACATTAGAAGGTAGCAAGAGGCAAGGAGGGATTCCCTAGATGCTTCAGAGCCCTGCAGACACCTTGACTTTGGACTTCTAGCCTCCAGATAGTGAGAGAGTACCACCCACTTTGTGGTACTTTGTTATAGCCATCTCAGAAACTAATACTTACATGCTCCATAAGTACTTCTTGATTGGTTGATTGAAAATATCTGTCGTGCTTCTTAGACGCTGTAGCAATGTTGGGACTATCAGAAGCTGGGGTTATGGGCTGGGTACGGTGGCTCACACCTGTAATCCCAGCACTTTCAGAGGCCAAGGCAGGCCTTGAGGTCGGGAGTTCAAGACCAGCCTGGCCAGCACAGTGAAATCCTGTTTCACTAAAAATACAAAAATTAGCTGGGCATGGTAGTGCATGCCTGTAATCCCAGCTAGTAGGGAGGCTGAGGCAGGAGAATCACTTGAACCTGGGAGGTGGATGTTTCAGTGAGCTGAGAGCAAGCCACTGCACTCCAGCCTGGGTGACAGAGTGAGAATCCACCTAAAAACAAACAAAAAGAAGCTGTGGTTATGAAATCACTGTGGAAATGTGTGAGGGAAGTGGCTGCAACTTCTTGAGCATTTATATGCCGGACACTGAGCTCCAGTACTTTGCAAACAATCCTTACCCTCCAATAAGGAGCTATTAAAACCCCCATTTAACAGATATGAATACTGAGGCTTAAAGAATTAAATCACTTATATAGTAAGTGATAGTGCAGGGATTGGGGTTCCACTGGAGCCTCTACAGTGCACTCTTCTGGAGAGTGGGAAGCTCCCCAGCAATGAAGGAGCCCCCTGGGCATGTGGCAGGTGCTGTGCCTAGGCTCTTCATGTGCATCATTTCATCAGACCTCTCGGCAGCTCAGTGTAGTGTTATCATTATTCTCATTTCACATGAGGAAACCAAGACCTAGAAAGATGAAATAACTTGTCCAGGGTTCAGCAGCTTATTGGTAGCCAGCCAAAATACCAACCCACAGTTTTGGACTTCAGAGCCCACATTCTTCACTAGCTGAGCTTCCGTAAGCCACGTGGGCAGCACCATTGACATAGGTGCCATCGCCTTCTAGTGCCTGTTTTCTGAATTACAGGCATTGTTTCCCAGCAGATGTAAGCAGCCTCTAAGGGTGACACTGGCCAGTGTAACTCGTGAGTTTCCTTTACAGAGCCTTGTTCCCACCCTCATCTGCCAGACTTACTGTCATTCCCCTCATCATCCTATAGCTGTTGGAATGAGTTTGGTGCACAGTTTTGGAGAGCTTCTGCCTCTCCAAAGCTGGGACTCCAGACTCTCATTTCCTTAGCTTGGAATGAAGTGACATTGCCCCCCACTGCTGCTTCCTCTCCTCCTTCTCTCCTTCCTTCTCCCTTGTTTTCTTCCCCGTAAGCCTTTTTGGAAAGTGTTTATTAAAATCTACTGTGGGATCACATATTTCATGACCATAAGTCTTCATAAAATAAGAGGAAATAGAGCCTGATACTAGTTCACTTTTTACATAACATCCTGATGTTGTACGTGCCATGAGTAACTAAATAATATTGTTAAAAACCTTTTGTGAGCCCCATTTTCTGAAAGGAATAGAAATTCTTCTAAGAGGTTAGGGTTGTCAGTTATCGCCAAGTGCCTGTGCTGTTGGTTGGGAACTGCAGAACTTCCAGAAATCAAAGAAAACCAAAGCAAATAAAATGAAACAAAAGGCCCTTAGAGTATATGATTCAGAATGGTTTTAGTTCTTCAAGGGCAAACCTTACAATCCGCTAACCACTTAAATATGTATATTGGAATTTCTGATTGGCTTTAATATTTTTGGTTCCCAGTCTTGATTTATATATGTAGGGCCTCTCATATTACTTGGTAAAATCTCCAGATTCTGCTAATTGCATCAATAAAGGTTTATTGTTTCCCGTAAATGCTTTAATGAGTTTTTATTAGTCTTAGATTCATTCATTTAAATGCTTTTATTATATTCATAATTCTCCATCAAAATTCCTTTAATGCCTACTAGTTTATATGTAATGTTGAGGATGGAAAGGCTGGGATGAAACACTACTTAATGATGTTTTACCCTGAGCAGAGTGGCCAGGTGAATGTTTTTGAACCCCTGGAAGAGGGTTGTAAACCCGACCTGAATATGAAGACACTTCTAGTTGGACCCACTTCTGCTCCAATTTCATAGATTTCTGTTATTAATAATAAAAATATATTAAAAATAATAGCTACTGACTTATATGCCATGCATGTTTCATGTGCTCGTGTGTCATGCTTCCTATGGTAAGCATACTATACACAGAAAGTGAGGCGATAATGCCATTGCTATTGTTAGCTTAAAAAATAATACAACCCATAAATTTAGAAAAGGAGACTTTATTTCTTCTAAGGGCTTACAGCCATCAAGGTGGCCATCCCACAGGCTGGGAAGCGAGCTCTCAGCCAAGAGCAGCCACAGGCACTTGGAAGGGGGAACAGCTGGGGAAGGAGCTTTATGCTGATGGCGTTGGCTAAACACATGTATTTAACAGATCACAGAAGGGGCTAGGAAAATTCGTGATGATGGTCCTGACATATGCATACTGAACAAACATGCATGTAACATATGACCTATGTTTATTTGGGGGTAGAAACTTAACATTTAAATGTATCATAATTAGACCCTATACATCAAAAGATCTTTCAGGATATGAAGGCTCGAGAGTGCCCACCCTCCGTAAAGCATCCAGAACCAGTTCACGGTCTTTTAATCAGGAGAAAGTTACTAAAATCAGCCCCTTGTGCAATCAAAGCTGTAGTTACGGCTGGTGGCACAGAGGCTCTCAGGTAGTCTGTGTCTGGTGGTGAGCGAGCTGCAATTGCCTCAGCACTGCTTACCTCAAGACCAGGGCTTGTTTAGCTGCTAGAGAAAAAGAAAACCCTTGAGGCAGTTAGAACATAGTTGATTCTTTAAGTGTAGGGGTACGTGACTTCACCCTGGCCTGGCGTGGCCTTAGGTCCTGTTTATAATTTGGTATATTATTGCCACACACAGTCTGTTCTGCCAGTCTTATGATCTCTATTTAAACATTAATGCTGGTCATTTCTTGTGTCTAAACCATGAAAGGGCTGGGTATAATGAAGTGTGTCTGACCTTCTGTCCCATCATGACTGGAAACTTGGTTTAAAGGCTTTTCCAGAGTCCCCTTGGCCAAGAAGGGGTCTATTCAGTCAGTGGGTAGCTTAGAACTTTATTTTTAGTTTATACTTTTCTATGGATTAGGATACTGAGGCTTCATAAGATTCAATGACTTGCCCAGGTCATACACATGTAACAGACAGATCCCAGATTCACACCCAAATCTTTCAGAAGTCAAAGCCCTTCCTCCTAATGGCTATATTTGTGGTTCCCAAAGCCTGGTCTGAGGACCCCAGGGATTCCTGGGAGGGAAATCAAAACAACAGAGCAGCAGACTGAACGCAGAGGCACATATGAAGATTCAGTTGTCTTTTTCTAAGTCACACATTAAAGGGCCTTGCAAAATGTAAAACAGTGCAACTCTTCTCATGAAACATTTGTTTCATTTTGAAAAGTACAATTATTTGTCATAAATATATGTTATGTTAACATGTAATAAATTTATTTCAGGTTGAGCATATCTACTCTGAAAATTCAAGATCTGAATTCACCCAAATCTGAAACTTTTTTATTTTTTGAGACAGTCTCACTCTGTTGCCTGATCTTTGCTCACTGCAACTGCCGCTTCCTCGGCTCAAGTTATTCTCCTGCCTCAGCCTCCCAAGTAGCTAGGACTACAGGCGTGCACCATGCCCAGCTCTTTTTTCTATTTTTAGTAGAGAGGGAGTTTCACCATGTTGGTGAGGCTAGTCTCTGACTCCTGAGCTCAAGTGATCCACCCACCTCCACCTTCCAAAGAGCTGGGATCATAGGTGTGAGCCACCACACCTAGCCAAATCTGAAACCAACAGATTTGTTTTGAGAACCAACATCATACGCAAAGGAAATGCTCATTGGAGTATTTCAGCTTACGGATGCTGAACCATCAAGTAAAATGCAGAAGTCAAAAAGATCTGAAATCTGTAACAGCTCTGGTCCTAAGCATTTCAGATAAGGGGTTCTCAACCTATATTAAAAAAAAAAATTAATGCACACATATTTTTAAATTCTCAGTTATAATTTATAATTTGTTAAATGTTGACATATATAACTCATAGACAAAAGCTCTCAGTGACCTCTATTAATTTTGGGGACATAGAGGGGCGCTGAGACCAAAATGTTTGAGAATTGCTGCATGACACAGTTGTTTCTGTGGGAGTTTGTGCTGTCAGCCATGCTTTCTTCTGTGTTCATAGTCTAGGGATTTGATTCTTTGCCACTTTTTCTTATTTTTTTTTTCTGGGTTTAATATTCAATTATTCTCTTTCTTCCTTAGATAGAGAGAGCCATTTCCTTGCCATAGCAATGTTTTAAAGACTATTTTCCCAGTGCCATTAAGGGAGCTTATCCATTAGAGCACTTGGACGGTGGGTCTTTGGTGAGTGGATTTCCCTGTTGTCCTTCTCCTTCACCTTGTGCCAGCATCGTGAGTCCCTGGGAGACTTCTGCAGGGTTAGATTTCACTGCAGTGATTGATGCCAGGGACCAGGCGTATTAGTTATTCATCATCATCATCATCACAGCAAGCATTCAGGGCACTTACCATGTGCTAAGCTTTATATCACACTTCACAGAGTTTCCCCTCAAATCTTCAAAACAGCCCCATGGGGCAGATACTATTCCCATTTTCTAGGTGAGCAAACTGAGGCTTCAAGAGCTGTGATTTCACACAGTGGCCAGAGGCAGCTTTTGAATCCCTGTAGAGGCTTCTGTGTTTAGATAAGCTGAAATACCTGTTGCTAAGGATGACTTTCTCATGAGACCTTCTGTACACTTCCGTGATGCACCCCGATGATGACTTCCTCGGACCGTTAGTATCTAGTTTTGATTTCTCCCTTTTTCACATTTTCAACACATGGGTTTGATCTGTGTTACCTAAGATGCAGCACAGTTCACAAAGCACCATGTGTTTTTAGATCCTTGTTGGACATCGAGAGAGAAGCCTTTAGCATCGAAGGATCAAGAAGTCCTTTCACTTCTAGAGGCAATGGCTTCAATAGTGAAGGTGCAGTGAGAACGATTCCCATGCGACTGACTGTCACAGAACTGGGATCTGGCAGAGGAGAGTGGGAACAGAGCCTGCTCACTGGAACGACATGTTGGGGCATGAAACCCTCTTGGCATGTTAATGACAGTGTCATTAGCAGCTGTAGTGTCATTTATGTCTTCCACAGTTCTGAGAAAAAGTATTGCTCTGGCACCGGGTGGCCTTCGTTTTCTGAGGCTCATGGTACGTCTGGCTCTGATGAAAGCCACGCAGGGATCCTGAGACGTCTGGACACCTCGTTAGGATCCGCTCGCACAGAGGTCGTCTGCAAGCAGGTGAGATTTCTTATTTTGTTTTACTTTCCTTGATGCTGCCCCAAGTGCCACAAAGAGCTCTCTTGTTCTTGGCAAATCTGATGTCCTTTTATGGGGTTACTTTTGTCTTCAGAACACAAGGAATTTCTTTTTTTTTTTTTTTTATTCTTTTAGAGACAGAGCCTCACTCCGTTCTGCAGGCTGGAGTGCAGTGGCATGATCTCAGCTCACTGCAGCCTCCACTTCCTGAGTTCAAGTGCCTCAGCCTCCCAAGTAGTTGGGATTACAGATGCCTACCACCACACTCAGTGAATTTTGTATTTGTAGTAGAGATGGGGTTTCACCACGCTGGCCAGGCTGGTCTCAAACTCCTGACCTCAAGTGATCCACCTGCCTTGGCCTCCCAAAGTGCTGAGATTACAGGCATGGGCCACTGCACCCAGCCCAGAACACATGGAGTTTCTACACATGCCAATAATGATCACTGTCTCCCTTCCATCTGGGCACTGCAGAAAAGAGAAAAGGCTTCTTGAGCCTCTCTCTACAGTGGCCTTTCCTAGTTCTAATCTTCCACAGAGACAGGAACAGAGGTAGGATCTTCACTTTCTTTTGTGCATGGATAAGGAGCAGAAAGCCCAGAGTGGCTGGTATCTCATCGTGGACTTACTCAGCGTGGCTGGCACCTCCATCTCTCCACCTTCCTTTTGCACTCTGCAGCAAGTCACTGGCCTGCAGAGCAATGCTGCGGGTGACGTCAGCACTCTGTGCCTTCTGTGAGCCCACTAGGAGAGAGTGGCTTAAATCCAGATCATAAATTCATTTTGATATCCTTAGGTGCTAACATTTTTTGCCTCATGGGTTTTGTAAAACACTAGAGGCAAGCCAATTAAGATAGAGTCTTTTTGCCTTCAGTAATAAATAATAATAATACACTGGGTACTACAACATTATTCAGTACTTACCCAGGAATGATGTTAAGGCTTTACATACAACATACCAATTAATTGTCCCCACAGCTCTCTTATGTAGGTATGATAATTATCCCCATTTTTAGATGAGTAACTCAAGGCTCAAATTCAATAATTTGCTCACATCCTATTGATAAAATAAAGCTATTTACCATGATGGTGTCCTGCTTTCTTTCATTTCTTAATCGAATTCTGATTCAATAGACTTTTTCTCCTAACACAGATGTCAGATTTCGGAGTGGAGTGGCCATGGAGGGGTTTGTCTGTCTGGTTTTACGTAAAGAGCTTTGTTTGCATTTGGAGATGACAGAGGCTTCTCTCCTTTGCAGTGTGAAGCTCATCTTGGTCACGTGTTTCCTGATGGACCTGGGCCCAATGGTCAGAGGTTTTGCATCAACAGTCTGGCTCTGAAGTTCAAACCCAGGAAACAATGACCATCTTCAAGAGTCCCGTTCCCTGCCACCCCTTCGTGTGTACCCTCAATTTCCACAATTCGCTTGACTTATTTTATTTGCCATAAAACTGGGCTGAGTTTGCTGCTGTCTCCAGTGAGTCATTGCTTCTCTTTGTTTATTTACCTGGAATCAACTTAATCCTGTGTGTTAGGCTGTTCTTGTGTTGCTATAAAGAAACACCTTATCAGGATCTGGGAGAATTGGAAAAAAAAAAAAAAAAAAAAAAAAATGTAGAGCAATAAATAGATTTTTTTTTTTTTTTAAAAGAAATACCTGAGACTGGATAACTTATAAAGAAAAGAGACTTAATTGACTCACAGCTCTGCCGAGTGTACAGGAAGCATGGTATCAGCATCTGCTCGGATTCTGGAGAGACCTCAGGGAGCTTTTACTCACAGCAGAAGGTGAAGGGGGAGCCAGCGTCTCACATGGCAGAGCAGGAGCAAGACACAGTGCTAAGGAGGTGTCATACAGTCTTAAATCAGCCACAGCTCTCAAGAACTCACTCACTGTCACCAGGACAGCATTAAGCCATGAGGAATCCAACCCATGACCCAAATACCTCCTACCAGGGCCCACCTCCAGCACTGGGGATTACATTTCAACATGAGTTTTGGAGGGGGGAGCATTCAAACCATATCACCCTGACTCCCACTTGGACTGTAGAATTTCACAGAATGACAGAGGGGTAGCTGCTTCCTTCAAAAACTTCCACAGCTTCACCTGAGACAAGGGCACGACTCTGGGAACATCGGGAGGCTGATGGACTAGTAAGCCAAACAATTCCTACAAAAATTCCGTGCCCCTTCCACTGCAGTCCAGTCCTTGATCGATGTAAGTGAGGTATCAAGTAAGAAGAGGAAGGGAAATACAGGATCTAAGGAATCAACAATGCTAGCATTGAACAGCAGGATTATGGAGGAGCTGTGTTCTGGGAGCACATATGGTGATCAATGAGATGCATGACTGCTTTTTCAAAATTTTAAGTGTCTTGAGCATGCTACTTCCAACCCTTTTACCCACAAATATACTACAATAGGACTTGGTTAGATTTCAGTGACTGTGAATACATGTTCACCCTCATACCTTCTGGTTACAAAGCGAAACTTTAAAATGTCCAAATAAAATATTCACTAAAATTTATGTTTGCTTTTTGGCTAAGTCAATGAATGTGCTTTTTTTTTTTATAAAAAAAGACTCTAAATAAAAAATGACAAATAAGAATTGACTCACATGTAGCAGGCATTTGGTTATACCAAGACTGACAGCAACTCAAGGATTTCACAAGTTAAGAGTCTTGAATCATTTGTTACTGAAAGTATATAAATCATTCTCTTTGTGACTTTATGGGTGGAAAGGAAATTTATACCATTTTTCTATTTATTAACTTGTCATACATTATTTTACATTTCTTTCCATGGATACCATGGAAATTACAGCATGCTTCCTTACTTGTTACTATCTTATGTAAATTATTACTTATATTGGGTTCCCCAAAAATGTTAGCCTTGGAACACTTTATTAACATCCTCCCATATTTTGTTTTACTGTTGTCATGTATTTCACTCTACAGACATTTTAAAGCTCCCAAACCATTATAATAATATACTCACATATGTACTAATATATATGAATTAGCATATAATACATTAGTATAAATATATAATATATACTAATATATAAAATATATGAATACATAATATATGACATACTAATATATAATGCTATGCATTATTAGTATATATGATTGGTACTCATTTATATTTACCTACATATTTGCCCCTTTTGTTGCTCTTTTATTTCTTCCTGCAATTCTGTTTCTCTGTGATTATTTTTCTTCTACTTAAAGAACTTCTTTTATTTTTCCCTTTAGTTCATGTTTCCTAGTGATTTTTAATCAGTTTTTGATGGTGAGAAAACATATTTATTCTCCTTTAATTCTGAAGAATATTTTCCCTGAGTATAGAGTTCTAATTTGGAGAATTAGATTTTTTTCCCCTACAGATAGCCAATTATGCCAGCACTATTTATTGAAGACTTTCTTGAATTTCCTTGACATTTTTCAAAAAAATAATTTCCATATTAGCATAGGTCTATTTCTGGACTCTCTATGCTGTTCCATTGATATATCTATTCTTACAGCATTTATATCACACTGTATTGATTATTATAGCTTTATAGCAAGTCTTGAAATCAGGTAGTGTGAGTTTTCTAACTCTGTTCTTTTTTCAAAATTGTTTTAGCATAAAACAACTAGCTAAAACAATTTTGAAAACAACAAAGTTGGAAAAACATAATCAAAACATATGCATTTCCATATAAATTTTAGAATTAGCTTGGAAATTTCTATAAAAAGTCTTGCTGGGAATTTGATTGATATTGGATTGATATATCAAACTAGGGAAAACTGGCATCTTAAAAAGATTGAGCGTCCTAGTCCCTGAGCCTGGTATGTTTCTCTGTTTATTTAATTATTCTTTAGTTTTTCTTTAAATATTTTGTACTTTTTAGTATGTGGGTCTTGTACATATTTTGTTAAATTAATGCCAAAATATTTTAATTTTCTTAATACTATTATAAATTGTTATTTACATTTTTATTTTCTGTTTTTTCACTATATATAGAAATACAATTAATTTCTGTGTTTTGAACATGTATCCTGCAACTTTACTAAAGTGACCTATCTTAACCCTTATAACTTTTTTCTGGATTTCTTAGAGCTTTCCACATACATAGTCATGTCTGTAAATAGGAGAGTTTTATGTCTTCTTTCCAATTTGCTTTTTCTTTTTCCTGCCTTACTCACTATTTGGGTCTTACAATACAAATTTAAATCCAAATAGTGAGAGTGGATATCCTCGTTTTGCTTTCTTTGTGATTGTAGGTAGAAAACATTAAATCTTCACCATTGAGTTTGATGTTAGCGGTAGATTTTTTAATTGATAACCTTAATCAGATGAGGAAGACTTCTATTTCTAGTTGCTGAGAGATTTTATTTTATCTAGATTGTCAAGCTTATCAGCATAGAATTGTTCCCGTATTATTCTTTTCCTGGCTAAAGGACATGTAGAGAAACTCCTTCTTTCATTCCTAATATTGAATATTGGGGATTTGTATCTTCTGTTTTTTTGACTAGTCTGGCTACAGCCGGTCAGTTTTATTGAGTTTATTTCAAAAAAGCAGCTTTTGGTTTTATTGATTTTTCTCTATTGTTTTTATCTTTTCTATTTTATTGATTTTTACCCTTTATCTTTTCCTTCCCTTTGTTTACTTTGAGCAATAACTTGCACTTATTTTTTAATTTCTTAAGGTAAAAGCTTAGATCATTGAGATATAGACTTTGCTTCTTTCCCAGATAGGCATTTAAAGCTACGGTTTTCTCTATGTGCTGTTTTACCCTACATCCCACAAATTTTGATATGCTTTCATTATCATATTACATATTATTAGCATATGTTCTAATATCACTTGTGACTCTTCTTTGATCTAGTGATTATTTATATGTTAAAGTCCAGATATTTGGAATTTCCTGGTTATCTCATTATTACTGAATTCCAGTTTAATCCCTTGTGAACATAGAACATAGTCTGTGCGATTTTCAACTATTCAAATTTATTGAGATGTGTTTTGTGGCCCAAAATATGGCCTATTTTGACAAACATACCAGGTGCACTTGAAAATAATGTATATTCTGCCATTTGGGGTGCAATGTTCTATAAATATCAAGTCATGTTGGTTGATAATATTGTTCAAAACTTCTATGTCTTTTCTGATTTTCTGGTCTAATTGTTCTAGTAGTTGCTAGGTAGAGATGTTAATATTTCCAGTGTTGTCTGTGGAACTGTCTCTTTTGCCCTTTCATTCTGTCAGTTATTTGCTTCATGTGTTTTTGCTTCATATATTGGGTGTATGTAAATTTTGATTGTTGTGTTGTCCTTGACAATAAGATTTTTATCATTATGGAGTAATGAAATTATATGATAATGCATTTCTCATTGTGATATAGTTGGTATAACATGAAATTTCATATCATGTAAAATTCTCCACTTAACAATATACAAGGTACATTTTGTTTTAAGTATATTTTACCTGATATCAGTATAGCCAGTCTAGCCTTTTGATGTCTGCTGTTTGCATGGTGTATTTTTCTATCCATTTTCTTTCAGCCTATCTGCCTTTATATTTGCAGGTCATTCTTTAATAAACATTATATAGTTTTTTTCTTGTCCATTTTGACAATCTCTGCTTTTTAACTGAATTGTTTATCAACACTTACTGCAGTCAGTCATATGCTTGCGTTCAGGATCTGGGTTTTTTTGTCTCTTCTGTTGTTTTTCCTTTGTTCCTTCTTTTGTGATTTTTCTTTTTACATTCTTTGAATATTTTTTAGATTTCTTTTTAAATTTTCCTGTTTTCATTTAGGTAGACTTCTTAATTTTTTTAGTGGTTGTGGAAGGAATTCACACACACACACACACACACACACACGCACACACACTTAACTTCACTGGGTGCTTACAATAATTACTTCACTACTTCACATAAAATACAGAAATCTTGCAACCCTATTAGTCCATGTTCCTTTTTATTTTATAGTTTTTATATGTAGTCATCTATAACATAACAAACCCTGCAAGACCATGTTATAATTTTTAAAATGTAGTTTATTAAAATAATTAAGAGGTAAAGGGAAAAAAGAAAAAACTGTGTTTAGCCAGGTACTTGCAATTACTCATGCTTTTTATTATTTTCAGAGAATCCAAGTTTCTATCTGGTTTTTCTCCAGACTGAACAACTTTCTTTAGTATTTCTTATAGTGCAGGTTTGCTGGTAACTAATGCTGTAACTTTTTTTTAAATGAAAATGTCTGTTCTTTTTTTTTTTTTTTTTTTTGAGACAAGGTCTTACTCTGTCACCCAGGCTGGAGTGTGGTGGTACAATCACAGCTCACTGCAGCCTCAACCTCCCAAGCTCAGGTGATCCTCTCCCACTTCGGCCTCCCAAGTAGCTGGGACTACAGGTGTGCACCACCACATCTGGCTACATTTTCTATTTTTTGTAGATATGAGATCTCTCTATTTTGCCCAGGTTCATCTCAAACTCCTGGGTTCAGGCAATCCATCTGCCTTGGCCTCCCAAAGTCCTGGGATTACAGGCATGAGCCACCACGCCTGGCCTATTCTTGAATATTATTTTCACTAGATATAGAATCTGGGGTTGACAGGTTTTTTGGCCCACTCTCTTCTGGCTTCCATGATTTCTGAAGAAAAGTCACCTGTTACTAGGACTGTTGCTCCTCTGTACAATCTGTTATTTTCCTCTTGCTGCTTTCAAATTTTCCCTGCTATCTTTGGCTTTTGTCTTTTGTTGTTGTGCTGCTATAACAAAATAACAAAGACTGGGGAGCTTATAAAGAACAAAAATGTATTTTCTCACTGTTCTGGAGGCTGCTAAGTCCATGATTGGGGCACTGGCTGTTTTGGCGTCTGGTGAAGTCTTGTCTGCTCCATGGTACATAGTTCAGGAGTCCGTCAGAAACGTGGGCACCCAAAATGTGGGATGTCCTCTCTTGCCTTTCCCTTGTAAACTTTCCCTGACTCTTCAATGTTCACAATTTCTTGGCTTCACTTTTCTGGTTTCTCAGACAAAAAATTCTGCAGGTTTTTTCCATTTCTGCACCCCCACCTCCACTGTGTGCACCACATGGAATTCACTTGGCCTCAGGCTAAAGTCTGGGCAGATGAGAACAGATTTGTATCCCTTCTTTACGCCAGTTCACACTCTTTGCTAGAGACTGTCTGCTTCTGTTCACTCAGTACTTCAGAGTTGCTTTTGTACTGAGTCCACATTTTGCAGTTGTTTTCTGAGGAGCATAGAAGGGTCTTGGTCATTGCTCCTACAAGTGGAACCTAAAAAGCATCATGGCCCCTCTATCCTAGTGCAGGTGCACAGAGGCACATGGGCATCACTCAGATTCATCCCACAGGAGATCCACTGAGTTCATGGGATCCATTCTGTGATCATTTTGCTGGCTCCTGAGGACATTATTGGGATGGATTGACTTCCCAGCTTGGGAAACCTCATATGGCTTACCAAGTGTGGAGTAAGGACAACTGTGATGAAAAGGATCAAATGGAAACCACTAAAACTGTGCCACTTCAGCCAAGAGAGTAAACCAGATGTATGACATCCCATAGGGAATAGCAGAGATTAAATTTGGAAAAAGTTAATTAGGATTGAAAAATGAAATAATGAAGCCAAGGGGGCATCACTGCTTTTCTTCTCCTTTGTCACAAAGTTACTCTTGGTTTTAAAACCAAGTTTAAAATTTGACCCAGTAGGCACTTAAAAAACTGCAGACCTAAGCTGGGAATGATGAGTCACACCTGTAGTCCCAGGTACTCATGAGGCTGAGAAGCAGAAGGATCACTTGGGCCTGGGAGTTCAAGTTCAGCTTGGGCAACATAGCAAGACCCTGTCTCTTGAAAACTAAAACATTAAACAATATAAAATTTAAAAGTGCCTACCTCAGCCTATAGGCTGATTGATGGTTCTGTAAGATGTTCTTCCTATAATTCACAGGCATGTTAGAACCCACCATCAATCTGTGGGATTTTAAGAAGCCTGTCTAAGAATATTCCAAGATGAGTCTCCAAGGTCACCATGGCTGGATTCTGCCTCTGCGTGGACCTTAACAGCATGATCAATTCCCTATGATGCAAGAGGGATGTGAACACCTGACATGGCCAGTGACTTAGAGATTCTTAAGTCTATTAACCTACTGACACCTCAAGAGGTCCTGTGAGACACCAACGGGGCTTTGGGACTCCAGGAAAAGGTAATCTTCTCAAGACACCCAGGAGTGAGGAATTGCTTTGTATGTATGTCTGATTTCCTCCCTTCACAGTCTCTAGCCTTTTCTCCAATTAAAACTCACTATCTGAGGCCCCTGAGTTTAGTTCTGAAGAGAGGACAGGAGGCCAGCCTCCACAGCAGACCCAGTGCAAAGCTTAGTCTGTGCAGCCTTCTGCTTCCTGACCTCTGCTCATTTTATCCTAAATGGAGGCGTCCCACATGGCTGCCTCCCCAACGCTATCATGGTGGTAGATTTGTGTCTGCAAAGTTATCTAAGATGTGGTTCTGGGGTGTCTGAGCACGGTCTGACCCTTCCTTCCCTTCCCTCAGAATTATGAACAAAAGGATAATGCATGTAACCTTTAGATGCTGATTATGGGGTATGGGAATAGATAACAGATGAGGGTGGAGGGACTATTCCTAGCAATTGGTGTGTATTTGGCTGATTGGTAACTGTTTACAGACTTGTTTCTTTCTAGTGTGTACCACTTAAAATCATTTTCTTTGTAAATTTTAAAAGCCATATGGAAATAAAAGCCACCACCTTGATTACTCTTCTTTGTACTTCAATCAGCAGCATGTCAGCCTCTGAATGAACTGTAATTCCTTCACTATGCCTGTCGAGAAGAGCATTTAGGCCACATTAAAAAATATATCTTGGTAAAGGTCTCAAGAACAATTAGCAATTGAAATAATCTATTTTCTACCTTTTACTTTATAAACATGGCTGCTTGATTGACTTCACAGTCTTAAGTACTGCACTGCTGGGGAGTCCCGTCTTCCCTAATTCCACAGCTCTTAGACTCACTGGAGGTACCTGAAGTGTTGTGAAGTAGCTCATGGTGGTCATTACCACATCTTTTTTTAAATCTGAGACAGGGTCTCACTCTGTGCCCAGGCTGGCATGCAGTGGTGTGATCTCTGCTCACTGCAGCCTTGACCTCTTGGGTTCAGGTGATCCTCCTACCTCAGTCTCCTGAGCAACTGAAACTGCAGGCACATGCCTCCAAGCTCAACTACTTTTTTTGTATTTTTTGTAGAGACAGGGTTTCACCATGTTGCCCAGGAGGGTCTTGAACTCCTGAGCTCAACCTATCTGCCCACGTTGGCTTCAAAGCTCTGGGATTACAGGCATGAGCCTTCCATGAATTTCCAATTTGATTTTTGTTTCCAAGTAAATCTCTAAAAAAAATGCTCATTAAAAATGAATCTTTCAAATCCCTAGTATTTGTATTGCTAACATTTACATTCCAGGATGATTTGTTATTAAAATGCATTTTCAAGCAATTTTGTCCACTTTCTCCATTATTTTCCCCTTTAAACTGATTTTACAAACCATGATGAGATACCATCTCACATCAGTCAGAATGGATATTACTAAAAAGCCAAAAAATAAGAGATGCTGATGAGTTTGTGGAAAAAAAAGAAAGAAACACTTATACACTGTTGGTGGGAGTGTAAATTAGTTCAATTATTACGGAGAGCAGAATGGCGATTCCTCAAATAACTGAAAATGGAACTACAATTGGACCCCGCAATCCCATTACTGGGATATACCCAAAGGCATACAATCCTTCTATCATAAAGAGACATGCACACGTATGTTCACTACACACTATTAACACTAGCCAAGACATGGAATCCACCTAAATGCCAATCAATGGTAGGCTGGATAAAGAAAATGGTAACATATACACCATGGAATACTATGCAGCCAACAAAAGGAATGAGATATGTACTTTGCAGGAACATGGATGGAGTTGGAGGCCACCCTCCCTTAGCAAACTAATACAGGAAAAGAAAACCAAATATTACATGTTCTTCCTATAAGTGGGAGCTAAATGATGAGAACACATGGACACATAGAGGAACAACAGACATTGGGGCCTATTGGAGGGCAGAGAGTGGGAGGAGGGAGAGGATCAGGAAAAGTAACTAATGGGTACTAGGCTTATTATCCAGGTGACAAAATAATCTGTACAATAAACACGCATGACACAAGTTTACCTATATAACAAACCTCCATGTGTATCTCAGAACTTAAATCTCCTTAAACTGAAAAGCAAATTCAGCAAAGTCTCAGGATAGAAAATCAAGCATTCCTATACACCAATAACAGACTTAACGAGAGCCAAATCAAGAACAAACTGCCATTCACAATTGCTACAAAGAGAATAAAATACCTAGGAATACAATTAACAAAGGATGTAAAGGACCTCTTTACGGAGAACTACAAACCACTGCTCAGGGAAACGAGAGGACACAAACAGATGGAAAGACATTCCATGCTCATGGTTAGGAAGAATCAATACTGTGAAAATGGCCATACTGCCCTAAGTAATTTATAGATTCAATGCTATCCCCAAAAAGCTAGCTGTGACCCTCTTCACAGAACTGGAAAAAACCACCTTAAACTTCATACGGAACCAAAAGAGAGCCCGCATAGCCAAGACAAGCCTAAGCAAAAAGAACAAAGCTGGAGGCTTCATGCTACCTGACTTCAAACTATGCTACAAGGCTAGTACAGAGCAGAATGGCGTAATCAAAACAGCAAAATACTGGTACCAAAACAAAGATATAGATCAATGGAACAGAACAGAGGCCTCAGAAATAATGCCACACATCTACAACCGTCCGATATTTGACAAACCTGACAAAAACAAGCAATGGGGAAAGGATTCCCTGTTTAATAAATGGTGTTGGGATAGCTGGCTAGCCATGTGCAGAAAACAGAAACTGGACCCCTTCCTGACACCTTACACTAAAATTAACTCCAGATGGATTAAAGAATTAAACATAAGACCTAACATCATAAAAACCCTAGAAGAAAACCTAGGCAAAACCATTCAGGATATAGGCATAGGCAAGGACTTCATGACTAAAACACCGAAAGCATTGACAACAAAAACCAAAATAGACAAATAGGATCTAATTAAACTTCAGAGTTTCTGTACAGCAAAAGATATAATCATTAGAGTGAAACAGCAACCAATAGAATGGGAAAATATTTTTGCAATCTACCCATCTGACAAAGGGCTAATATCCAGAATCTACAAAAAACTAAAACAGATTTACAAGAAAAAAAACAAACCCATTCAAAAGTGGGCAAAGGACATGAACAGACATTTTTCAAAAGAAGACATATATGAGGCCAACAAACATATGAAAAAATGCCCATCATCACTGGTCATTAGAGAAATGGAAATAAAAACCACAGTGAGATACCGTCTCATGCCAGTTAGAATGGCGATCATTAAAAAATCTGGAAACAACAGGTGCTGGAGAGGATGTGGAGAAATAGGAACACTTTTACACTGTTGGTGGGAGTGTTAATTAGTTCAACCATTGTGGAAGACAGTGTGGCGATTCCTCAAGGTCCTAGAAATAGAAATTCCATTTGACCCAGCAATTCCCATTACTGGGTTTATATCCAAAGGATTATAAATCATTCTATTATAAAGACACATGCACACGTATGCTTATTGGGGCACTGTTTATAATAACAAAGACCTAGAACCAACCAAATGCCCATCAGTGATAGACTGGAAAGGGAAAATGTGGCACATATACACAATGGAATATTAAGCAGCCATAAAAAACGATGAGTTCGTGTCCTTTGTAGGGACGTGGATGAATCTGGAAACCATCATTCTCAGCAAACTGACACAAGAACAGACACTTCTACAGGATTGAAGGTGACGCTGATGGCAGAGGGTTAGCAGTGCTGAGGCATTTTGGAATGCCATGTCTGAGAAGTGAAATTTCATTACCTGTGTTAACACATCTGGTACTCAGCTGAGATCCCAGATAGGCTTTAAGAATAAGGACACACCTGCCAAAGCCTAAAGTCCAGCCCCAACAATATCTCTTCCAAACTTCAGCTTAGTTGGGGAAGGAAATGTGATTTTAGTAAGAAAGAGGACAAAAGGAGAATGGGTGCACTGGACCAATTTTACCTAATATTTAATTTTGCTAAAGATGGATGTGGGGGAATGTTATGAACATGAGGGGGAGTGTAAGGAAGGAGGAAGAGGAGCTAGCACATGCGGAGGCCCAGACATGATGGAAGCTGGTTCCACAGAGCTAAGGAAAGAACTGTTTGGTCCCAACCCAGATTTTCTCCTATTTTTGCATCTCTGAAATTGGACATGCCTTGCAATATAAGTTATTTTACCATTTTAACTGGCAGAATTGTTTTTTCTTAATGTCACATAAAATAATGGTGCATCTCATGGTTGGTATTTCAGATTTACTGAAATAAGGTAGTCCTGTTAGACTTGAGAAAAAGCATAAGAATTTATAGGAAAAAAGGCTGAGAAAGTCGACAGGTGGGAGGCACACCATACATCTAGTATTAACGGGTTGAATTTTATCCCAAGTGTAATGAGAAGCCATTAAAGGATTTTAATAGCAAACTTGCTTGATCAGATTTGTATATTTTGGAAAATAAGTGATACGGTTTGGATATTTGTCCCTTCCAAATCTCATGTTGAAATTCCATCCCCAGTTTGGAGGTGGAGCCTAGTGAGAGGTGTTTAGGTCATGGGGGTGGACTCCTCATGAATGGCTTGGTGTCATCCCCGTAATAATGAGTGAGTTCTTGCTCTATGAGTTCCTGGAAGATCTGGTTATCTCAAAGAGACTGGCATCCCTTCCCTCTCTTTCTTTCTTTAGTGCCATGGGATGCCAGCTCCCCTTTGCTTTCTGTCACGACTGGAAGCTTCCTGAAGTCCTTGCCAGAAGCAGATGCCAGCACCACACTGCTTGTACAGCCTGCAGAACTGTGAGCCAAAGAAACCTATTTTCTTTATAAATTACACAGGCTCAGGTATCCTTTTATAGCAATGTAAACAGACTAAGATAATAATTCTATCTCTAATGGGGAGGATGGAATGGAAGGGAGCATGCGGAAAAGATTTAGGAGATTTTTGGAGTAATCCAGAGGGAGATGATTATCTTCTGGACTGGCGTTGCAAGTATGGGATGGAGACTGCGGAATTGAGAGAAATTTAGGAGGTAAAACCTTCAATTCTTGTTGATGGTCTGAATGTGTGGAAGGGGGCAAGGGAGGAGTCACAGCTGATACCCAGACTTCTGAAGTGGGCAATCAGATTGGTGGTGGAGCCATTTAAGAAGATAAGGAACAGAGGAGAAGGAGTATTACTACAAGGAGAAGATGGAGATTTCTATTGTGTTTGAGGTTCTTGGGAGACACAAAAGGGAAGATATCCAATAGACACTTGGATATATGGGTCTGATACTCAGGAGGCAGATCCAAGCTGATGCTCTAGACATGGGAATTATGAGCCTATAGTTGTAATTGAACAACTGAAGTTAAGGGAGTGGATGTGGATTGCCTAGGGAGGGTATACAGTGTGAGGAGAGGTAAGAGCAATTACAAAAGCTGGAGGGTCATGAACGCTTAAGTGATGGGCAGAGGCAGGGCATCCCACAAGGAAAATAAGAAGGACTAGCTAAAGAAGGAGGAGAAAAAGCAGAAGAGTGTAATGTCATGGAAGCCAAGGATAAAAGAGTGACCAGAGAGACCATAAATGGTCAATTCTGTGAAATGCTAAGGAGAGGTCAGAGGGAGAGACCAGAAATGCCTGCTGCATTTACTTAGTAACTTCTGTTTTTTTCAATACAACTAAAAAAAAAAAAAAAGAAAAGAAAAGAAAATGGGGAACATTTTTGTAGTATAAATAAGGAGCTCTTATAATTTAGTAATAAAAAGACAAGTTCTATAGAGAAATGGACAACAGACATTGAAAAGCAACTTTCAAGAACAGAAATTAAAAATGACCAAAATATATTAGAAAATAACTTCAGACTCATAATTAATAATGAAATGCTAGTTAAAGCAATACTTCCTCAATCCCATTTACAATAGCCATACAAGAAACATTTTCTAGGAATACATTTAATTAAGCAAGTGAAAGTCTTCTACAAGGATAACTACCAAACACCACTGAAAGAAATCACAGATGACATTAACAAATGAAAAGCATTCCATACTCATAGATTGAAAGGATCAATATCTTTAAAATGGCAACACTACCCCAAACAATCTACAGATTTAATGTTTCCTATTAGACTACCAATGTCATTTTTCACAGAATTAGAAAAAACTATTCTAAAATTTCAAAAGAAAAAGTCCACATAGCCAAAGCAATCCTATTAAAAAAAAAAAAAGCCAGAGGCATCACACTACCAGACTTCAAACTATATTACAAGGCTACAGTGACCAAAACAGCATGGTACTTGTACAAAAACAGACACATGGAGAACCCAGAAATAAAGCCACATACCTACAACCAACTGATCTTTGACAAAATTGACAAAAATAAGCAACGGAGAAAGGCCTCCCTATTCAATAAATTATGCTGGGATAGCTGGCTAACCATATGCAGAAGAATAAAACTGGACACCTACCATTCACCATATACAAAAATTAACTCAAGATGGATTAAAGAACTAAATATAAGACCTCAAACTATAAAAATCCTAGAAGAAAGCCTAGGAATACCCTCTGGACATCAGTCTTGGCAAAGAATTTATGACTACGTTCTCAAAAACAATTGCAACAAAAACAAAAATTGTCAAGTGAGATCTAATTAAACTAAAAAACTTTTGTACAGCAAAAGAAACTATCAAAAGAGTAAACAGACAACCTCCAGAATGGGAAAATATATTCACAAACAACGCACCTGATAAAGGTCTAATATCCAGAATCTATAAGGAACTTAAACAATTCAACAACCAAAACTCAAATAACTCCATTAAAAATGTGCAAAAGACATGAACAGACACATCTCAAAAGAAGACATGCAAGTGAGTGATTATCAGCAGTGTTCTTTGGTTCATCAGTAATCATCGGATAAATGCAAATAAAAACCACAATGAGATGGCATTATACAACAGTCAGAATGGCTATTATTAAAAAGTCAGAAAAACAACAGATATTGGTGAGGCTACAGAGGAATAGGCATATTTATACACTGCTGGTAGAAATGTAAATTCAGCCACTGTGGAAAGCAGTTTGGAGATTTCTCAATGAACTTAAAACCGAACTGCTATTCAATCTAGTAATCCAATTATCCCAATTTACCCAAAGTAAAATAAATCATTCTACCAAAGACATGCATGTTCATCGCAGCACTATTCACAATAGCAACGACGAGGAATCAACCCAGGTTCCTATCAACAGTGAAATGGATAATGGAGACATGGTACATATATGCAATGGAATGCTGCACAGCCATAGAAAAGAACAGAATCATATCATTTGTGGCAACATGGATGGAGCTACAGGCCATTATCCTAAGCAAATTAATGTAGAAACAGAAAATCAAATACTGCATGTTCTTACTTATAAGTGGGAACTAAATAGTGGATACTCATGGACAGAAAGATGGGAATAACGGATACTGGGGACTACAGGAGGAAGGAGAGAGGGAGGGTGGCAAGGACAGAAAAGCACCCTGTTGGGTACTATGCTCACTACCTGGGTGACAGGTTCAATTGCACCCCAAACCTCAGCATTACACATCAAACTGCAAAGATTTTTAAAAGTGGGTACAATAGCATAGGCCAGGTTTAGACAAGAAGTACCCTATGCACTACTACATGGATTCAAGGGAACCAGCCCCTAGCAATATTTGTCAATGCTTTTTATATATAGCATATCTTTGCCAATAATTCCTTAAAAGAATAATCTGAAATATATAGAGAGATGTATATGTAGATATCTTATATAGCTACTACTGTGTATAATAGTAAAATATTGGCAAAAGTATGCAAGTCCAGCAATAGGGGGTAAGTTAAGAAAAACTGTGGTATGTCCATCAGCTCTTAGAGTGGTAGATGGATGGTATGATGACATAGAAAAATGTTCAAGAGAAATTGTGAAGTGAAAATAAGGAGGGGGTGGGTTGCAAGCCAGCATGTTTGCTGCAGCTTCAATTTTTGTATACTGACAAATAACAAAAGCACTGGGTAAGGGCATAGAAAAACACTGAGAGGATTTACATCCCATCATGAACGGCCAGAGGCTCCAGATGGTGACATAATAAGAGCTTTTCACTTTGCACTATTTGGTATTTTTTTCATTTTTCTTAATCAACTATGTTAATTTTGTAATAATTTTAAATATGTACATAGATTAAATGTGAATAAATTAAATGACTATGTAGGGTATGCGCTAAAGTCAGCTAAATTTCAGAAACAATGCCTTGTATTTTAGGGCACTGCCTCTGTAGCCCTGTAAGTTGGCAGTGCCTGAACACCAGAACGAGTTATTTTTTTGAGATCACTCTTTGTTCACACCAGGAAAAACCTGCTTTCTGTGTTTAAGAAACCTGCTTTCTGTGTTTCCCGATCTATCCACCCCAGCAGGAGGGTATGGATGCAGCCTGCCCAGTCAAAAAGAAGGAAGGCCAGAACACATCCCACAGGAAGTTGCTAACAGATCCATAAAAGATTTTTTTATTGATCTTTAGTCTACAGTCCTAAGGTTCTGATTCCATGTAAGCACCACCCCGGGTACTTTAATAATTTTTGTTTGATTGTTGGAGACACAATCTTGCTCTGTTGCCCAGGCTAGAGTGCAGTGGTGTGATCTTGGCTCACTGCAACCTCTGCCTTCTGGGTTCGAGCAATTCTTTTGCCTCAGGCTCCTGAGTAGCTTGGACTATAGGTACCACCACGCCTGGTAATTCTTTTGCATTTTTAGTAAAGACAGGGTTTCACCAGGTTGGCCAGGCTGGTCTCGAACTCCTGACCTCATGATCTGCCCACCTCAGCCTCCCAATGTGCTGGGATTACAGGTGTGAGTCACTGCACTTGGCCAGTTTTGTAACTTTTAAAATCAACTGCATTCTGTCTGGCAAATAACTAAGACCTAGGCTGAAAGCCAGGGGGCTCAGATGGCTTGTTCCACTTGCAGATGGCAGCCAAGGTCTACTTTTCATAACCTCATTTTGCGCATTTGCATGCAGACCACTGGACTCAGCCCATACACCTAGCTCTGGTCACCAGAGGCTGAGACCACCAAGTGGATGCATGTCATAAGAACTGAGTTTGGATGGAGGTTTTTAAACAAATATTTTTGAGGTAGTAAGAAATTTACAATATTCTCCAAATGTTATAACATCTAGATGACCACCTCCTTTCATTTTTACGTCACACCTCAATCAACTGGCTGGGACTGGGAAGTTTTGTTTTTGTCATTTGGAAGACCTGCTCAAACCAGACAGATGGAAGTGATTTTAAATTATAGGCGACCCACTGATTTGAGGTTTAAGGATGACCAACTCCTGAAAGTCCCCTAAATCAGAGGGTTTTTTGTTTCTGTCTGTTGGTTTTAAGACAAGGCTCACAGGGTGGAGCGGAGTGGTGCCATCACGGCTCACTGGAGCCTCTACCTCCCTGGCTCAAGCGATGCTCCCACCTCAGCCTCCTGAGTAGCTGGGATTATAGGCACATACCACCATGCCTGGCTAATTTCATATTTTTTGCAGAGACAAAGTTTTGCCGTGTTTCCCAGGCTGGTCTTGAACTCGGATCAAGCAATCCACCTGCCCTGGCCTCCCAAAGTGTTGAGATTACAGGTGTGCCTACTGTGCCCAGCTCAAATCAGAGTTCTAAAAGCCCATGGATAGTGATAGGTAGAGTATGGAAGATTTTGGCTCTTTCTCCATCACAGCCCCACTACCCCTAGTGCAATCTTCAAGCCAGTGACATCTAACACAGCTCTGCTACGAATAATAAGGGAGAAAAACAATGTTCTCTGTCACTCAGGCGATTACTGAGAACACACTACCTCTAGTCACTATGCTAAATATTTGATAGCCATGATCTCATGTAATCCCTGCAACTACCCTATAAGATAGATGTTGACAGTCTCATTTTACAGTTGAAGAGTTAAGTGACATGCCCAAAGTTACCCAGTTAGCAGGGTCAAAATTAAGATTTCAATCCAGATTTTTCTTTTCCTTTCTTCCTTCCTTTTCTTTTTTTGATAGGATTTTGCTGTTGTGCATGCTGGAGTGCCGTGGCTTGATCATAGTTCACTGCAGCCTCAAACTCCTGGGCTCAAGGAGTCCTCCTGCCTTAGTCTCCCGGGTAGCCAGGACTACAGGTATGCACCACCTTACCTGGCTAATTTTTTATTTTTGTAGAAATAGGGCCTCACTATTTTGCCCATGCTGGTCTTGAATTCCTGGCCTCAAGTGATTCCCCCACCTAGGCCTCCCAAAGTGCTAGGATTATAAGGATGAGGCACCAGGACCAGCCTCAAATCCAGAATTTTCTGACTCCAAAATCTGTGGGGCTTCTTTCTTAGTACTACTTAACTATCATAATTCTTTTTTTTTTTTAGACAGAGTCTCGCTCTGTCACCCAGGCTGGAGTACAGTGATGTGATCTGGGCTCATTGCAACCTCCACCTTCCGGGTTCAAGCGACTTTCCTGCCTCAGCCTCCAGAGTAGCTCTGGGATTACAGGTGCACACAACCATGCCCAGCTAATTCTTGTATATATATATATATATTTTTTTTTTTTTTTTAGTAGAGATGGGGTTTGACCATGTTGGCCAGGCTGGTCTCTAAATGCTGACCTCAGGTGATCCTCCTGCCTCGGCCTCCCAAAGTGCTGGGATTGCAGGTGTGAGCCACCACACTCAGCCAACTATCATAATTCTTTAGCACAACTTTTACAATTTTTCCCATGGAAGCCACCGAAAGACCATCAGAGAGACAGCCTGATTAAGTTGGCAGCCACGCCCATCCTGTAACCTCCTTTTCGGGGTGCCTGGGTGGGGAGCAGCTGCTGATAGAGCCTGGTGTCAGCACACTCTGCAGGAGGGTGGTGTCAGTCCTTGCGCTGACCTCAGGATGCTGGTCCCAGCTCCCAGAGCTCCGCTCATCTTTCTGATGGCCCCCATCCAGTTATGTGTCGTGGATCAAACATCCCGGATCAATACTGCTTCAGTTCCAGCCATACATGCTCAATGCAGTGAAACTGCTGCCCCAGAAAAAAATGACAGAGCCAGCCACGCCAAGGCAAGAAGCCCGCCTTTCTCAGTGCCAGATTTGTCTGTGTCGCCGTGATCAGCTGCTTTTCTCCTGAGCTGCGTGCTATTGCTGTGCTGGCCCAGGGACACAGGATTTCTAGGTCACCTGAAAGATAAAACCCTCACCCAGGAAGCAGCAAGAGGGAGTTTGGGACATCAAAACCAGCAAGCTCATAGGATACCGCACATAGCTGCTCCGCCCCGGCTACTGTGGACCTGGAGCGACATGATTTACAGGGGTGCCAGGTCTTACCTGGCTGCAGCAGAAATGGGTTCTCACCTCTGACATCAGCCACTGGGAAGGGCTCTGTTACTCCCATTCCATCAGCCGAGCCACTGCCTGCACACTTCCCAGGAAACAAAGTGTGTCTGTACACAGCTTCACTCGAAGCCTCAGAAAGCCTCTCATTGCTCGAGTGAAGTGTGGTTTTTAAGAACAGGATACGATTTTAAATGTATAAACACACACATACATACATACATACATATATACATACCCATACACACACACACACAGACACACACACACATGAAACTAGAGAAATAAGCCAAGCATATGAATTTCTCTTCTTTGCTCTCTAGCCACGTTGGCCTCTTTTAGATCCATAAATGCATTTTGTTCCTTCTTGCTTTTCAGCATGCAGGGGCCCTGCACGAAGTCCCTTCCCTCTTACCCAGCTAAATCCTATCACTCTTGAGGCCTCGCCTTGATGCCATTTCCTTGGGAAAAACCCATGAACTCCTAAACCAGGTCAGATCTTCCTGTTATACAACCTGGGCTCTCAAATCATGAAGTAGTTACTTGTTTAACAGCATTCTTCCCCGCTAGATGATGGGCTGCAAGTGTCCCGACATGGTTTCCCAGCTTCTCCTTAGAGATGCTCACCCCTATTCCCCCGGTTCCTGCCACCACCTGTGCTGGAATCAGTGCAGGTTTGAATAGCATGTCTCAGGTGTGACTTTAACAGCCAGGGTCTGACCTGACTCTGCCTCAGAGCCATTGGGCTCTGGAGTCTCTGAAAGCAGGGCTGGTCCTCTCTGTGGAGGTGATGAGCTCAGTGGAGGCCACCCAAGTCTGTCTTAGTCACTGCTACTCTCCCAGGACATGCGTAGTGCCAGGTTCACAGTAGACACTCACTAAATGCTCATTGGATGATTGAATGCATGTTAGATGCATGGCAGCCTTGGGGCACAAACTACTTCTGGCAGTTGTAGTTAGGATGACCTTATGTCCTATGCCTGGGAGAAGTCCTGATTCATGTTAGCTGTCCTCTCTCTCTCAAGAATGTCCTAGTTTAGATGACAAGTGATTTGGATGCTCTAGAAGCATCTGCCAATTCAAATTCTTCTTTCTATTCAATGAAAACATCTTAATTTCTTTAATGAAGAAATTAAAACTATTTCAAGGTGTCCATATTTTTGAACCAATTTTTATACTGTCCAGCCAGCAGGTGTTTTAGACTTGTGCTCTGAGCTAGAAACAAAAATAGAAGTTTTTTCTTTCTCTTGTCTGCAGAAAGTTGTCACCAGCCTGCCATTGCCCCATGCATTTTATAAAAGTCAGTACTCACTCAACTCTTGTTTTTGCAGGAGAGAGCTCGTCATAATTCCATTTTCTTCCCAATGTCTTAACCCTTACGTCCTGGGTGGAGACAGTCACCACCACAGAGGGCAGTGATGAAAATACGTCACTCAGGGGTCTAAATTCCTTCCTCACTTTGCTCCTAGATTCAACAAAAATTTGCATATAACTCACTTTTTGTCCTGTTACAAAAATAATAAATGTCCAACTTGAAAAATGTAGAAAATACCGACACTCAAAGAGAAGAAAATCTACATCACCATAATTCCAACCTCTAAAAATAGCCACCACGAGTCTTTGGAGATAAACTACCCCCAAGTAAATATACCTATTATACAAAAATGAAATACTTAGAGGAGTTGAAAAAAATTAGTACAGAGTAATCTAACAAACACATCTGTGCTATTCACCAGCAGAATGAGTCAATGTGGGCATCTGTAATAATACGTGGCTGTGTATGTATTTATCTGTGTGTATGAAATGAAATGCTGCAGGGAAAGTTGCAGGGAAAGCCGGCATCTCCTTGGTTCCTCTCTCTGACTTTCCAGTCTCCTTCCTATATTCTTCCTTATAATCTGTTTTTTTTTTTTTTTGGAGACAGTGTCTCACTGTCGCCCAGGCTTGGGTGCAGTGGCATGATCTCGGCTCACTGCAACCTCTACCTCCCAGGTTCAAGTGATTCTTCTGCTTCAGTCTCTTGAGTAGCTGGGATTATAGATGCCCACCACCACATCTGGCTAATTTTTATATTTTTAATAGAGACAAGGTTTCACTATGTTGGCCAGGCTGGTCTCAAACTCCTGACCTCAGGTGATCCACCTGCCTTGGCCTCTCAAAGTGCTGGGATTACAGGCGTGAGCATGCCCACCTGTCCCTATAATCTTAAGGCATATTCTTTTGTATGGCTATGAGGCTGTTTAACAAATGCCCTGCCATTGAACATTTCCATTTTTGCCTCCAGGGGTTTGACATAGGTGACATTACAATGGCGATGAGGGCTGACTTTACATTCAGACAAAAACTGGTTTTCAGTCAGGGCCAAACCACTTGTCAGCTGTGCAGCCCTAGTCAGGTCCCTCAGGGGATAAACAAGACTGACATCGGCCCTCCTGGGTCTCACGGTATATAGCAGGGGGGTTGAAAGTTAAGCCTCTGCAGGCAGCTGCTTTCTGAACCCCGGTTCTGCTGCTTACAGGCTGTGTAAACTTAGGAAAGGGCTTTAACTTCTCTGTGGCTCAGTTTCCCTGTGTGTAAAATCAGGGATGACAGTAGCAACTCAAACCCACCCCAAAGGGTTATGGGAAAGAGTCTAGAATACAATGGATGACTTTTGCACAGCACCTGGTACATAATAGTTAGGACTCATTCTATGCCTCTTATTTGAGTCAAGTTGAAATAAAATAGAATTTAGACATCAAACAGGATGTTTCTCGTCCATTACAATTTTCTCAGCTGGAGAAAATGAAGCTCAGAAGAGTTAGGGATTGGCTGAGGTGCCACCGCTAGCTTCTGTCAGCTCGAGGAGTGGAAGCCAAATGGGGACGGCCACCAGTGTGCCTTCTCTGGTGCTTTGAGCCACACTGTGATAAGGAAAGCAAAAATTCATAAACAGAAATGGTTTACATCCCTTTGGCATGCTTTCACTCTGCAGAGTCCCACGGCAGTTCTTCCCAGCAGACGGTCTGCAGCATGTGACAGGTACCAGTCACTACTCTGCGTGCGATTTGCTCCAGGGCACGATAAGGCAGGTGTTACCCTAAGGTTCGGGGACTTTGCAGATACTAGAGCCTTGGGGTGCAAAGCTCCGTGTGTTTTGCTCACTGCTGAGAAACAGAAGCCTGTCTACCAGGAGAGCTTGTCATCATTTCCCTTTAGGGACCTGATCCGTGACTCTGGCCACCAAGAAATCAAAAGCTCTAATTGTCTGTCAGAGAGTCCCCAGGGGGTGATGGAGGGTGGGCATGGTTAGGAGATGCAAGTTGCTTGGCAGTACGTAACCCTTCCCGACCCGTGATCTTGTGGCTGTTCACATGATTTTTCATCTTGCCTAGAGCCAGCTGAGGCACATCGAACCTTTGTGCCCTGTCGGCCCTGGCCCAGCCCAACAGCAGGTGCAGACATTAAGGGGTTTCCTGTGGCTGGGCACTGCCAGCAGCCCGGATGGGCAAGAACTGGAGCTGGAGGACTTCGTTTTCCATGTCACGTTCTCCCAGTTCTTTTGCTTATTCTGTTCCGTTTTGGAATGATTCCTGGATTTCTGTTGCTGAGATGAACAAGGACATATCCCCAGAAGCAACAAATACAGTTTTCTTTTGAGGATAAATCACCTGGGTTTCCACAAGATTATCCAAATATAGGAATACAGCCAACAAGACTTCTGGAGATTCTTCTCAATCCTATCTTGCTAATGTTATAATATCTAGGAATGTGTTCTAAAAACCTGTAAACCACCAGACTTGCTCGTCACCGGTAGCCCTTTTCTTTATGGTCACAACAATAAAAAGTACTAGGGCTCACATTTTGATAAAATTTTTAAAACATCTCTCTTTTTCAAGACCTCTTGGAAGAAAATAGGTTGTAGGCTGGGTGCGATGGCTCACACCTGTAATCCCAGCACTTTGGGAGGCCGAGGCAGGTAGATTGCTTGAAGCCAGGAGTTCAAGACCAGCCAAGGCAACATGGCAAAATCTACTAAGAATACAAAAATTAGCTGGGTGTGGTGGCACGTGCCTGTAATCCCAGGTCCTTGAAAGACTGAGGCACGAGAATTTCCTGGGAGGCAGAGGTTGCAGTGAGCTGAGATTGCACCACTGCACTCCAGCCTGAGTGACAGAGCAAGACTCAGTCTTAAACTCAAAAAAAAAAAAAAAAAAAAGAAGAAAGAAAATAGGTTGAAAAAAATAATATATAAACATACATACATCTAGATATTTCAAGTATGTATACACTATATATGCATATAAAATATCTATGTATACATGCTAAATTATTTCACAATCTATTCGTAAAAAATAAGTTGTAAATCTGAGCCAGCCTAGGTGACTTGTGTGACCAGCACATATA
>NW_022436993.1:5322012-5350287 GCF_009761245.1 Sapajus apella | reverse complement strand
TCTCCATCACCCACTTCTTTCCTCTTAGGGCCCCTCCCTCTCTGTTGGATTTGACATCAACTTCACAGTTCAGAGCTGATCACTAAAAATAAATTAAAAGGGCAAACAACAGAATGTATCTAAATTTTTGAGAATTTTAAAAAACCTTCCCATTAAGGGCTGCATTGGAGAGAAAAGCAGTAGATTGGGGAAGACTGAGCTTGAGGGGAGATGGGGGCGGGTGTGGGGCAGAGTCAGGCTTGGGGAGACTGAAGCGGGGGGCAGCGACTGGCCTTGGAGAGGAGCAGAGTCTTATTCTCCTGAGCTGGGAGGGAAGCAGTGAGGTGAGGATGTGGAACTCCTGATGAGTGTATTGGCAAGGAGGTAGGAGATTGCGCCAAGTGAGTCAACTGCCTCAAGTTTCACCCTGTGGAGGTTGAGGCGGATTCTTGAGAAGCAGTGAAAGCAAGTCTATTCTGTAGCTGACGGAAGGAAAGAGGATGGGCCTTCCGGGGGTGTGCAAACGGCTTTGTTCCTTACAACAAAAGTTCCTATTACAAATCCCACCCCAGCCAGGTGCGGTGACGCATGACTGTAATTGCAACACTTTGGGAGGCCAAGGCAGGTGGATTGCCTGATCCTCTGAATTGGAGACCAGCCTGGGTAACATGTTGAAACCTCAACTCTACAAAACAATACACAAAATTAGCCGGGTGTGGTGGCGTGCACTGTAGTCCCAGCTACTTGGGAGGCGGAAAGGTGGGAGGGCTGCTTGAAGTCAGGATGTTGAGGCTGCAGTGAGCTATAATCACACCACTGCACTCCAGCCTGGGCGACAGAGACCCTGTCTCAAAAAAAAAAAAAAAAAAAAATCTCACCCTGGCAACCCCATAAATTACAGGTGTGTGTAGAAATTGGCACAACCACTTTGGGGAAGTATTAGAATTGCTGTTTCTTCTCCTGTTTGGAATTAGGCCAAGTCTAATTCTCCTTCCTTTGAATCTGAGGTGGCCTAGGTGACTTGTGTGACCAGCAGAATTGGCGGAGGCGATGCTGCATGCCTTCTAAGGCTCGGCCAGCAGCAGCCTTGTGGCTTCCACCTCTGTCTTCTTGAACACTTGCTCTGGGGGAAGCCAGCTATGTTGTAAGATGCTCCACCACCCTGAGATGGCCACACTGGAGAGGCCTCATGGAGGACGAGCTTGGCGGTCCCAGCTGAGCCCAGCCTCGCAGCTGTCCCTGCTGAGGCACCAGATATGTGGGTAAAGCCATCTGGGACCCTCCGGATCACATGGTCGCCAAATACTTAAATGATCTTAGTCTGAGCTAAATGGAGAGAAGAACTGCCTGGCTGAGCCTGCCTGAGTTTGTAGCCCACAGAATAGACGTAATAAAACGGTGGTTGTTTTCAACCACTAAATGTTGGGGTGATTTGTTAGGTCGCAATAGACCACCGGAACAAGTACCATCCACCAGAGCTGAACGTACCCAGATCCTAGGACCTTACCCATCACACTTCTGGATAAACATCTCACAAATACTTGTCACTATGTGCACCAAGACACAGCAAGAAAGGTCACAGCAGCATCATACTCATTATGTTACCAATCTGGAATCGACACACAAAAAAAGCAGGATGAGAATGATACATCTGCTGGTCTGGACTGCATGGAACAGGAAAGTCGCAGAGGGAAGGAGGGAGAGAAATCTGGAGGGGCTTTTGTGACCTAATTAGGAGCATTCCCAATCCCATGGCTGCGCAGTGCTGAGGATGACACCCACCGTCACCACTTCCTCCACCCACACTGCGCGTGTGAGCCGGGGCTTCTCCGGAGCCAACCCCACTTTCCACCTGTGAATTTGCTCTGATCATTACAGGCTTACAGCATGTGAGGCACTGTGCCTATTGAAAAGAAAGAAAGACAGAGAGGATGGAGGGAAGGACAGGAGGAAAGGGAGGAAGGGAGGAGGGAGGAGAGGAAGGAAAGGAGAAGGAAAGAAAGGGAGAAGCAGCAGGAGGCAGGAAGGTAGGAAAGAAAGAAGAGAGGAAGGAAGAGAGGAAGGGAAGGAGGAAGGAAGGAAGGGAAAAGGGAGAAAGGAAAGGAGCAAGGAAGAAAAATAGAAACGAAGCAGGGAGGGATGAAGGGAGAGAAAGAGAGAAAGAAAGGGAAAGACACCAGCCAGCTATTAAAATCTCCTTCATTTAGGAATCACAAGCCGGTGAACAGTTACAAGACAGCAGTGCTGTGCAGGGCTGCGCGCTTGTGTGGACCAAAGAATTTTGCTTTTAATGCACAGCCTGTGTTCTCTGCCAGACTAGAAAGGACGCTCCTCACTGGTAGGGACTTTTTACTGATTTTAACTTCCCTCAGTGTTCAGCACAAGGCCTTGTGCATGATAGGTACTTTTAAAACATTTTTGAAAATGGAAGAACTACATTAAACCTGAGTGACCAACTCTCGGGCAGGTGGGTTTGCGAGGGCACCCAGGAGATGACCTTGAGCTGGTGTGAATGGCCCACGTTGCTGCAGTCAGCAGCACTCAGCCGCTGCACCGCCACACTAAGCACACGAAGCCAAGGACTGTGGGCACCAAGTGCATCCAAAAACAAACGCCCTGTCCGGACGGCCCATGACTCTGTCATCACAATAGTGGCGAGCTCCAGGCATGGCATGGTCCTGTGCAACTCATTACGCAGTTGTGAAAAGGCAGGCAGGAAATGTCCTCTGATCAACCGGGGCAAGCAGAGTCCTGGGGGCTGAAGAGGGTCTTGCAGGTAGAAACAAGCACCCCAGGAGATTCGGGGAACCTTGCTATTCTTGCTTCTGTTGTCCAGGGGGCAGGATGCTGAGAACCACAGCATCCTTGTGTCAGGGCAGGTCTGAGCTGCAAAGCCCCTGTCTGTTGTCTCCCACAGCAAGGGCAGGTAAACCTCAGTGATCCATAGCCCACTGACCAGCTGTAGTTTAGAAACTGCACACGCGCGCACACACACACACACACTTAGAATACAAAGTATGCATTAACTTAATATGGTTTTTAAATTGTTAAATATCCTTTATCAACCAATTAGAAATGCGCAACTAATATTAGTGGTGGGAGGAGGATTCTCGAACTCTAAACGGTTCTGTTTGAGGTGTCCAAACTAAGAAAAAAAATGTCACATGTTGGGACTCTTCCAAACCATTAGAGGGCGACCTTCACCTTTACAAGTCTGTTGAGCACTGGGGGGTGGGGGGGATGGCAGGCGGAGGGCAAACCCTGACGTATATTAAATGGACTTTGCGTTGTAGACTAAGGCACTATGGAGGAAAAACAGTAGCTACCAAAAAATATTCAAATATTGCTAAAATGCCACATCCACTTTGCATAGAGTAGAATGGAATCCACTTTATCTCTTGAATTTTGCTCTAACTCTGCCTAAATGGACCTAAAATCCTCAGTCAGTTCCTCCATCATTGGAATTTAGCCAAGGATTTGGGTTAACAGATTGATTCGTTGCATTTTTCTCACTTATTTTCTAAATAAGTGAGTTGATGGGAGACAGGATTGTATGTGGGGGGGGATGAGTAATTCTGCAAGAGCCCACCAGAGGGAGCCAAATGACTGCTTTAGAACCACTCGCTGTTGCTTTGCTTTTCCTCTTAGGGAAGCTGCTTAATCAAACCGATTGAACACCCCCCTCCCTCCCTTCCCACCACTCAAGACACTTAAAAAATTAGAAGTATCCTAGTACTAGAAATGCACATTCCATATTTTCTTAGTCCACAGACTAGGAACAAACAAATAATACTGCTGTGGTGAGGTATTTTAACAGTGTGAGAATTGCCCACTTAAGAGAAAATAGAATAATTAAAGAGATCTTGCCTTAGGAAAAACAGTGAAATGGCAGATACACAGTGAGAAAAAAAAATCCAGTCAAGAACTGCCAGGGGATGGGAGAGGATTTGAGAACCAATGAGGATTCTAAACAACTTACCCAACTGAGCTGATCACTTTTCTCATATTTTCAACTAATATTTTAAGCATCTGCTTTCAAAGGAGCCTTGACAGTGAGCGTTTCTTCTTATGCTGTGGTCGGGGTTAGCTCTGCTAGGAGGTGTCTAGATGAACACACCTTCCCTGGTCCTGTGCTGCTTCAGGCCTATGAGACCATCTGTTCAGATCAACAGCATTTGCCCACTGGCATTTGCCATGACTGGCATTCTGAATGCCAGATCTGCTGGGGAAATGGTGTATCTGAATTTCAGCCAAATTCTTAAAATATCCGTCCTTGGCTGGGCACAGTGGCTCACACCTGTAATCCCAACAGTTTGGGAGGCCAAGGCAGGTGGATCACTTGAGGCCAGGAGTTCGAGACAGCCTGACCAACATGGTGACACCCGGTTTCTACTAAAAATATAAAAATTAGCCTGGCATGGTAGCACATGCCTGTAATTCCAGTTACTTGGGAGGCTGAGGTGGAAGAATTGCTTGAACCTGGGAGGCAGGGGTTGCAGTAAGCCAAGATTGTGCCACCGCACTGCAGCCTTGGTGACAGTGAGACCCTGTCTCAAAAAAAAAAAAAAAAAAAAGAAAAAAATTCATCATTTTCTTGACACCCTCACCTTTTCTACCCACAACCTATGGGGCTACATCATCCTTCACCTCATGTGGCATGCACTTGGTAACATATTATAGCTCCAGTTCCATTCCATCATTATTTTAAATCTGACTTTTCTATTAAACTGTCAGCTCCTTGAGGAACGAATTCTGTCTTAATACTCTCTGTGTCCAGGTTGAACCCAGCAGGAAGGTGGAAGAAACATGGGGAAGGCACACCCACTGTCTTAACGCCTCATGTTTGGGGAGAACTTAGTCACGTAGCCACATTTAACTGCTGGGAAAGGAGGTCTTGCTGACTGGCATATTATTTGGTAGATACATCTACAATGTGGATGAGCCCAGAAAACATGAAGCTAAGTGAAAGAAGCCAGTCACCTAGGACCACACACTGCATGATTCCCATTATATGAAATGTCCAGAGAAGGCAAATCTACAAAGATAGAAAGTAGATTAGTGATTGTCAGGAGCTGGGGGGATGAGGAGATTGGGGGTGACAGCCAAGGGTGTGGGGATTCTTTTGAGGGTAATAAAAATGTTCTAAACTTGATTGCGGTGATGGATATAGTATATAGTGAATCTACTAAATATACAAAGTCATTGAATTGTACACTTCAACTAGGTGAATGTATGATGTGTTAATTATACCTCAGTACAGCTGGTAAAAAGTCATCATCAGCTAGAACAATAGACTCAAACCAACCCGATGAAATGTACCACAGCTCCAGGAAAGAGCCGGTAGTGTCAGTGAAACTCCATTTCACAAGAGCAGGATGGGAGAGACACAGGTGAGCAGACCCCAGAGAACTGCAGAATGATTTCGGCTTGTCATAAGCTCAGGGCGAGCCACTATAGAGTCAAAGTCACCAAACTGAAGGTTGTTCTCTCTCTAACTTCCAGTGGCTGTCAGGAGCTTTGCAGAGTCAACAGAGCTCCAAACTCACTATTAGGAAAAATGAACATGAAAAATTGACATCTTAACACAGTGACTGCAAGGGTTCAGTGTCATAAGAAGCTAGCTGGCCTCATGTTGTTTGACTCAGGGCTTTTGCTGTCAGGCCTCACTGTGACTTTTTTTTTTTTTTTTTTTTTGAGGCAGAGTCTCACTCTGTCCTGTAGGCTGGAGTGCAATGGCGCGATCTTGGCACACTGCAACCTCACCTCCCAGGTTCAAGTGATCCTCGTACCTCAGATTCCCAAGTAGCTGGGATTACAGGCGTGTGCCACCATGCACAGCTAATTTTTGTATTTTTAGTAGAAATGGGGTTTCACCATGCTGGCCAGGCTGGTCTCAAACTCCTGATCTCTACCTCCTGAAGTGCTGTGAGCTACCATGCCCTGCCTCCTGGCTGTGACTTCAGTCCCTGGTGTGTGCCCATCAGGGACAGCAGAGATCACAGTGAGAAATTTCTTTGATTTGGGGCTTTTGAGGGTAGAGGCGTGGGGCGGGGCAGGTATGCTTTGGTGCCAAATGGCCAGGGTTCCTGAGGACACACCAACAAAAAAGAAACTGAGGCTGGGGCGGGGGAGCCAGGAATCAAATGAGCCTCAAGAGTAGAAAATCAAAATTGGAGCAGATACAGTATTTCTAAACACCTCCCAATCATGCTTCTTTACCTCTGGCTTTCAACACCTCCCAAAACATCAGCTTTTCTTTTCGTCATTTGCACTCCATCCCTTACCGAAAATAATTTGAGGAGGCCAGAATGGAAAATGTGGCTTATAACTATTGCTCTGACTAGGTTTAGATTTTACCTTTGAGCCCCTTGGCAGAAAGACAATGGGATTACTTAAAGAGTTCTCATTTTAGAAAGGAGAAAACACCAAATTCTCAAGACAAAAAAGATGTACTGATACAGCAGACAAAAATAATTCTGACATGAATTTTTGTTTTAAAGGATAAAATCTAGAATGGAAAAGCATTTTTGATAAAGCATGTTTATGATTAATATGTATTACTCGGAAGTTTCTGGTGCTTTATTTCTACCAAAGGTCTACATATATTGGAAATCAACGTAAACAACTTAATTTTGCTATAATTTAGCCAATCCCACCCCCTTCTTCCAGTAATTATTTGTGTCCCTGGTAGGCTGTAGCACTGATGTCACTGAAGGAAGAGATTCCAGAGAATGAGACTGGTATTTGCCTTCAAGAAACTTAGTTGACAAGAGTTTGAGGCTAGCCTGGGCAACACAGGGGAGCGCTGTCTCTACAAAAAATTAAATAAAAAAAAAAATAGCAGGGCATGGTGCCATACACACCTGTGGTCCCAGCTACTTGGGAGGCTGCAGCAGGAGGATCACTTGAGTCCAGGAGTTTGAGGCTACAGTGAACTATGATCACACCACTGCACTTTAGCCTGGGTGACAGAGGGAGATCCTATCTAAAGAAAAGAGAAGAAAAGAAAAGAGAAAGAGAGAGCGAGAAAGAGAGAGAGGGAAGAAGGGAGGGAAGGAAGGTAGGGAGGGAGGAATGGAGGGGAAGGGGAGGGAGAGAGGGAAGGAAAGGGAAAGAAAGTTGGGAGGCAACACACATGAAATCATTTGAAACAGGAAATGGCAGAAACTGAATTAGCGCTGGGGGTAGGAGTTAGGCACCTTACCTTAGTTGTGAAGGAGAGATCCGTGAGAACCACAGTTGTAAATAAAGACTCAGAAGGAAGGTCTGGAGAGCCCATCTCAAGAATGTGGACCAGTCTCCTTCAAAAAGAGGGCATGAGGCTCCCACCCATCCAAAAAAGGCTGGTCCCTTGCCAACAAGGCCAGAGAGCAGAAACAGCCAAGCCACAGGCCTCATTACAGGACAGCCGCCCCCCACGACAGATGCAGCCCCACCCAAACAAGAGAGTTTGGGGACAAAGGACAGCTAAATCCCCTGGCCATCTCTGATCCCCAAGCCCCGTTTCAGCACCACTGGGGCCTCAAAGGGGCCAGGTGGCATTGGGGGCAATTCTGCCATCAGCCCCTGGGAAATGGCATTTTTAATCTGCTCAATTAGGAATGTAATGACGTCTCACTTCCATTTGCCAGGCTGGCAGGGAGGGCAAGCAGACAGCCAAATGCACTTAGTGTTGCTGAGCAAAGGTGAAGGAAATGCAACAGAAAAGCAACCTCTGACCAGGTGTGGTGGCTCATGCCTGTAATCCCAGCACTTTGGGAGGCTGGGGCGGGCAGATCACCTGAGGTCAGGAGTTCAAGATCAGCCTGGCTAACATGGCGAAACCTGGTCTCTACTAAAAATACCAAAAATTAGCAAGGCATAGAGGCAGGTGCCTGTAACAGCTACTTGGGAGGCTGAGGCAGAAGAATCGCTTTAACCTGGTAGGTGGAGATTGCAGTGAGCGGAGATCACACCCCTGCACTCCAGCCTGGGTGAGAGAGTGAGACTCTATCTAAGAAAAGAGAGGAGCAAGAGAGAGAGAAAAGCAACCTCTTTCGGAAAGACAAGCATTGGCTGACAAAGCACCCAGAGGTGCCCAGCTCTCCTTTCTGGCCCTCCGTGTTTGACCATGACTGCAGGGTTGTGATGGTCAAGGGTGTCTCTCTTTTCCTCACCTGTAAATTGGCATAATAATAGACAGTGATTACATTTGCAAAGATTAAGGCAATGCATGTAATGCGCTCAGGCCTGATACCTACATAGAGAAGGCCCAACTTTAGCTGCTAGGACCGGCTGATTTCTAGCATTTTCATTCTTCCTTCTGGCGTTTTTAGGACCTCCACTCCTGGAGGCCACATTCACACTAGGTCTCTCCTGAGAGGCAAGGGGAGAAGGTTCAATACACCACCATGAAGGGGCACTCTGCACATCAGTGTCCAGCAACCACTGTTGCCTGAAAATGTCTGGAAATTGATGGAGCTTTTTCATGAAACCCAAGGACGTGGCTTCCAGGACTGCAATGTGCGGTGGCATCATTTACAGGGCTTGCTCACCCTCCTTTGTTCTGTGCCTCACCAGGAAGAAGTGGGGTTGTGGGGGAAGCTGTTTTTATACCTGGAGGCTCAACCTGTCCTCCCTCACTTCCACCCCTGGCCTTCTCTTTCTTTTGCAGCTCACAGCACATCAATTAATCATCCCATTACCAAGAGTCTGTGCCAGGGAGAATGACGGCCTCCAAATATGGGCACGCCCAAATCTCTGGAATATGTGACTATGCTGGGTGACATGGCACAGAGTGCAGATGGAATTCAGGTCACTAATCAGCTGCCTTTAAAACAGATTATCTTGGCTGATCCTGGCAGCACTAAGAAATCATGCTGTTCTTAAAAGAAGAAAAGAGAGGAAAATGGAGATATAAGTAGGCGAAAGATAGTCCAAGGGATGCAGTAGTGTTACTGGGCTTTGAAGATGGAGGAGGAGGCCACAAGCCAAGGAACATGAGCAGCCTCTAGAAACTGAAAGACAAAGAAACAGATCTCCCTGGGTCTCCCCCAGAGCCTCCAGATAGAAAGGCATCCCTGCTGACACTCGGCTATAGTCCATCGAGAGCCAAGTCAGACTTTTAAGATTAATAATTTTACATTTTCCTTTATTTATTTATTTATTTTTGTGGAGACAGAGTCTCACTTTGTTGCCCAAGCTAGTCTCAAACTCTTGGCTTTAAGTGATCCTTCTGTTTTGACCTCCCAAAGTGTTGCAATTACAGGCCAGAGCCACTGCCTCCCAGCCTTCATGTCAGATTTTTAATCTATAAAACTATAAAGTAAGGCTTGTGTGCAAGGCTTACGCCTGTAATCCCAGCATTTTGTGAGGCTGAGGCTGGCAGATCACTTAAGTTCAGGAGTTTCAGACCAGCCTAGCCAATATGGCAAAACCCTGTCTCCACCAAATATAAAAATTAGGCAGGTGTGGTAGTGCATGCCTGTAGTCCCAGCTGCTCTAGAGGCTGAGACATGAGAATCACTTGAACACAGAAAATGGAAGTTGTGGTGAGCTGAGATCGCACCACTGCACTCCAGTCTGGGTGACAGAGTAAGACCATCTCAAAACAACAAACAAAAAAACTTGCTACATAATACATTTGTGCTATTTTATTTGTGGTAATTTGCTACAGAAGCTGCAGAAAACTAATCTAGATTTTTCTTTTCATCATATGGTGACATCCATTCTGCCCCCCAAGATGCATCTGACAGAGATGGCATATGCCATCCCCTTGATTTTTCTTTTGCCTTGGTATAACAGGCTAGTCAGATGCTGCTAATCCCCTATGCCTGTGAACAGAAGTAAAATTTGTCATCCTCCACGGGGTCCATTGCTGAGAGTCTGTGCTAGAGAGCAGGGAATGGCCAAAGAGGGCCAGACATGGTGGAACCTGGAATCCCAGCTACTCGGGAGGCTGAGGTGGGAGGGTCACTTGACGCCAAAAGTGAGAGCAACCTGAGCAACACAGCAAGACTCCATCTCTAAAAGTAAATTAAATATTAAACATTTTAAAAAATGAAGAATGGCCAGGAAGGAGAGGTTGGACAGACGGGTGTGAGTACATTTCTGGGTTGCCAAGCACACCTGCGTTCCTCATGATAAACCTTCAGTGCTCCCTAGTCTCTTCAACTGCACAAGCCCCATGGGTTCCAAGGCTTAAGAGACTATACACATGTCCATTTAAAGCTAATTTTCCTAACTCTGTTAATCAGAGATAAATATTACTTCCAACCAAAGCTTGTGATTAGCATGATGTAGCCAGAGCTATCACGAGTTTACAGAATTCCAGGTCAAAACAAAGCCAGGGAGCTTCAGAAATCCCACCCAGTCCTATCTGTAGTAAATATTTGATTTCTCTAAGTGTTTAATATTGAAAATTCTTGGTTTAGCCCCATTACCACATCCATGGCTTCCTGAAGCTCCCAGACTCAGAATTATTGAAAGATATTTTATTCGTGTGTTCCATTCACATCCAGAACTTTATTCCTTAGTACCTAACTCTTTGCCCAAATGTTACTTCTAAGTGCGCTTCAGCTCTGTGGCTGGTGGGGTGGGTTTTTTTAAATTGAATTGGGAGATTCACTTCATGGTCAGCTTAGATTCAGAGCTGACAAGTATATCGCAATGTCAATATCTACTGTGAGCCTTGGGGATCCCTAATCCGATAAAGAGGTTTTCTCCAGTCTGTCCCTGAGAAGAAAAAGACTAAAAACAAATCCCCTGGAGTCTCCTAAAGGGTTAACTCTAAAGGGTTAACACACATGCTTCTTGCTAACGGGAGTGTAAACTCTTAGAACCACTGTGGGGAACAGTTCAGCATTAAATCTACTGAAGCTAAAGATACGCATATTCTTAGGCAGATGCAAAAAATAAATTCTTTTGCAACCCAGAGCTCATTGTGCGGTATGAGCTTTGATACATATAAGAAGGAATATTATGAAAATAAAAAGAAAAAGATATGCATGTCCTATGACCCCGAACTTCAACTCCTAAGTTTAGCCTCAAAGAAACGACTGCACACATGCACTAAGAAACGTGGACAAGAATGTTCACGGCAGCCAGTCCAAACTGCAAACATCTATGGGAAAATGCTGGCTACGTAATGTTGCATTCATACAATGCAACACTATACAGCAATTAAAGAATTTTGCCACATGCAACAACATAAAGGCACCTCACATTTATAGTGTTAAAAAAAGAAAGGAGATACAAAGAAATATTCTACGATTCCATCTCCATAAAGATCGAAAGGTAGATAAATCCTCAAGTTTAAGGATTCAGACATTCTGAAGAAAAGGAAGCAAATAGAGACCATGGACGCTTGACAGTTATTACTCTTGAAGACGACAAAGGCGATGGTGATTGAGGAGGATATAACCGGGGTTTCTGGGCACTGGCAGTATTAGCTCTTGAACTTGGTGGCGCTTGTCTTGTGATAAAGCCTTGAGTTGTGTGTTTCATACATTTTTCTGTCTGTCTGTTGTTTTTCACAATTTTTTTTACAGTTTAAAATTTTTTTCTAAACTATTTCTCTAAAAGCAAATTCCTTGTATTTAAAATTTTTATTTTTTGATTTTCCATTATAAAATATAAGCATGAGCATAAGAGAATATTTGAAAAAAATTAGAAAAGTTGGGGAGAAAATGACCTCTAATTCTTTTTCCCAAAGACAAAATAGTATGAACACCTTGGTATATTTCTTTCCACCTTTTTTCTATTACTCGTTTTTGATGTTTTATTTTTCATTTTCATTTTAGATGGCCATTTTAATTCAAATTTACATTTTAATAGTTTTCATTTAACATTATCTTTTCTGCATTTTCAAAGTTAGTTCAAGCCCTCTGCATGATCATTTTCATGCATCATTAAATGACTTACCCACTTAAACAGCATTAGATTGTATCCTCTTTTTTGTTTATAAATAGTGTCATAGTAGAGCTTTTTGTGTACAGTGTTTTCCAAATTTCAAATTATTTCCTTAGAACCGATCCTTAGAAATGGAGTTTCTGCTGCCAAAAATATTACCTTTATAAGGTTCTTAATAAAATGCACATCCTTTTTTCCAAGTCAGAGTTCAAGGATCTTAATGAGTTTGAACAGGCCTACTGTGTGTCCATTTAGAATAGTCCCTTGCAGAACTGAGCCAATTGGTCTACAGCATTGAGCACAGCCCCTCCCTAACTGCTTTCCAGCCCAGCGATACCACTCAGATTGAGTTCGTGCCCCTTCGTCTCTCTTCCCACTGAGAGGCATAGCTTAGGTGTACTTATGTCACCCAGCCAAACTCCTTAAAGGGGCAGCGTTTGAAGTTCATCAGTAAGTCCCTAATGCCAGCACAGCAATTCCAAGGTTTTAGAGTCTTCATTATGAAATGGGAGATCATACATGAAAAGTGTTCAGTATAGTGTCTACCACATGATCAAGGCTCTACAGACCTGAGGCTCTTCCTTCCTTTTCTCTTGAAGCTCATCTATCCTTCCCAGTGGTGACAGGATCAAGGCAGAGAGCATAAAAGGAAGAAAATATTCAGGAAATAAAATAGTGCCATATAAATTGTGACTTCCGGGTATAACTTATGAAGAGGCAACATTTACGAATTGTAATTAGAGAGGCACTGATCCCAAATCTTGCATTCACTTGGATTGCTGCCACTCCTGAAATTGTTACCATTTGAGTTCTCAGAAGCTAAGGAATTGTCACCAGAAGGCAGATTCATTTGCTTCTCCACAGTTTTGTTTGGGGTAGTGTTTCTCCACAAGTGGTTATTGGACTATGTTAGAATCACCTGGTATATTAAGAAGAGCTAGAGGCTGTAACAAACGGTCCCCAAATTTCAGTAGCTGACAGCATAAAGGTGTAGTTATTGCTCATTACATAGCTCAGTGACTGCTGCAGATTGTAAAGGGTGATCTTCCCTACACACTCATTCTGGGGCACAGTTTTCCTTCCATCTAATGTCTCTTCCATCACTAAGGGCATTCAGAGTCCCCTCTGGGATCCTCTGTACCAAAGTGGCAGAGGACAAGAGGAGAAAAAGCCAACTTAGAGGATTTCAAGAGTAGTGTTAGGGACTAATGCTAGAAGTGATGTACACCCCTTTTGCCTATATTCCATTAACCAGGACTCAATTACACAGTCCAACACAGCTGCGAGAGAGGCCAGAAACTGTAGTTTAGCTCTATACAAGGGAAGAAGGAAACAATTTAGTGGTCTCATTGCATATCTAGGGTGCTTATAAAAATTATGCTTTTTACAAAATTATACACACACACATATATACATATATATGCATACACACACACACACACACACACACACACACATATAATATACACACCACCATTTTTTCCCTGATGCTACTAGACCCACCAAATCATAATCTCTAAGGCCTAAAAATGTAAAGTTAAAGCTGATGACTTTTATAGGTACTGAAGTTGGAGCACTGGCCCAAAGATGGCTTTGATGGTTCCAGCACTAACAGTAACACCTCCTCTTTTCCAAAGTCTGTCACTGTCATTTGTTTTACCTTAAATATCAGGCTAGGTCCCCAGAGTATTTTTTTTGCAGATATTTCAGAAGTTGCAACATCTGTAGCATAAGGACTCTCAGGATGGTTTGCCCCCAGTGCTAAGATTCCAACATCCCAGTAAGGGTATGAGTGAGCACGGTGCTTGCCAGGTCTTTTTCTCGCCAGTTTTATTCTTACTCCAACAGAAGCGATATTGTAGGGCTTCACTGAATGACGGACACAAATAAAAGCTAGCTCACACAACTCAGATCTATTTGCTTTAGGAACACTGTTGAGGTCACTTTTTATTTTATGGGTACATCATTTTACGGGGACGCATAGAAGAGGTTTCTCTCTGATGTCAGTACTGCAAACAGTTGTTCTTCTGTGAGAAACCAGTTTGCTTTTATCTGAGACAACATGAATCATGACATTTATTATTGTTTTGTTTTTTTTTGCAACAACGAGGAGGTTTGGAGCCAAAATTTAGAGCATCTCTAGCGAGTGTACAGAATTTAATTCCAGTTACATCTTATTTTTTCATGCCAAATATTCTCATTTACTTATTTTCTTATATTGTTAAAATATATATATTTGCACATGCTACTTGATATCTATTTTGAATGAGTGGGATAGAAATATAGTTTTAACTATTAAGTATGATATTACAGGAATGGTAGCTCATGCCTGTAATCCTGGCACTTTGGGAGGCTGAGGCAGGTGGATTGTCTGAGCTTAGCAATTCAAAACCAGCCTGAGCAACGTGGTGAAATTCTGTCTCTATCAAAAATTAGTTGGGCTTGGTGGCTAGTGCCTGTGATCCCAGCTACACAGGAGGCTGACACAGCAGGATTGCTGGAGTCTGGGAATTTGAGCCTGTAGTGAGCTGTGATTATGCCACTGCACTCTAATCTGAGTGACAGATTGATACTCTGTTTCAAAAAAATATATTGTGACAGAAAAATGAAAAGAACAGGTCCTTCGTCTTTTGACCATATTTTAGCCCAAGGAAAATTTTTCCATAAATGGCATACATGAAGCCTTAATCACTGGGTTTAACCCAGTACTAAGTGAGCTTCCTTAGAGATCTCAGAATAAGTTCATTAATTAAAACCGCATGTACCTTTCCAAGATGGTTCTGTCCCAATCACTTCTTTCCTAAGATGGAATCACCCCATTTTGGGTGCAGAGGCAGTGAAGAACTTAAATATCATCAGAGAGAAATGTTGAATGGACCACTCTGGTCTTTGATAAATTTTGCTCTTAGCTGAAATTTATCCACCATAATGTTTCAATCAGGTGGTGAAAAGAAAGTGAGAAACAGTCAGGTATCCTTAAGACATTGTATGACTATTGTTTAGTAAAAGTTTTCCCACATGGAATTGAATAAGTAAGTCATGGAGCATATTGAGAGAAAGGTATCTAAATGTCCATTCGATTAACTAAAATTTATTAGACACGGTACTTTCAGGTTATTTTCATTACACTCACGCACGGGTGTGCACATACACATGCGGGTGCGCGCACACACACACACACACAACACGAAAACAAGCACATATCCTGGACGGGAGGTATTAAAAAGGTGTGATCCCCTTGCTTTTAGCTTTGAGCAGATGGCTCATGGTTTGAGGCGGTTGTCTCCGCAGGCTCGGCCTTTACCTTCAGCACCAAGGCCAGCGCACCTGGCTCCACGGGGCTCCCAGAACCTTCGCCATTCCGGGACTCTCATGCCCAGAACTGCAATAAAAAACGTTATTTCTCAATGAAATGCACCTTCCTAACTCATGAATTGAACTTCATTCATTGCTTTGCACGAAGTGGCCATTGGTACCAGCAGGACAAGTGTGAGACAAGGAGAAATGAAAATGTCCAATGTATTGGAAACCTGCCCCCTTACACACCTGCACCCACAAGCTCGCACACACACTACCAGATGGTCCACACGTTGGTTGAGTCCTGCTCTCCTCAATCCTCAGGGACCCAGTCCCTCTTTGCACAAGGAAGCACTTAGGAAGAGCATTCCTTTCCTCCAGTCCAACAAAGAACGATTCCTTCACAAGGTTTGGGAGTGGAGGAATGTCAGGGCTCAGGTCTCCGAGTTTCTGAGGTTTATCCTCCCAAGGACCTTTTTATCCTTGAGGTTTATGTATAGTTTTTGACTTTAAGGCAAACAAAAACAATCTACGCAAAAGATTGCCATTCCCAATAAAAGTCCTAATGAAAATCCTGCAAGGAAGACACATCAGACATTGGCTCCTATTTCATGGGTGAGAAAACTGAGCCCGAGAGGTTAAGCTACTTGCCCAAGATAACAGTGAGTCACCAACAAAGACAAACCCCAAAGCTGGATTTCCAATCTTCTTTTCTGCTTGTCTTTCCTCACCAAGATGCATATATTTACCAACTGTCACCACGATCCGCAATTATTCGCCCCTCCCTCCATCCCAATTATCTGAAAACAAAAAGAGTAGAAAATCAAAAATAACATGGAGGTCTGCAGGGGTGTGAGGCCACGGATGGCTGCTGCTTCCTTGCTTCCTTTTTTTTGAAGCCAAAATCAACTCTGCTCTTGCTCGTTGACAGCCCCTCGCCTGAGGCGTGGCTCCTGGCCTCTGCAGGGGTCCGAGCAATCCTGGCGCCTCCAGCTGCCCTCCTCCTCCGATGCTCGACGCTCGCCAGTCGCAGAGCGCAGGGCCAAACTGGGGAGGACCAAGGGTGGCAGGGGTGCTCGCGCCCTTCCCAGCGTTTCTACCAGAGCTGCCCTGGGCGCACTGCACCCATCACATCTTCTCTCGCTGGTTCCGTGCCGCTGCTCTTCCTGGAGCTTGGGGGACCACCGGGAGGCCAAAAGACAACGGGGAGCCTTGGGGCTGTGTCTGAGGTCAAGACTCTGGGCTGTGCAGAGCGCGGAGCCCTCGCTTCCCCAGCTCCCTCTTGGATTAAAGCTCGGTGCCAGCGAGAAGCACAGGGCTCTTTCCGCCACCTCCCCAAGTGCACCCGGGCGCACTTCCATCTGATTAGAATGTTTCTTCAATCTTATTACAATGACAGTAGCTTTCAAGTCATTTATTATGAGAAGAATTTTAGTCTTAAAAGAAAAAAGAGTCCCACTGTAATTGTGAGTTGTAATAAATGCAAACTTCTGGTGCCTCCCTCTGCAGCATGGAAGACAGTAAAAAATGTGTCTCGTCCAAACGCACCCCCTCTCCAAGCCCATTGTGAAGTCAGTCGCCAACAAAGGGGATGTGTGAATATTCAACACCGACTCTTTCACTTTTTACCCCGGAATCCTTGAGTCACCACCCCCTAATTTTTTTTTTTTAATGCGCGAATACCTGTTTAAGTTTTAAAAGCACATGGAAATCGCCCGCGAGCGACCATATAATTTGATTTGCCAGGCAATCTGCAGAGCGATCGCACGTCATTTATAATGTTCATTGAGCATTTTGCCTAATTGTGTCTGTCTCTGAAAGGGCAGCGCACCCCCTCCCGACTGCGAGCAGCACAAGTGGCGACATTCCCATGGAGCGGCCGCGCCGCAGCTTGCTGCATTCAGCGCGGGCGGCCCGGCAGCGCGCTTCCCTGCCCGGACGACCGGGCGCGCCTGACGCTAATAGCTCGCGGCTCAGGTACGAGCGGGCGCCGCATTTGACTCCATTCAATTCACAACCGGCAGCGCTTGCAGGTGTCGCCTTTTGAAACCGCCATTCAGGCGGCCGCTGTTCACTTCTAGCTGCGCCGCGGGTTTTGTAGAAGCGCAAGAATGGAGTTGATTATTCCCGTGCCCACATGCCGCCCCCACACGCCCCCACCCCCGTCCGGCGTGAGGCTTCCCTTGGCCAAAAGAGGCGTTTAATTAGTTCTGGGGCTGCGGAGAGCCAGTATGGCCGACAAAGCCCGGCTCCCCAGGTAACCTGGGTTCCCCGCGGACCCAGGAGGGGGCGCGCGGGGCCGGGGCACCGGCCTAGGGCTGTGCGCTCCCTCCGGCGACACCGCCGCTCCCCTGGCCTCCGGCCCGGTCCCCTGCAGGCCGAGGGTTCATCTGCTGGGCTTGGGGGGCCTGGGCCAGCGCCGCCTGCTGTCCCCAAGTGCGGTTGGCTCTAGGGCGCGCCCCCTCTCTCCGCCTTTCCTTGTCCAGAGCCAGGCCAGAGGGAAAGAAGGCAGTGAGGTTGGCAAAAAGACAGGTGGCCTTGGCGGTCTTGCATGATAGCTGTCCTTCTCCCCTGTTCCCCATTTTGGGGAAACACTGGAAACACTTTTCTCTTTATGCGCATTCGCGTCTCAGCACCGGGTGCTCCAAACCCTGAGTGCACCGCCGTGCTTGGGAAGCAGCGAATGGCTGCCTCGCCACCGCCGCTGCTAGTGACAGTCAGGCGCCAGCGCCAGCCCAGGACGCGCACAACTGCCGACTGCACTGGCCCGGGTCGGAGCCACGGAGGCACCTGCGCCACAGGCACAACCGCACCCAACCCCACCTGGCCTTGGAGGGCTGTGCGCGCCAAGAGGGGATCGTGCCCCAGCAAGCCGGGCCTTTGGCTGCGCGAGGGGGCCCAGGCAGAGTCACCCCGCCGCTCGTGGTGCCGAGGGCAGGACACCGCTTGATACCTTTGCCGCGGGGTGGGCGTCGGCTGCGGGGCAGAGAGCGGGTGTCTCACCTCGACTTATCATTTGATTTCCGCCAGCGTCTGAGGACTGCGCACCCAATTCGTTCCACTCGCTGCGCTCTATGAACCGGCGGCGGAGAGGGCGGGGAAGACCGGGCTGGGGGAGGGCCGGGTGGTCCCATTCCCCCGCCCCCGTCCAGCCGGCCTCGCGGAGCACAAGTGTTGGGATTCCCACGGGCAGGCGTACTCTGCGACTGGAGGCCCGGGCGCCCAGGGCCCAGGAGACGTGGCAGACACAGAGGGGTTTGTAGACACGGTGACCTCCGCGCTCCCGCACTGAAAGGGCCTGAAAGGAGCCGTTTATGGTGCATTACCAGTCAAGGGCTCAGGTACCAGCGCCTTGTGTCAGGAATCGCGGCGGCCGCCCGTGCTGCAGGTGTCTGCAATACAAACGCCCCGGGAGGGGGCGGGCGGGCCGCCCGAGAGGGGGCCGAGGAGGGGCCTAGGCCTGCCGAGGAGGGGCCTCGGCCTGGCCTGCGCCAGCCACTCTCGCGGTTTCGCTCTTGCTCCTCTGCAGCCATAGCAGCAAGCCAGGGATGCAGACAGAGGTCCTAGGGGCTGGGGCAGAGAAAGCTGCAGAGGCCTGGCTGCCCAATCCAGTTCAGTTTCAAGACTAAGGGCAGAAGGAGGTCACAGGAGGCTCGAACCTCTCCGGGGAGGGAGCGCTGTGCCAGGGGAAGAAGCATTTTGCCCATATATTGGGCTGCTTGGGCAACCAGAGGCCTGCCAGAATTTAACTTGAACTTCCCAAGTAGGCCTGCCCTCTCCTTGTTTATCTTCCCGTGCAAAGAAGGGCCTGAGCCCAGGCGTATTTCACAGCTGTTCCTGGTTAAACAGCAGTGTGGCCTTCTCCTCACTGACCTCTCCAATGCCACAGTCATTCCCGGCCCAGAAGAAACCTTGGAAGGTACGTTAGCTTCTTTGGGCTGCACCAACAGCTATGCCTTTAGTGGGTCACTCCTGTACCCCCTGTGCCCCCAAAGCCCTGACAAACCAAGAACTTAACCCCCAACCCACTCCCCCCCTCCCCCTCAAGCTAGCTTCTAAAGTAAAACCTTGAAATACTTTTTTTCCTTGGGGAGGAAATTGTGAATGGAGTTTACTCCGTAGATAAGCCCGGAAAATTCTTCACATGGCCAAAATACAGAAAAAGAAAAAGCACAAGAACTACTGTTTCATAATACTCAGGGCCAACTTGAAGAACAGATGAAGGAGACAGAAATATTGGGTGTGTCTAAAGGGAACTTCAAAAGATTTTAGGGCTTGTCTGTCTTGTCTAATATTAGCTGGAAACTTCCTTTCCTTAATGCAAGTCAACCACCGTCATTACTTTTGTATGTGTCTTCAATTATCAGAATTTGTTTTTGACTAAATCAAAGAAAATGATTTTCTTAAAGTAACAGAAGTTGGTCCAGGAATAAGGAAGTTGGACAAGGATGAGGAAGATGGGTGTGTGTCTGAAAAGGGTTGTTTGGGAGGAGAATAAAGGGACAGAATAGATCCCTCACAGGGTGAAAGTCTTTCCCATCTTCAAAAATAATGAAAAATTACCCCTACTCTTTGTTTTACCACATTCATAACGCTGCTTTTTAAATAAGTTCCCCAGATAGATGTCTCAGTTAAGTTCATTGCCTTTATTCAGACTTCATCACTCTGCACCCCACTCTCATGCTGAAACTGTTTTTAATCATTTTCACCAGCAATTTCCATGTCCCCCAATTTAGGGCCAATTTACAAACGTTAGCTTACCTAAAATTGCAGTAACAGGCCCACCCCACTCATCCTGATGGCAAAAGCGGAATCCTTAGTATCATATTTTCTTCTCTCTTTTTCCAAGTCCCACATTCCATAAGTTCAGAAGTTCTAGTGAGTCTCTTTCCAAAATCTCTCTCCAGTCTGTCCAGTCCCCACCGACCTCAGGCCTTCATAACATCCCAGCTGTTCTGCTGCCATGACCTTCTTGGTCTCCCTACCTGTAATTTTGCCTTGCTTCCATCCATTCTCCACACCATAGCCCCAAGTGCGCTTTCTAATTGGTAAACTGGACCATGCTATCCCCCTGGGTAAAACCATTTGCTAGCTCTCTGTTCCCATATTAATTATATGTAAGTTATAAACGTGCTACTATACAAATCGGCTATACGTATTATAAAGAATGCACAAGACACACAATTTTTCTTAAAAAAGATAGAAATATAGATGATAGTTCTGATAGTTTCTTCCTATACCCCTGTAAGGTTTATCCAGTCTGGACATGACTATCTATACAATGCCAATCTCCATAACACAGTTTACAAGGTGTTCTTTGCTGTAGATCCCATCTACATTTCCATCCTCAACATCCCTCTTTACTTCATCCTTAATAAAAATCCTTTTTAAAATAATTTTTTTGTTCAAATTTCATGAAGATCTTTCTGTTTCATGTTACTGTCTACCTCTGCTCCTCATGATGTCTCCGTATGTTCCATGGAAAAAAGAATCCATTCTATGTACTGTTCTGTTGCTAGTGCTTAATGCTAGCAACAGACAGAACAGTACATAGAAGAGATATTCCAAGCACACTTCCCAGCACAGAATGGGCGCTTAATAAATCTGTTATATACATGAACATAGTGCTTCTTTGAGGCAGCCATGTTTTCTGCGGAGTAACTGGAAATCAGAGAAAGCTGACCATAAAAAAAAAAGGATGAAGATGTGCAGAAGGAAAGAGAAAGCACAGGAAAGATGGAGAAAATGTCCAGCCATCTTTCTAGATCATGGTGTGTTGACTAGAATACAAGTTTAGCTGCTCTATTTTAAAAAGGTTAAAAATATGAAGTGCAAGTTTATTACCTCTCACAAAGACAAAACAAAGCTGGATAGGTATTCCACACCTGGTATGGGCTCTAAATGATGTGGCGGATTTCAGTTTCTTTTATATATTTGCTCATCTATCCTCAACATGTAGCTTTCAACTCATGGTTCAAAGTGGCTGCTCCAACTCCTCCCATTGCCTCAGCATTCCAACCAGTGGGAAGAGGGTGACAACATAGGACATGTATTTCCCCTTCAAAGATTCAGTCCCAAAGCCTGACCTCATTTCTGGTCACAATCCATTAATTAGAAATTAGTTTTATAGCCACACAGAGTTGCCATGGTGAGCAGGAAATGTGGTTTTTATTCTGGGTAGCTATGTGCCCAGCTACAATCCTGGGATGCCATTACTAAAGGAACGAGAAAATAGGTATCAGGGGAGAATCTTCCGTTTCTACAACATTTGGCACTGCTGCCTCTTAAGGCCTCACTACATTCCTGCTGTCAGATTCTAGGAGATGCTCTGTATTCCATGACAAAGCCTCTTTTAAATGTTTAACTTAGTTCAAATTGGCTTCCACTACTTAAAACCAACAGATTGTAAACTAATACACAAAGGTACTGCGTCTCTGTGCAATGACACTAGGTGCAGAATACTACATGTACCAACCTATGTATGTCAGATGGGCTAGGTTTTGCTGCAGTAGCAACCCCCAAATCTCAGCAGCTTCACACAACACAAGTTTATTTCTGGTCCAGGTTACCGTTCTATGAAGGTTTGCAGGGGAACCTTGTTTGTCAGAGTCACTCCAGGTCCCCAGCTGACAGATGTTCTGACCCAAGACTTATGTCCACAATCATTACAGAATATGGAAGCAAAAGAGATAAACTGTGTACTGGCTCTTAAAGCTTCCTCCCAGAGGTACCATGTAATTTTCACACATCTTTCATTCGCTGAGCATGTCATGGAGCCGCATTTCACCTTGAAGGGGGTAGAGAAGCATAAGCTATCATCTGCCTGGAAGAACTAGAGTATCTATGGCTTGCTCTACTGGCTCCCACAACCTAGGTATGGTGGAAGCTTTTCCGGTTAATTTTGTGTGTGTGTGTAAAGCATCCAGAAAGTATAAAATGATCTATATGTACCTTCCTTTCTTCTCTGTTCAAACTTATTCAGCTGAAGAAGACATGTACTCTCTAAGTCCTGGGGACCTCTAAGGCCAATGACAACATAAATCCCTTACATCATTTTAAATCTGGGCAGGGAAATATTATATAACAGATGATGCATTCTCAGCTTTGCTTCCATCTGGGACATCCCTTAACATTTTTAGGAGTCTCTGCATATATTCATAGCACCATCTTGGATTTTTACAAAGGGTTTTTACTCAGGTGTAGTAGACAACAAGCTTCTGAAAAAGAAAAGAAAATAAAAAAGGCCAAGATCAGGAGTGTGTAAGGGTACAGAAAGACATTCTACCATGAGGTGCACACAGGGAAATCTGTTTCTAGGGCTGGCAAAGGCCAAATAAAAGTGAGATTCAATAGACATGAGGAAATCTCTGTCTACCCCCAAAATTTCTTCAAATGACTGCACTAAGGCCCAAATGCCAGATTTAAAAAATTCCCTCCCATGATTTACAGCATTACCTTTCAAGAATACTAATCAAATGCTGGGAAGGGAATGACGTGGTTGCTCTGTGTTGCTCATACCTTAGGGGAGCAGATGTTTTCCTTTATGGCCTCTAGCTGAGACCAATGGCCCTGAAGTAATTGGCTTCTAAAGAGGGCAAAAGGATAATTTGGAGCACTGGGCATTCTTTGAAGACACAGGTCTTGGTGGGGCACCCATGTGTTCACCATGAGGCCACTTCATGTCTGGGATGGGGCTGGGGTGTGGAGGCAGGACTAAGAAAGGAGATGCAAAAAGGCACACTGGAAGGTGCAGAACCCGGGCTGTGCTTGGGGTTGAGTCCCTAAGAGCCCACGGATTTGCTGGGGAAATCCATAGGCTATTCACAGCCCCGGGCTTTGTAAATACCTTCAGCCTCCCAGAAGCACATTTCTGCCCCTCCTCTTGTGGTCATGCTCCTTCAGGACTCGCTTAGCTCAACAGTGTTCCTTTTTCTTTTCCCCCAAGGTGGACTCTTGCTCTGTTGCCCAGGCTCAAGTGCAATAGCACAATCTCAGCTCACTGCAACCTCTGCCTCCTGGGTTCAAGCAATTCTCCTACCTCAGCCTCTTGAGTAGCTGGAATTACAGGTGCGCACCACCATACCTGCCTAATTTTTGTATTTTTAGTAGAGATGAGGTTTCACCATGTTGGCCAGACTGATCTCAAATTCCTGATCTTGTGATCCACCGCCTCAGCCTCCCAAAGTGTTGGGATTACAGGCATAAGCCACCGTGCCCAGCCAACATTGCTCCTTTTATGAAGTTCTTCCTGTCCCTTCATTCTTACAGACTTATACCTCAATATAGCCCCCTCACTGAACGGGATCTAATTAATCCTCTTTATACCAAGAACATGTTAAGGGGGACAGATTGCACATACTCATCTCCATATTTCCACATATGTAACACAGTGACCTGAACATAGTGGATGCTCAAAACACATTCCTTAAAGCAATAAATAAATTAAAACAGGGTGATGTGATATTTTCTCAGTATTTCTGTGTTTATAGCTTCATATATAATGATGAAAAGCAACAAGATTATTCTGCTGAAAAAATACTTTTAAGTGTCCAGGTGTGGTGGTTCATGCAATTTGGGAGGTCAAGGTGGGTGAATCACTTGAGCCCAGGAGTTCGAGACCAGCCTGGACAACATGGTAAAGCCCCATCTCTACAAAAAGTAGCTCTATGTGGTGATATGTGCCTGTAGTCTCAGCTACTTGGGAGGCTGAGGTGGGAGGATGGCTTGGGCCCAGGAGGCGGAGGACATAGCTAGATGTGATCGTGCCACTGCAATTCCAGCATGGGCGACAGAGACCCTGTCTCAAAACAAAACAAAGAGAAAACAAACTTAAGTGATTGTTCAGCATTATATAGGCTAGTACTTTCCAAAGCAAATAAGATCATCTACTGAGGTACAGGAAGAACTTTAGAACTTATATCTTTACTCACCTTCTTAAAATTTCCTTTTGTGCATGTTGAAAAAAGTACCCAATGTATTACTAGTCTTGTTTATGTGCAATTTAAAATATATAAATATTCTCAAGAGGTCATACTCAAAAACGGATAATGATATGGTGCGTTGGGCACAGCTGATCTCCATCTCCCCAACACACACTACTTTTGTCTCTTTCTTTGATAATATTCCAAGTTTTAACTAGAAACATGCCTAGCAACCTCAAGACTGTCTGTCTGCATCCCTTGCAGCTAGATGTGGCCATGTGATGGCTCAGGCTAATTGACTGTGACCAGCCTTGATGTAAGCAACTTTCAGGTCATGTTCTTAAAATAAAGGAAAGTGTGTCCTTTCCTTTATCTTGCTGGCTGGGATGCAGACATGATGGTAGAAGAAGGAGCAGCCATCTTAAACTCAGGGATGGAAGCCATGTTTCAGGAGCATGTTTCAGAGCAACAAGCTGCAAGAAACCTGGACTTCCAACCCATGTAGTCATCATATAAACTTTGGATTGCCTTTGCGCAGCCTATTACATGAGAGAGACATAAACGTTATTTTTAATCACTCTTATCTTTAGATACCTGTTACAGAAGGCAGAACTCTTATCCAAAACAATGCAAGGTGTATAGTCAAAGAAAGAACTTTTAAGTTGATATAGATAATCAAGGCTCAAGGTGAAAGATACCAGTGTAGGAGAACCCTCCAGTTCTTCTTTGGATCCCTGTAATATCACTTCTCATGTATGCTTTTTTCTTTTCTTTTTTTCTTCTGTACTTTACAGAAATTTGATTTAAAACTTATTGATTAGCCACTGAGTGTAAGGGAAGGAATACGGGAACTGGCATTCATTGAATGCCTGCTGTGTATCAGATAATTAACATAAATCGTTTACTTTACTTTCCACAACAGTCCTTAAGGACGTCATTGTTGTTTCTTTTCCTTTCTCTAGCCAATGAAACAAATCTATGCAAGATTAAGTAGCGGATCCAAGAACAAACGACTACAGATTCGGTGAGTCAAATGTCCATGGTTTCCATTCTCTGCCCTTTCAGATGTGTGTCTTACTTTTCCAGCTCTTCCTCTTGAATCTTCTCCCTCTTATTTTACTTCACTTCCTTTTTACTTTCCTTCCCTGTCCTCATTCCTCTCTGCTCTCTACCTCCTGAAGCCAAACATCGGTATTTGGTAATCATCTGAAACAGTATTTCTCAAACTTGACTTTAATATGTGTATATATTCATGTGTGTACATGTGTGTATATTTTTGTACACATACACATATATATGTACTTGTGTATAAAATCTCCACTTTTTTCATAGAAAACAAAACAGGAACCAATAAAAACATTAATGGGCTCTCAGTGGCACATTCAATTATTATTAATATGAAATTACTTAAGTATTTACAAACACTTAGAACATTAGAATAAACTCTTTCTATGCACTGCTCTTGGATAACTACAAAGCCAAACAAAATTTAATATGAAAGAGTTATGTAAATCAGTAAAATTCAAATTAACCTGCATTTAATACGATAGATAATATGACTCTGTCATAGTGACATATGCCACCTACAAAGCTGACATGGCATCAGTTCCTCTCTTCAGTCCACTGTGTGCCATGGGATAGTTCTACCCCAGTTTAATTAAACTAGTATGATAGCTTCGTCTGTCTAGCTTGCTGTGTGTCTGTTTCACCTTTTCTAGGCACAAGCACAATCTCTGTGTGTTTTCTTTAGCCTGCAGTAATTAAAGTTGCACCCTGTAATTAAACATGAATGGAAGCCCAGATTTCGGTCCATGCCCCATGGTAGGACCAAGTCATAAGGTGCTCATCTAGATGTTCCAGCAGTCGCCCATACTTCATTGTCATTGTTTTTTAAAGATTATCATCTAAATGATGTCACAAAATTAAAAAATTATTTTAATAAAGTTGTGAAGCTTTCATTAAAGAAATATGGATCCAGAAAAATCAGAGGCCCATGGAAATGACAGGTCCAGTGATAGGTCCCACAAGGAAACTCAATCCCAGTAATGGAAAGAGTCCCCTTGTTATTGAGGAGAGAAATGGCTATCAATATGGTTCACTGATTACAGACGAATGAGCAGATTGTGAAGCAACTGTGTCCTATAACAAGCCTGGCTTATGCTTCAGATAAGAAGTGAAATAAACACCCTTGGCTTCTCTGCAGAGCTGGGGACAATGAGGGAGTTAGAGTGGGAGAGCCAGCTCCTCCTGGACTCCTGCACTCAGAGCCTTGGAGTCAGTCTAACTGGTGACTTGCAGAGAGACACTGCAGAGGGGAGATGAGAAGAGTTGGCCTGCAGAACACCCCCACCCCCATCACCTCCACCACCCTGAGCACCTTGCTCTGCCTCTACACAAATGATTCTCTTAGAGGACTATACTGTATAAGCAAACTACTTTTCTTTTTCTTTCTTTCCTTTTTTTTAGAGACAGAGTCTTGCTTTGCCACCCATGCTGGAGTGCAGTGGTGTGTTCACAGCTCACTGCAGCCTTAACCTCCTGGGCTCAGGCCACCCTCCCACTTTAGCCTCCTGAGTAGCTGGGACCACAGGTATGATAACTTTTTAAATTTTTGTAGAGATGGGGTCTCACTCCATTGCCCAGGCTTGTCTCAAACTGCTGAGTTCAAGTGATCCTCCTACTTCAGCCTCCCAAAATGATGGGATTACAGGCATGACCCACCATTCCTGGCCAATGAACTACTTTTCTGGCCCCCACTTTAAATCCAGGAACATTAACAAAAAGCTGTAACTAGACCTAATCCTGACTGCTCCAAAAGTTGTGAGAATAGTTAAACAGAGGTGTACTGCATCTTCCAGTGTGGACAGTGAATTAGACTCAGTATTTGTTGATATAGTTGTGGCTACTGTCCACTAAGAATACAGGAGGTAGGATGGGGTGGCCAACACCAAGAACGACTCCTGTGTGATTAAGCAGGTTCATGATGACACATGTACATCCATTCTCATCATGTACTGGGCACCTACTACTAAAAAACTTACTAAGTAATTACTACTATGTGCCTGGCACTGTTGATGTGCTTTATCTCTGTTAATTCACTTAATCCTCACAATAACCCAATGAGGTAATATTAGGATAATTTCCTTTTGCATATGCAGAAGCAGAGGCACAGTTATGGGCATGCAGCTGCCTATTTCTTGGAAAGCATAAGCAGAAAAACTGTACACTTGAGTTTTTAGGCAGCTTTCCTAATGTTTCTTGACTAATGCTGGGAACTTCTGTGCTTGAACCAGGTGTGCTCTGGAATATGTTTCTTCAAGCACAGATTAACCCAGCAGATGAGAGTTTTTGCTCTAGACAGAATTTTAAGGGAACAAGAGAAACAATGCCACTGTACTACCCTAAAATATTCAGAACCCCTGATATGAGTGAAAGGTGTTACTGATAAGAGGTAGAAAAATTTGGAGGGAATCAAAATAATGGCCTACCAAGCAGAGAATAAAGTCAGACCACAAATAGAATACAAAGGCAGTCAAAGAGATGCAGAAAGCACGAACTGAACTGTGAGTTCCCAGATGGAGTGAGTGGTGCTCAGTGAACAGGAAATTACCCAACAGTAAAGCCATGTGATGAACAATTATGCCACCATTAAAGCCTGCCAGTAAAGCGATAGAGAAATTATGAGATGCTGTCCAGTGAAAACTATAAGAAATAGAACTAAAAATGGAAGAAAATAGACCAAAATGTTAGTAGTCACCTGTAGGTTGTGAAATTTCAGACAACGTAGAAAATGTGGTGGTTTTCAAGAGTATTTAGAGATTTTAAATGTGTTTTACATTGTTGAATCTCTCTAAACTTTGTTCAATATTGACTTCATCCAGGAAATAGCATTTCATCCAATGCCATCCATTTAAAATTGTTATGGAAGGGAGTCACCAAGGGTACTTGGCTGCCCCTGCCAGCCCGTATTGGTCCCACCTACAACGTAGTTCTTGCTGACATTATAAAACGGCACAAGCTAAGATCCAGATCTCTGGAGGGCTCCTCCAGGGCTTATATAAAGAGAGAGTAAATGCCAAAATTTTTCTGAAAAGTATATAAGTTCATTAAGTTTTAAAAAATGTCCTGCATAAAGGCATACAGTGTGTGTGTGTGTGTGTGTGTGTGTGTGTGTGTGTGTGTGTGTGTG
>NW_022436993.1:5311096-5322002 GCF_009761245.1 Sapajus apella | reverse complement strand
TGTGTGTGTGTGTGTGTGTGTGTGTGTGTGTGTGTGTGTGTGTGTGTAATCTCACTAAGGATAAAAAAAACTACATATTGGCTGGACGTGGTGGTTCACACCTGTAATCCCAGCACTTTTGGAGGCCGAGGCAGGCGGATCATGAGGTCAGGAGATCAAGACCATTCTGGCTAACACAGCGAAACCCCGTCTCTACTAAAAATACAAAAAACGTTAGCTGGGCATGGTGGTGGATCCCCCCCTGCCCCAGCTACTCGGGAGGCTGAGGTAGGAGAATCCCTTGAACCTGGGAGGCAGAGGTTGAAGTGAGCCAAGATCATACCACTGCACTCCGGCCTGGGTGACAGAGTGAGACTCTGTCTCAAACAAACAAACAAACTAACTACATATTAGGTACAGTGTATACTACTTGGGTGACAGGGCACACTAAAATCTCAGAATTCACTGCTATATAATTCATCCATATAACCAAAAACAACTTGCACCTCAAATGCTACTGAAATAATTTTTTTTTCAAAAAAGAATGTTCAAAATAAGATAACACACAAAGAAAAAATATTTTGAAAAGAGAACTTACTCCCCCACAAAGTTGCTACTTTTTAAAAGCTGCTGTGGTGAAGCCTACCTTATCCACTTTGTTGGTGAATTCACCTCTATTATTGATGCCTCGCCGCGAACCCAATAAATATAAAAGCCAAGTTCAAACAAGCATGTTGTATACTTCAAAATAGCTAGATGAGAAAAATTGGAATGTTCCCAATATGAAGAAGTGATAATTGTCTGAGCTGATGAATACCCCCAATTATCTCAATTTGATCATTGCACTTTGTATGCTGGTATCAAAATATCACATGTGCTCCATAAATGTGTACAATTACTATGCATTCATAAAAATTAAAAATATTTAAAAATTAAAAAAATCCTACATATATGTTCACATATTTAAAAAATCAAAAGACACAAAGGAGTATACAAGAATTCTATTCACTAACCATTCAGTTCCTTTCTTAATGTAATAAATGCATCAGTTTCTTGTTTATCCATCTACAGTTTTTCTTGTTGTCGTTTTTTTGTTTTGTTTTGTTTTCTGTTTTTGAGACAAGAGTCTCACTCAGTCTCTCTGTTGCCCAGGCTGGAGTGCGGTGGTGTGATCTCAGCTCACTGCAACCTCCACCTCCCTGGTTCAAGCAAGTCTCATGCCTCAGCTTCCTCAGTAGCTGGGACTACAGGCATACACTGCCATACCTGGCTAATTTTTGTATTTTTAGTAGAGATGGGGTTTCACCATGTTGGCAAGGCTGGTCTCAAACTCCCGACCTCAGGTGATCCACCCACCTCGGCCTCCCAAAGCACTGGGATTACAGGTGTGAGCCACTGTGCCCAGCCCATCTAGAGATATTTGATGCCTACACAAACACGCTTACATATATTCCCTGTCTTCTTTGTGAAATGCAAAAAAGGAATATGCTAGTCACTCTTGCTTCTTACACTTAACAGTACATCTTGGAGATCATTTCACATCACCAAATTAAAAATAATTCTTTCTTTTTGTGGCTACTGGATATTCCATTACATAGATGCACCATAGTTCATTTAAGGCCCTACCAATGGACATGGAGACAGAAAACATGTATAGCTTTGAGGAAAAACATACAGGGAAAAAATTTCTTGTTTCTATTAAATTCATTGTTGTTCTTTCCACCGCACACTTCGAAGGCCAAGACACAGACATCCGGTAATGACTTGCAGTGTTTACATTACTAAAGTTCAAACACCTTGCCAAATAACAAGACCGAAGGACAAAGCTCAGAAGCTTTGCTGTTCATTAAATAAACCCTGGCATGACAGAAAATGCTTATTTGGATAATTATATCAGCATTTAGGTGTTTCTCACTTTAAAGGTTAATGTTTAACAAGGAGAAATGCAAAGGCAAGAAAGACTGGGGCTGGGCATTCAGTCTGTGGGGCTTCTCTGTATCTGACCACAGATATGTGCCTCCTGTCCTCATTTTCAGTGGGAGATGGCCCAGCTTTGTTTATGTATTATTTTAGGCTGAGCAGCCACAGAGTGGAGAAGGTCGAGAAACCTTTCCTCACCATGCTGACATCCCCTCTCCCTTTTGCTAGAAAGCCACTTATTTCCACTTGTGGCTCAAGGGTGCCAGCATGTTACTCCAAGCCAGTTAGCCCTTCTGAATCTGTTTCTACTTGTGAATGATAAAAAGCAATCTGCCCAAGCTGGGCATGGTTGTGTGCACCTGTAGTCCTAGCTACTGGGGAGACTGAGTAGGGAGGATCCCTAGAGCCCAGGAGTTAAAGGCCACAGTGGGTTATGATCACACCACTGCCCTCCAGCCTGGGTGACACACTGAGACCTGGTCTCAAAAAAAGAAATAAAAATAAAAATTTAATAAAATGCCTGCCCAGTTCATCTCACAGTTCTGTTTTCGGAGCGAACGGGCTAATGCATGTGAAAATCATATTCAAGCAACTACATTCAGCAACTTCTTCAGAAAAAAGGGGCTGGGCACAGTGGCTCACATCTGTAATCCCTGCACTTTGGGAGACCGAGGTGGGAGAATATCTGGAAGCCAGGAGTTCAAGACCAGCCTAGACAACACTGCACATAAGTACAAATATGCCTTTGAAGTGTGAGGGAAACAGGGCAGGAATCTGTTCTAAGCAGCCGGTGGATCCAGTACTGGGCTGAGATGGATGAGGCTGGTATTAACTTGGCTGGTCGTGGTGACTCACGCCTGTATTTCTAGTGCTTTGGGAGCCCAAGGTGGGAGGATAACTTGAGGCCAGGAGTTTGAGACCACAGCCTGGGCAACATAGGGAGACCTTGTCTCTATTTTTTTTTAAATCTATATTTTAAAAAAGACTGACATGAACTTGCTATGTGACCTTAGGAAAGCCTCTGAACCCCTCTGGGCCTCATAGGCCTTTCAGTTGCAGGAGGATCCCATAGGCCCAGGAGTTCAATGGCCTTGGCCAGGACTCTCCTGCAACTGAAAACTAGGAGATGGGACCAGACCTACAAGAAGCCCGGAGGAAGCCTGGGAAGCTGCCACGCCCAGGGCAACAGGGTGGCACTGTGCCCCTGTTGAAAGACCTGAAAAAGTCGGCTGGGCGCAGTGGCTCAAGCCTGTAATCCCAGCACTTTGGGAGGCCAAGGCAGGCAGATCACCTGAGGTCAGGAGTTCAAGACCAGCCTGGTCAACATGGTGAAACCCCATTTCTACAAAAATACAAAACTTAGTTGGCATGATGGGGAGGTGCCTGTAATCGCAGCTACTCGGGAGGCTGAGGCAAGGGAATCACTTGAACTTGTGAGGCACAGGTTGCAGTGAGCTGAGATTGAGCCACTGAACTGCAGCCTGGGCAACAAAGTGAGACTCTGTCTCCGAAAAAAAAGAAAAGAAAAGAAAGAAAAGAAAAGAAAAGAAAAGAAAGAAGGAAGGAAGGAAGGAAGAAAGAAAGAAAGAAAGAAAGAAAGAAAGAAAGAAAGAAAGAAAGGCAAAAAGAAAAAGTCTTGAGGTCTCACCAGGGATTGGCACTAGAAAAAACCCAGTGCTCCTTCTGCTGTCCACTGTGGGGGATGAGATACAATTCTATAATGAGGCAGAGCTCTTTACAAGGTTAGGGAACATCTCTCATGAGGACAAAGCATGGCAAGAAGAAGCCTGAGCCTGGCAGAGAAGGGAGCAGCTTGCAGCTTTGGCAGCAGCCTTCTCTCCCCCACCCCCTCTTTTCTCTTTCTCTCTGAGACTCCTGGAGCCTTGTGACCAAGTCCCTCTCCAGGCTCCCCTACTATCCAGAGGGTCCAGGAGTACGGAGGGAGGGACAGAGAGTGGGGGCCTCTAGCCTGGCAAGGGAAGTCTCAGTTTCAGTCTTCTCATCCAACCTGTTGCTTCCAGTGGCAGAGGGCAGCCGTCCACATAGTCATTACCTCCAGTGACCCGGAGAAAATTCCCTTTATTAGCGGAGAAGTCTTTCTTCTTTTTATAAGAGAAAAGAATGATCATGTCTTATTTAAAGCATGCGTGCGTGTGTGTGTGTGTGTGTGTGTGTGTGACACAGTGTCACTGTAGGCCTTGTCCTAGATTCTCAACAAGGCCAGTCTACATACAGCCAGCAATTCTCTAAAAACTTCAAGGGTGGCGGAGAAAGGACGAGGAGGAAGAAGGGTAGGAAGGGCTATATCTGAAACAAGTGAGTACTTTATCTCTTCCTCCTACCCCAGGCTCATTTATGCACCCCCCAGGAGCCACCCAGAACCTGCAGGCTAGTTGTACTCCCCTTCATAAAGAAAATAAGTTTCCTACTAGCAGAGTATTTCCTATGAGCTCACTGGGTACCCAAGGTGAATTTCTGTAACTCTTTTACAAACTCATCAAAAATATGTAAGATGATATTCTGTGGAAGTGGATTGCTAACATCACATCGAATAAAAAGATGCCCATATATAGCAGGGCACAGTGGCTCATGCCTGTAATCCCAACACTTTGGGAGGCCAAGGTGAGTGGATCACTTAAGGTCAGGAGTTTAAGGCCAGCCTGGCCAAAATGGTGAAACCCCATTTCTACTAAAAATACAAAAATTAGCCAGGTGTGGTGGTGGGCACCTGTAATCCCAGCTACTTGGGATGCTGAGGCAGGAGAATTGCTTTAACCTGGGAGGCAGAGTTTGCAGTGAAATGAGATTGTGCCACTGCACTACAGCCTGGGTGACAGAGCAAGACTTTGTCTCAAAAAAAAAAAAAAAAAAAGACACCCGTATATTCCCACTCACTCTCCTGTCTCCCAGCCCTCGACCTACCCACATGTCTATGACACATAGTTTCTCAAGAACCACCAGCCTAGAGAGCCACCAGAAAGCCTTACAGCCTCTTGAAAAGAGACTTTGTAGGCTCAATTCCAGTCTTCTCTTCAGAGGATGCTTATCAATATTTCCGATAAGGCTTTGAAGCTGGGTAATTTGTTACTCTTGCACGTTCTCACATTGACCCCTGGGCATGCTTCTACTTAGTTTCAGTCTAAGTGAGGAAGGGGAGGGTGCACACCACTAGCTGGCTAGATCCCTGGCCCTGACACACACACACACACACACACACACACACACACACACCCCTCCCTTTGGGGTCAGAAAGAGACATCTAAATTCAGAACATCACAGCTCAGGCTCTATCACCAGGATCCTGGCCATATTTGGCTTTAAGGATATACAAATAGTGAACGACTCCTTCACTAAGAAGGCTGGGAAACTAACACAGGAAAGAACCTGCTGAAAACCAGTCAGTCTTTGGGTTAAAATTGTGTGGGGTTGCTGGCAGTTCAAGGTAAGGCAATCTCTGGCCTTCTAACCTTATATATCTTTTGGTTTAACTCTTTGGTCTCAATTCAGTTAATTACAGTGCAATTTCTAAAACCAAGAAGCGTATTTAAATCGCCAATATTAAGAGGCATGACTTGGAATTTGAGAGGCATCTGAATACCCAACACAAGTCTCTGGTGAGACAAGTGTCTGCGAAAGGAAGCCGCGCAGGAGGACGACTCTTTTACTCCTCGGTTGAGAGAATACGCTGGATGGTTGCGCTTCTGAACTCTCCCAGGGTGGAAGCTGCAGCTTGGCTTTTAACCGGCATTGCCCAGACCTTGAAAGTGTTTCTTTGTTGCTCTCAAAAGGAGTAATTCACGTTGCATCGCAGTCTGTGATAAAGTCTATCTTGGGGCAGAGTTTCGTACGTTTTGTATTTTTTTTTTTTTTCATAAAAGAAAGGTCGAGAAAGGAAAAAACAAATCATTCAGGGATGGTCCCTATGGCCAGTCAGAAAGGTGAGAGACTTGGGCTTTGAAAACGATTCACACTCTGCCCTTTAGCTTCAATGCCCTCCCTCCGGACTCTGCCGGAGCAGACGATTCAATTGACTCCTTTTGTATCCAGTTTATTGCTCAGAATCCCTAGGGTCTCGATCTGCTCTCAGAAGAAACGCGCCCTGCTGAGCTGCTCTTGGAGGCAGCCCCTCCCGTCTCCCCATTCCTTTCTCCGGGTGGGGAAGGGCAGGGGAGACTGCCGCTGAGCCGACGTCGCTGGGGACCGGCACCAGGCACCAGAGCCAGGCTCCGGGTCTGCGTCCCATAGGTGCGCTCTCATCCCTTGTGCTGCGCCCGGAACGCCTTGGGAGTGGGCCCGGCTCAACTTCCAATGCCACCCGCATATACTCTGCAAACTGTGCAAAAGCCCTTGAAAAGTCCAGAGATGGGATAGAAGCCCCCAACGGAACCTAGGCCGGAGTCCTGTGCGCGTCTCTGATAAGCGGGTGGCGGAATGCACCCACCCGATCCCTGAGGGCAGCACCCTCAGATTGCCCAGGCTGTAGCGGACGAGGATGATCGCTGCGCGGCCTCCGCTCTCGCCATCTGGGCCACCGGCGCCCACCCCTAGAAGCTTCTCTGGCAGCCTGTAGATGCAGCGCGCACCTGCCCCAGCACTAGGGCGGAAGGGCAGGGCGCTGCGCAGCGCGCGGGGGTAGGCGGCGGGTACCGCGGGACGCAGGTGCCCCTGGAGCCGCGCGCGAGGCAGGTAAGGAAGCCAGTACGTAGAGGCAGCGGAGCCGGAGGAGAGCTGTGCGAGAAGCCGGGATAGCAAAGCCCCGCCTTTTCCTCGCCCCAGGAGCTCCCAAAGGGAGCAAAGCGCCCCTCGCCCCCGCCCACTGCCGCTCCTCCGGGCTCCCTCACCGCCCGCACCCCGCGCTCTGATTGGCTGGCGCGGCGGGTCCCTGGCACGCGCCTGTGGATGTTGTTATAAGAATCCTCGCGTGCCGGCCCTCAGCTCCAGCAAGTCCTCCACAGCCCTCCCCAGCTCAGCGCGGGCGCGGGTCAGAGCGCAGCGGCCGCGGGCACTCCAGGGAGGCCTGGGGGCGGGCAGCCAGGCGGCCGCCTCGCTGCCCCCAGCCAAGGCCCAGGGAGGGAGGGGCTCGGACGGGCGACGCCGGCCACCGAAACTTACCAAGAAGTACCAAGCGCAGCCCGGCAGTCCAGCTGCCCACTGCGGCGGCGAGCATGGACGCGGTGCTGCTGGAGCACTTCCCCGGGGGCCTGGACGCCTTTCCTTCTCCCTACTTCGACGAGGACGACTTCTTCACTGACCAGTCTTCCCGGGACCCTCTGGAGGACGGCGATGAGCTGCTGGCTGACGAGCAGGCCGAGGTGGAGTTCCTTAGCCACCAGCTGCACGAGTATTGCTACCGCGACGGGGCGTGCCTGCTGCTGCAGCCCGCGCCCCCCGCCGCCCCGCTCGCGCTCGCCCCGCCGCCCTCTGGGGGCCCCGGTGAGCCAGAGGACGGCTGCGGCGGCGGCGGCGGCTACTGCTGCGAGGCGGGGGCGCCCCCCGGCGGCTTCCCCTACTCGCCCGGCTCGCCGCCCTCGTGCCTGGCATACCCGTGCGCTGGGGCGGCGGTACTTACGTCCCCCGGGGCGCCGCTGCGCGGCCTGAGCGGAGCGGCGGCGGCGGCGCGGCGGCGGCGGCGGGTGCGCTCCGAGGCGGAGCTGCAGCAGCTGCGCCAGGCGGCCAACGTGCGCGAGCGGCGGCGCATGCAGTCTATCAACGACGCCTTCGAGGGGCTGCGCTCGCACATCCCCACGCTGCCCTACGAGAAGCGCCTCTCCAAGGTGGACACGCTGCGCCTGGCCATCGGCTACATCAACTTCCTCAGCGAGCTCGTGCAGGCCGACCTGCCCTTGCGCGGCGGTGGCGCGGGCGGCTGCGGGGGCCCGGGTAGCGGCGGGCGTCTGGGCGGGGACAGCCCGGGTAGCCAGGCCCCGAAGGTCATCATCTGCCATCGGGGCACCCGTAAGTGCGTCCGCTTCCCAGCTCAGGGAGACGGGGACGGGCACTCGAAGGCTCCGGAGGGGCTGGAGGAGCTGACTGCCAAGCAGACAGACGGACCGACGGACTGTCAGTGGGCATGGGCAACCTTGAACTCGAGCTGGGGTTTTTCAGTTTTTTTTTTTTTTTTTTCCTGCCACTTTGACCGCGGCTTTCGAGGGTGCGCGTCCCCGCCAGACTTGCAGCTCCTGGGATTCCTGGGAGGTGATGGTGGGGCCTTGAAGTGTGGAGGAAGAGAGTGGTTCTGGTATAACCGGAGGACACCTGCTCAGTTGAGGTGCCCAGGAAAGGGTCCTAAAGGACTTGATGGGATCACTGGGAATGTGGTTGGAGATTCACAGTCTGTTTTCTCTTCTCACCTCTCCAGGGTCCCCCTCCCCCAGCGACCCGGATTATGGCCTCCCTCCGCTAGCAGGACACTCTCTCTCTTGGACTGATGAAAAGCAACTCAAGGAACAAAATATTATCCGAACAGCCAAAGTCTGGACCCCAGAGGACCCCAGAAAACTCAACAGCAAATCTTCCTTCAACAACATAGAAAACGAACCACCATTTGAGTTTGTGTCCTGAGAAGTCTCAGACTCAGCTGAGGATCTGATTATGTTTCTGTGCATATTGTACATGTAAATATCTATAATGTAAATGTAATTTAAGAATCAAATTTTTCTAATGGCAATCAACTGTTATTTATCTATTTATTCTGTTGAGTTGATGAAATCAATGATTTCTTTTTAAATATATAATTTATATAATTTATCCTGATTTTCTGAAAATATGCAATAGCCTATGATTTTCCTGAACTCTATGTTGCTGGGAGAACTCTGGCCAGAAAAGTCATGCTTATTTATTGCCAGATATGGTTTATTTCTAAGCGTTGTCAATAAATGCTATTTACGCCTTTTCCTGAAGGTTTTTGAGTACATGATTTGATAGATAATTGTTAGAAAGAATTAACTTAGTAAAAAATTAACCGAACCAGAGATTCAAAGTGTAGCTCTCCAGTAAGAAGCTACATTTCAGATTTAGCCTAAAGGTGGGTAAGTTAAAGGATTAGACTTACTCAACCTGCTGTGTTCTATGACAGAACTTCATCTAGGTCGCCTGCCCTACATAGCAGCTTTTGTCTGTATTTTTAGCCCACCTTCCATACACCCTGTGGGGCAAATATATCTTGGAGTATTTATTGTTCCCATTTTGCAGATGGGAACGGTAAGGCTCAGAGATGACATTTGATTTACTCAAGGTCACCTCCACCCTGTCTATTCCTGGTGTATAAAAGTGAGCGCATGGTGTACGGTGGGAGCAGGGGACTAGTGGGTTGGCTAAGGAAATGGGCCTTTCTGCTTCCGCCGGCTGGGAAAGGGGCTGCTTTTGAGCTGCCCTGTGACCAACCTTTTCATTAGCAACAGCATCAGGTACCTGGAACTCAGGAGTACTCCTTTCAAAGGAGATGGGACAGGCTGCAGTGCCAAAGCCTGAAGACCACTCGGAGGCCACTCAACAAAATCCAGGGTCTTTAAGGTAAGGTAGGAAGAAGCCGCTCGCTACCCCTGCCACCTTTGCAATAAGCTTACTTCCAAAACTGAGCTCGTTTTGCCTTCAACAGAACTTGGTCCTCCTCGGCCAGCAACCTGGGGAGGAGGCGAGCCTGGGGCGGGGGGCGCAGGGTAGCCCCCTAGCGAAGGGGAGAAGAGCGAGGGCGCGGCCAAGGCCGCTGAGCCAGAAAGCCAGGGAGTCCAGGCTTGGGTTTGTCGCCTCTGTGGCCACGAGCTTCTCCCGGGCTCTCGAGGCGTCCTCCCCTGCCCGCCGGAGCCGGGACGCGCGGCAGTGGACGGCGAGGCCCGGCGCGCGCGCAGATGGCGCTGGCACGAGCGCCTACTGGAAACGCGCTCCTTCGCGTCGCACCGCAGCCCCGCGCGGCGCAGGCCTGGCCCAGGCGGGCTGTGGCTCCGCGGTCCGCAGCGGCCTGGTCGGCAAAGGTGCACTTGCGGATAGCCCCTAAGATCCGCGGTCCTGCCGCAGGACAATTTGTTGGCAGCATGCTAATTGCTTTAGCCTAGTTTCAGACCCACCGAGGGGTTCCCCGCGCGCCGCGAGTGCCATGGAGCTCGTCCAAGAGCAATTAAAGCGAGGCCACGAGCCCGACCCCGCAGCGCGGCCTGGCCAGACACGCGGAGATTCTGGGTCGCGAGGCTCCCGGGAGCCCCTTAGCCGTGGACCCTCTCACCCCTTTTAAGCCTTCGCGCCCTCTCCCTCTCCTCCTCCTAAAAGAAGAGTTCACTTTGGAGACAGAATTTCAGGAGAGAAAATAATTCGATTTTGCCCTGTATTAGGGCCTCATTAAACACGAAAGTTGCTTTTGCACAAATGCTTTCATCAGGCATGTAATCTCATTACACTCATTAGAAAGTCAAATGTTAGGCTGACTTCAACTTAATTATAAGTTATGGAAGTATCGGACCGTTTCCTTCGGCTGTGTAGACCTGCATTTCTGTTGGATTGGGCAGTGTGGCACTCCGCAGTTAAAACACTGCAATCATTGTGAGGTGGCACCTTTTATTTTGTGTGCCACTTTTTTGCGATTCAATGCCTCACACAACCTTTAGTGCGGTGCAGATGAAGCGGAAGAACCGAGCTGAGCATGCAAAACACCAGGGTCTCTATCTTGTCACTCTCTGTCCTGACTTGGCAAGTCCCTTTAAGCACAACCTTCAAAGAGACTGACAGCTTCTTTTTATTTACTCATAATCCATTCATTCTAGTGTAGCAATTCTTTTTTTTTAAAAAAATGCAGCAGTAAAGGCAGAACAAACGTATCATTTCAGAGTCTTCTTTGGCGTCAGGGAGGCCTGAACTGCGCTGGGTGCAGGGGCTGCCCTCCTTGTGGCAGTGCCAGGCTGGAGAGCCTCTGGCCCTGGGCATCTCTGGCCAGCAAATACAGCCTGGCACTGGAAGGATCATGTGAGGGCAGTTTGAGTGACAGGTATTCAATGGTCCTCCTAAGTCCACACTTTTC
>NW_022436993.1:5276096-5306096 GCF_009761245.1 Sapajus apella | reverse complement strand
ATACTTTGAAATATATCATTGTCATCCAGAGTTGTTTGATAGATTATCTGCAGGCACACAGCCTTTTCAAGGTCAAGTTGAAGATTCTTGTTTGCTGTTTAACTGGGTTGTTTCAAAACTCAGAACAATGCCTGCCTGTTAAATTTTCACTTGTTCTCATGGGGCGTTCGAAAGCAAGTTTTCCTATTGACCAGGTCTCCGGACATTTCATCCTCTTGAGCTAAATTCAGCAAACAAGGCTTAGGAATGAAATCAACAGGAGAAGAAATGAGATTTAACCTTAGTATTTGCAAATGCCAGAGAGATAAAGTTGTCTTTCATAACTGCTCAAAGTGTGTACTAATTTTTATCTGCATGTTGCAGGCTGATTATAGACACATGCCTCTCGACTTTCTGACTTTATTCCAGTGGGAAGCTGTGAACACACTCCCCTAAAGCAGAAAGGCAAAGAAACTGTGGCCACTCTTATTTTTGCCACGGCATAACCTGTTGTTCTAAAGGCATTTTTAAATAAAGTCAGCTTCTAAGTCATCATGTTTTACGGACATGCTTATTTCTATTTTCAGTGGAAAGACTGGCTTCACAGTTTTCCCTATATCTGCGATGATTGATTTTTTTTTATTCAAGTAACTTTTATTTACCTTGCAATAATGTTCTGGACCAATGTGATAAATTACAGATATGCAAATTTCTTTTAATGGTGTTGTAAGTGTGTCTAGCTGGAGCTGAATAACTCCTTGCAAGTCAGTCTGTGCGCGCTCAGGACCCCAGGGAGCTGATCAAAGCACCCATTCTCTTTCATCCCCAGTATTCTCCTCCAAACTATTTCGATACAATATGTTTCCATGATGCACTTAATGTGCTAGGGACATAGAACTCATTACAACCTAGCTAGTTCTGCGGACCTCTTTGTTCCGCGGCAGAAAGTCAAAGAAAAAAGGAAAAGCGCTGCCAGTTGCCAGCTTTCTGAAATGCTAAAGCATGCGTCATTTTTCACCAGGTCTCGTCTTGATATCCTCAAAAGACAAACTATGAAACTGGCCTCAGCCCTTTCTGGCATTAATTACACTGCTGTCCAGCCGATCTGTTTTTCCTATTATATGCATTTCTCAGCAGGGATTTTTTTTTTTTTTGCAAGACTAATGCAGCTGCAAGTTAAACTATGAATGCATTTTCATCACTATGGAAAAAAATAAGTTAAAAGGCTGAAAAACATACAGCAAAACTTTTGAAGGACTTCTGATGGACAACAGATTTAGGGCTGGACCTGGGTGGTTTGTAATTTCTCCCAACCTGAAATTGGCTGAGAGCCTCGGAAATTTCCAATACATCTACGGTTCTGTGGAGACCTTTATTATGCCATTTGAAACTCTGGTTTGGTACCCAGGTAAATCTTGCAGTTTAAAGTTTCTATTAAAGTTTTGAAATGAAGCAGTTTGATATTGCACCCAACCAGGAGGCTGCTTCCAAGGAATTTCTGTCCAGGGTGATGGCACAGAGAATATAAATTTTATTTCATTTCCTCTGTTTCTTGTAGGGTTGATTGGTTGGTGGAAATGGCTGGCAGCCAGTTCTGGGAAAGATTCCAGACCTGACTCCGATTAACCCTCTCTGGTGAAACTCTGCTGGAAACCAACTCACCAGCAATTGCCATTAATCTACTTACTAATTAAGCCAATTCATTTCTAAAGGAGAAAAATTCCTTTCTTTAGCCAAACTGATGGGAGGAAATTTGAAAGAAGCGCCAAACTGTGTAACTGTAATTCAGCCAAGGACTGCTAAAACAAGGTGTTGATATATAGCAGCAGATTTAAAACAAGTTTCTAGGGCAACACTCCTTTGGAGACAGCGGCATATAGTGCATAGTAGATGAAGCTGGAATAATGCTGCACAGCGCTATGCCACCCCGTGCACTTGTGCCGAAAATAACACATCTCTCTCCATTTAAATCTTGTTCCTTTTACGCACAAATAAATAGCCTCTCCAGCTTTCTTTTGGACTAAAGTGTATCCGCGTTATGTGACAACTACCACAAATATATTTCTTGACACTTAATAAATAACTTTAGAATTCTGTAATCCGGAGCCTACGATTCAGATACAGGCTCTTAAGGCCTTACTGGTAGTTAGGGGAATAGGAAGAACCAAGTTGGACATTACGCGTGGAGGAAAAGCAAATCGGCCTTTTGATAAATGGTGCCTGGCATTCCAGCAGAATCTTGGTTTGCATACTTACCAGGAAGCAAAACTCCAGAGTTTCCCTACTTACTAAAGAATTGTTGACAGCCTTTAAGATGTGGCTAGGTTCCCTGTGCCAGGGTAAGAATGAATCTTCCTTGAGGAAATGTACAGTCTCCCTCTAGTCTTTATGACTCTCCTTCATGGGGAATAGTTATTGGGTGAGGAGACATCAAATCACTTTGACTTTTTTGGTATATGAAGACTAGATGATTTAGAGAGGGAGTCAAACAAGTTGAGTGCCTCAAACTTTTTAATTAACGTCTGCTCCTTCCCTTAGATGCTCGAGTCTGGGGAGCACCCGAATGAAGGTGGTCGCCATGCAGGGTCAGTGCGCCCCACCCACCCAGCACGAGCCAGCACTTTCCTTCAGGGCGTGGAAAGGAGCGCACGCAAGACACGCATTGAAGTCTATTCGAGCTCAGTGTTGGTTAGTGTACATAATCCGGAGAGATTAAACAATTAGTTTAGCAAATATTTGGAGATAGTATCCTTTGCAAGGGAGGCATCTTACACCAGGATGGCAGAGGCTGCTCTTTCTGTGGCCCCGTCTGTGCAGCCCAAGCTTCTGCCCAGTTAATCAGTAGTCGCCGGGCTGCTCTGGTTCGTGGATAGCTTCTCCAAGGGCTCTTCTTTTGGGGATTCCAACGTTTCTAAATGTGAAGAAAGATGGACAGACACAAACTGTGTTTTACTTACTATACACAAACCACTCCCCACTTTCCCCCCTGTAGCATTTGCATCAGTTTAGTGGGTCCTCCCAGGCCTGGCCCTAGCTGGGAGCGTCTTCAGGAACCTGGAAGAGAGCTGGTGAGGGAAGTAGGGCAGGCAGGCAGATTATCCTTGGCCTTCCAAACAGCGTGTGCCGGCCAGGCTTTGCTCTGAGACAGTCTGGGGCTCTCCAGCAGCTCTAGACTGCAGGAATGGTCTTAGGTGCCCATGATAAAGGCCCGTACCCAACATTCTGCTGAAGCCATTGTAAGAGAATAAAAACAGTGGGAAGAGTTGTCTGTGATTGGGTCCAGGGATTTAATTTTTCCAAGATTTAAATTTCCATTTGCTTTGCAGTGTTTCTTCCATGTGAAATAGAAAATTATGAATGAGAAGGAAAGAAAACCACATTGGCCCTGGGCTCTGAAACTGGGGAATGGGAAGATGTCCCCCGCCCCCAACTCAACTTTGGACTCTCTGCCCTGTGGGGAGGAACATTTACCTGGTGTGTAAATTGTGAGGAAAGCGCTGGGGGTCTGAGACAGGAAAGCCACAACATGGGATGCGATGTTCCAGCTTTGAAGGGGAACAAAGGCCCTGGGCTAATCCCAGTGAAAGCCGGGAGCGTGGAGAAGGCAACAAAGCCTTGCAGCCTGCGGTCACCGGTAGGTGTCAATGTGGACACTCACAGCCGGGGCAGTGGGAGAGGGGAACACACAGGAGCCAGGCTGTCATTCCAAGGCTTAACATGAACAAAGATAAAAACGTGACAACCTCGGCTTTCAACGCTTGGGAGGTTCAAAGTGGAGTGCTCCAGAGTCTATCTGGGTCAAGTCTTTTTTGCAGAAAGGCCTTTCTTTTTCTAGTCGAGTATCAAACAGGGAAGCCCCAAGGGCCTTTTCCCAAGGTAACTTTCCTTACGCAAAGCTTTCTTTAAAGTAATGTCCAATGCTACACACTGCCTTAGGTAAAGATACGGAGCTCGGAGCTCGTGAGATGGCTGGAAATCGTGTTAAGCGCATCGTTTCCCACCCCAGAAACTCCAGGAGGCTGCATTCAGCCCTTGCGAACTTGAACAGGCTACCTAAACTTTTTAGATAAGCTTTATGTATTCTTTTGTACATTTAATGAAATGAAATTTCCTTGTATAAAGCTATGCATACATGTAGGTGAGTTGATGGGTTCCATAATTTAGAAAAGTATTCATCTTACAAAGAAGTTTGGTAGTACAATGTTGAAGGAATAGTGGAAACTTGCTAGAGTTAAGTGTGCTTGAGATTTTACTCGATTACAAATCAGCAGACAAGGAATTTACCAACGAATAAATGTTCTTTATAATCTGGGAAAGAGAATTAAGAATCATCTACTAATACAACTCATTAACAAAGATAGTCTTAGAAAATCAATAAATGGACATAACAAATTATGTTTATATGAAAAACTCAAGAGACATTGTTTTCTTAAATTCTACCACTAACACTAAAATACAAGTTAAAAAAATAATAATGTAATAAAATTCTGATTTTCTTTAGTTGAAGTAAGTCTCCTAAATAATAAAAAAAGGATGTAACTATCCTTAAAAGACTAATGACATTTCACAGGTAATGCAATTTAGAAAGAAACACTTCCATGTTTTCTTTTCCAACAATGTGCATTTTTGTAAACTGCTATAAATTGCAATTCAAAAGCACTGATCTCGCCATCCCCAATCATTTTTTATACTGATCAAATGAATGCAGATACTCCCATTTGGGAGGGGCAACATGACATTTCACTTGGCAGTTCTAAACAGGTCACAGACCTTTCACAGACCCTAAGGCAGTGGGAGGGAGCTCTTTACTAAACCGTGTAACCAAATCAAACCAATGGTTACCCCTTTTCAAAACCAATGGAATGGTTTGCACAATGCTATTCACATAGCAGTACAGAAACTGAAAGGATGGTCATCCAATGGAAATTTCTTTCCTTTTGTTTAAACTTGCAGAGCTCAAAAAGTAATACTTGAGGGAAAACAATTACATGTGCTATAATAAAAATAATAAACAATACACATGCATTTTTGTTGGCACCACAGGGCTCAGCTGTAACTGTCCATTTGTATGTATATATATGCACATGTACGTATGTATATGCATGTATATTTATTGAAGATGTTGCTTTGTTTGAAACCTTCCGCACAAAGACACGACAATGCTGCCCTGGAGATGACCTATTGCTTTCAAGTTGCTTGAACACATCAGAATTTCCATTGTTAGGGTTGATTAATTGAAACTGATAAGTTACCATGAATAAAGATTGCTTTTCTGTTTAATGTGGTGGGCCTGATTTGGTAAATGCCTCATTCATGTAGCTTTGCAGTGCAGCATATGGGTAAAAGTCATTCAGTATCACAAACATATACAATTTATTATGCTTGTACAGGCATAGCCAAAAGGCCTTTCTATTTTAATGACAAAGTTTCAATAAAAAATTTCATTTAAAGAGTCACCAGTTACATGAAGTATAAGGCATTTACCTAATTTGGTAAATGCCTCATTCATGTAGCTTTGCAGTGCAGCATATGGGTGAAAGTCATGCAGTATCACAAACATATACAATTTATTATGCTTGTACAGGCAAGCCAAAAGGCCTTTCAATTTTAATGACAAAGTTTCGATAAAAAATTTCATTTAAGGAGTCACTAGTTATGTGATTTTGTAATTTATTCTTAGAGTTTCCAGTTCTGACTTTCTGTGGATAATTGAAAATATATAATATTTTAATATGGTTTTAAAAGGATGTGTATATCCAAGTTATGCCTTAGCATTAGTCATTGAAAATAAAGCAGAAGCTATCTTAAATGTTAGCAGACATACATGAAGAGGAAGCACTGTCATCTGATGCCACTTCTGTGCCATACTCTTGATAAAGCTACTGTAAACATTTCATTGCGAGGCCAATTATAGCTCACACTGCCCAGTTTACAAGAAAATGCAAAGGAGCTCATCTGGTGAATAACATGCCAACTTCGTAAAGGCTTTTTTTGGGGGTTTTGTTTTAATGAATGAAGTCAGAAGACATAAAAAAAATACCATTGGATATATTCATGTTTTTCACAATTTAATTGCTGTGAACTTCCTTTACTGGAAAGCTGATGTCACTTTTAAAAGTGTTAACTAAATTTAAAATGATCACAAATATTTACCAATAAAGGGAAGGTTGCTCATTTTTTGTAATGATGCTGTACAAAAGCTTTTATTTTTTGCCTTTTTCATTTAGGTTGCTCAGGTAATAATGAAAAATATGAAAGACATGCTAAGGAACTAAAGAATCGACTGTACTAAACCATCAAAGAGATAGTTACCGTATTCAGCCTTTAATGTCTCATCAAATAAATTCTCTGGTCATTCATGTCCATGAAACAGTTCAAGTTCATCCAACATTTCTCAATTAAATTAGATGGGTGATCTCAGCTCAGCCCTTCTGGAGAGTAATAAACCACATCGGTCACAGCTGACCACAGCTAGTATGTGCTTTATAAAGAGCTGGATGTCCATTGGAAAGCTAATCAGTACACCGGCACTTGTAAAATTCCCTCCTGCATTTTGAAGTGATAATCTGTATCTAATTTTTAAAGAAAAATTTACTCTCCTTTCACTCTTCTGAGGCCAATTTCTTTTCTGGACCTGAATAGAGATCGTTGGTGAAATGGTACCAAATAGCTTCGGTATGTGTACAACAAAAACCCACCTCTTTGTAGAACATAACAAATTATGCAATGTTCACAGATGCGCTTCACATTGTGCCTTTGTGAGAAAATGAAGGCCCAACTCTATTCCCCACCCCCCTCTTTATGAAAGACCAGGCTGCCAATGCAATCTGTTCTAATCCTAGAAAAAAATAAACACTCTTCATATGGAAACTTTAGGTAGTTGTCTCTAAAATGATTTTCATTTGAACGTTTGGTCTCTGCAATTTTTGCATGTATGAATTTGAAGTTACAAGCAGCTATTTTTTCCTATGAACAGGTGAACAACTTGGAGCCTAAGGAATTGAAATGTTAAATGCTCCTGTAACTCACCTGTAACTCACCTTGACATCTGCATATTTAGTGAAAATGCTGTTATCAGTTTCATGCTTAAATGTGTAGGTTCCCAAAGAAATGCAGTAATATTTCAGTCACAGTTTTAAAAACATACACACTGAAAATATTTAAAATTTTGTTTCTGACTCTTGGTTTCTGATTCTTATGGAAAAAGTGGCTATTAATATGTAATTCTGAATAACAAGGTAGCAATTTTTGCAGAAATGGTGAAGAATGCAGAGAGACCTCCTGAGGCCCACCTTGCCTTCTGGGACCTCCACAAATCCTTGTCTTTTACAGAATGTGCTAGTTATTGAGTGACTGTCTTAGAACATAAATTCCAGTCACTAAGAAAAATTTCTGTATCTTCAGTGCCTTGCCTAGGGCTTTGCTTAGGTATTCATAAAGACTGTGGAACAAATGAGTGAATGAATTAACGAAGAGAAGGTAACACCCAGAAGGCTAAGTAGTGTGTTCCACTTGTTATCCACAACCTTTGCAGTTCCTTCTCATGTTGACTCTGGTCTTGGCCATGTGACTTGCTTTGGCTAATGGGCTAAGAGCAAATGTGGCCCCAGTAGAGACTTGAACAATCCTTGTGCATTGAAATCCGCTCTCTCCTGCTGCTCTGGAGAACCCTGAGACCTCCATGAAAGCAAGCCTGGCTTAGCCTACTTGATTATGAGAGACATGAGGTCTGGTTACCCCTGTTACCCCAGCAGACAGCCAGCATAAAACCATCAATGACCAGCTAAACAAAGTAGCTCAGTGAGACCAGGCAGAAGACCCACCACCTAGACAAAGGCCTGTGTGTAGGCACAGGTGCAGGGAACGGCATGAAACAGCAGGGAACTGCAAGTCATTTGTGACCACTAGGTTAGAGAGCTCACATAAGGGAGAGGCAGGGGTTATGAATGGTCTCGTAGGCTAAACTGAAGAAGTTGATTTTATCTTGAAAGCCATAGAGATCTGCTGAAGGATTCAACAGGGGAATAACAAAGTGTGAAAAAGCGAAGCAAAATATGAAATCCTTAGCAACCTCAACATTTAAGACACAGAGCAGGAGCAGAAATGAGCAACCAGGGGAGACTGAGAAGGGCGCTCTCAGAAGGAAGAGGAGGAGAACGAGGACAGGCTGGTGTCTTAGAAGTCAAGAGGGGAGCTTTTCGAGGATTAAGGTGAAGGATACAATGTTTCAGTTATCTGAGACAAATAAATTCTGAAGATCTAATGTACAGCAGAGTAACTATAGTTAACAACACTGTATTGTATACTTGAAATTTATCACAAAAGGAGGAGGAGGAAGAGGAGAAGGATGAAGGAAGAAATGAGGGAGAGGAAGAAAATGGTGAAATGATAAATATGTCAATTAGCTTGATTGTGGCGATCATTTCGCTTAAGTGTATATAATTTTTATTTGTCAATTATATTTTAATTTTTTTATTATTATACTTTAAGTTCTGGGGTACATGTGCAGAATGTGCAGGTTTGTTACATAGGTATACACGTGCCATGGTGGTCTGCTGCACCCATCAACCCGTCATCTACATTAGGTGTGTTTCCTAATGCTATCCCTCCCCTAGGCACCACCTGATGGGCTCCCTGTGTCCATGTGTTCTCATTGTTCAACTCCCACTTATGAGTGAGAACATGCGGTGCTTGGTTTTCTGTTCCTGTTTTAAGTTTGCTGAGACTGATGGTTTCCAGCTTCATCCATGTCCCTGCAAAGGACATGAACTCATCCTTTTTTATGGCTGCATAATATTCCATAATGTATACGTACCACATTTTCTTTATCCAGTCTATCAAAAGGCATTTCAGTTGGTTCCAAGTCTTTGCTATTGTGAATAGTGCTGCAGTAAACATACTTGTGCATGTGCCTTTATAGTAGAATGATTTATAATCCTTTGGGTATATACCCAGTAATGGGATTACTAAGTTAAATAGTATTCTGGTTGCAGATCCTTGAGGAATCACCACACTGTCTTCCACAATGACTGAACTAATTTACACTCCCACCAACGGTATAAAAGCATTCCTATTTCTCCACATCCTCTCCAGCATCTGTTGTCTCCTGACTTTCTAAAGATCACCATTCTAACTGATGTGAGATGGCATCTCATTGTGGTTTTGATTTGCATTTCTCTAATGACCAGTGATGATGAGCTTTTTTTCATGTTTGTTGGCCTGTCAATTATATTTCAATAATGCTATTTGAAAAAAACTAAAAAACAAACCAGGTGCAGTGGCTCAGGCCTGTAATCTCAGCACTATGGGAGGCCAAGGTATGTGGATCACGTGAGCTCAGGAGTTTGAGACCAGCCTGGGCAACATGGCAAAACCCTGTCACTCCAAAAAATATAAATACTGGCTGAGCATGGTGGCACATGCCTGTAGTCCCAGGTACTTGGGAGGCTGAAGTGAGAGGATCGCTTTAGCCTAGGAGGTGGAGGTTGCAGTGAGTGGAGATTGTGGCATCGCATTCCAGCTTGGGTGATAGAGCCAGACCTTATCTAAAAAAAAAAAAAGAAAAGAAAAGGAAAACAGGAATTAAGGAATGCTTAGCAGTAACAAAATCCTGGGGTGAGGTCAAGTGGGATGGGGACTGGAAATTGTATTTGGCATTTGCTGGATTCTGGTGACCTGGTGGATGGCAGTGCCAGACAGCAGTGAAGGCAGGAGAAAAGTGGAGGAAACTAGAGCCAGAAAAGGGGAGGAAACAGGTTCCAATTTCTCTCAGGAGGGCTCACATCAAAGGGAAGGAGGAGCAGAGGGCAGCCGCTTCCAGAGGAAGCGAAGGAGAGAGTAGGAAAAAGAGGCATGGGCATGCTTATAGGAAGAGAGGACTGGGGCACGGTGGTGTTCTCCAGGACAAATAGGGATATTGCGAGACCATAACATAAGTTCATGAAATCAGGAGTCTAAACGGAGTTAACTTCACACTCAGTTTTCTTTTCAGAGTCTCACCCTCTCACCCAGCCTAGAGTGCAGTGGCATGGTCTCAACTCACTGCAATCTCCAACACCTGGGTTCAAGTGATCCTCCCACCTCAGCCTCCCAAGTAGCTGGAACAACAGACACCTGCCACCACTCCCAGCTAATTTTTGTATTTTTAGTAGAGACAGGGTTTTGTCATGTTGGCCAGGCTGGTTTTGAACTCCGGGCCTCAAGTGATCCATCCACTTCAGTCTCCCAAAGTGCTGGGATTATAGATGTGAGTCACCATGCCTGGCCTCAGACTCAGTTTTATCAAACATGTACAGGTCACTTGCTAACTTCCAGGAAAGTGGCAGGCACACTTATACACAAGCCTTATCCAATTTGATTCCTTAATGCTAGAACATAGGTCGAAGCTTGAAAGAGGTAGCTTTCTAACTGACCAAGGGAACATATCTCTTGTATGGTGGGCACTGAATGGCAGAACTCCTTACCCTAAGTCTTAATACAGACTGAAAACATACAGCCACTGAACACATCTGGAATAGCGGGTATCCGGTTATTTAATGTCATGTCATGTAAGTTATTAAATTGCTACCTTGTATTTGCTTGCTAGGGCTGCCATAACAAAGTAGCACAAACTGGGTGGCTGAAACCAACAGAAATGAATTGTCTCACGGTTCTGGAGGCTGAAAGTTCAAAATCAAGGTGTCCAAAATCAGTAAGGCTATGCTCTCCCCACGAGAGCCTGGGTGGAATCCTTCCTTGCCTCCTTCTAGCTTCAGGCCGTGGCCATCAATCCTTGTCATTCCTTGGCTTGTGGTTGCATCACTTCAATCTCTGTCATCGCATGGTGTCTCTCTGTGTGTCTCTGCCTTCACAGCATCTTCCTTTTGTGATACCAGTTATACCGAATTGAGTCTACCTGGAAGACCACTGCTTAATAACATCTGCAGAGACTCTATTTTTAAATAAGATTACATTCACAGGAGCCTGGAGTTAAAGTCTCAACATATTTTTGTGAGGCAGGGTGTGTGGCATCACAATTCAACCTGTAACATATGCTTTTCCAGAAAAGGCAACTTACTGTCTAGGTCACAGACAGGATACACAAGGAAAAGACTTTTACGAAGGTGCAACAGAGACTTAAAAAAAATGGCAGACTTAAGGTATGCTTTCGATACATGGGATAACAATAACTGTGCAGCTGTTTACAAAGGGAAAGTGTTCTTAAAATAGATAATAAGGTGGAAATCAAATGAAGCTTCTTTCATCCGGAACATGAAGAGAACTGAATTGAACACACAGGATATTTTTGGTGGGGGAAGAAGACAGAACAATGGTAGAGTGAGTTCATGACTCAGGACTCCATATGGGCCTGATAGATAAAATTTAAAAAGAAAACAAAAAGACATACTGGGAAAAACAAGGTAAACATGTCTCTGGTAATGAAACGTGAAGTAACAAGCCAGCCTGTTAGGAATTGAATTGTGTCTCCCCCAAAGATGCTGAAGTCCTAACCTCCAGTACCTATAAATGTGAGCTTATTTAGAAATAGGATCTTTGCAAATGATCAAGTTAAGATGAGGTCATTAGGGTGGGCCTTAATCTAATTATGTCCGTGTCCTTATAAAAGGAAGAAATTTGAATACAGAGGTGTAGGTAGAGGGAAAGCAGTGTGAAGACACAGGGAGAATGTCGTCTACAAGTAAAGAACACTCAGGGCTACCAGAAGCTAGGAGACAGTCAGGGAACGATTCTCCCCCACAGTCCTCAGAATAAACCAACCTTACCTTGATTTCAGACTTCCAGCCTCTAGAACTGTGAGAATATTAATTTCTGTGGTTTAAGCCACCTGGTTTGTGGTAATTTGCATGGCAGCCTTAGCAAAGGAATACATAGCCCAAACCACAGGTCTCTTGTTTCAGCTGCAGAAACTCATCCTGATGGTCAAGAATAAAGCTCGTATTTGGTAACGGAAGCTAAATGTGCTTCATGCTGGGTGGAAGAACAAATTCACTTCTAGAAGGCAGAAGCTTTAATGAAAGGAAGCTGAAAAACAACAACAACAACAGTTTTTAACCTGGGCTATGGCATTGTAGAAAGCTACGAGCCTAAGAAGGTTAGAGGGCACAAACTCACTTTGTGCAGAGGAACTGAGCTAAACCACCTGCTGGCTTGGAGTCTTCAGGGCCCTTCATGTCACAGCAAAGTAGGTGCCCCCAAACTTATAAGAACTGGCTGTAAACTGGGAGTGAGAGAGGTACAAGAAGCAGCCACAGAACTATACTCAGGAAATTCTGTATTCAGAGAGATTAAAAACTTGAGCATGCAAACCTAAGTTCCAAAATAAACAAAGGAGAGAATGCTAGGCAAGACAAAAGCAAGAGAAGCAGATGTGAATTCACTCCAGACAAGTGGAGGAAACAGTCTGATAAAGATTTTACAATTTACGTTTAGTATGTTCGACAAATTCATGCTTAATGATAATTATCATTAAAAAAAGAAAAATAAGTTATGATACAAGATAGGCCAGAATAAAACAAGAACAGTGGCTTTGAAAAAGAACCAATTAAAATTTTTGGAAACAAAGGAGTCACTAAAATGACACAGTAAAACATGGGATAAATTGGCATAGCTAAAGAGAGAATTAGAAAGTTGGAAGGTACTATTGAAGAATTCACCCACATGTACAACAACAGCAAAGAAAACTAGAAAATGTAGATTAGAGGCATGGAGAATAGATTGAGAGGTGCTTCAGAAGAAATAAGCATAGAAAATGTACAAATAATATTTGAAAGGGTAGTAACTGAGAAATTTATAGAAGTAAAGAAATACATGAATCATCAGATCCAAATTTTACTGTGAATATTGATAAAGATAAATACATCATTGAATACAATGAATATCATAAAGAAAACATTAACTACAAATGATTGAAAAATTGACACCAGATTTCTTATAACCCTAAGTAGGGGCTTAAAGGTGATGATACAATAAGAAAATGTAAAGGGAGGAATGACTGCAAACCTAGAATTTCATGCCTTGCTAAATTACTATCAAGAGTGAGGTAAAAATTAAAGCAAACAGAATTTACCAGCAATAGGCCTGCACAAAGCGAATTATTGAAGTAAAGATACTTCTAAACATACACATATACTAAAACATGCACGTGTATAAACAGGTACACTAAAAGAAAAGAAACACAGCTTTTAGCTTTCAAATCAGCATGGGGAAACCAAAATACAGAAAATGTTATCTATCTAAAGGAAAGCAAGAAGGAATAGAAAGCAAAGCAAAATATCAGAAAATACAAAGACAAGGTAACAGAAATAAGTCCAAATGTATCAATAATCACAATGGTAAACAACAAATTTACCTGTTAAAAAGTAGATATTATCAAAGAGAACTAGAAAGAAAAAAGGTACCATTTTAAGTTGCTTAAAAAAGAAGAATCCAATATAATCATAAAAATGTTGAAAAATAAAAAGATACAATGCAAATATTACTAATATGAAAGCTATTATAATGTTATTGATATAAGATACAATAGAATTTAAGATGTCAAAGAATTATCAGGGCTGAAGAGGCCAGTGCATGCAACAATCCACCAAGAAAAAAATGTATAAATTAGGAAGCATTTAACACAGATTTAAAATGCCTAACAAAAAATGGACAGAATTACTAAGAGAAACTGATCAATTTCAGTCATAGTGAGATACTGTTATATTCCTCTTTCAGAAAACATAAGAAAGAGATTAGGCATACAATAAATTAGAAGAATATAGGATGTCTGAACTACCAAATTAGTAAGATGAGCTAATGGAAAGGTTACAAGGAAATTAGGAGTCGTTAATTAAAGGTAAAGGAAACTCAACAAAGCATATTTAAAAATCTCATGTTTTAAAGAGACAACCATGATGTAGCCAGGCATGGTGGTGCACTACTTCGGAGGACGAGGCAGGGGAATCGCTTGAACCGGGAGGCGGAGGTTGCAGTGAGTCAAGATTGCGCCACTGCACTCCAGCCTGGTGACAGAGCAAGACTCTATCTCAAAAAAAAAAAAAGAGACAACCATGATGGAATAAAATATTTAGAGCCAAGCAACAGTTAAAGTACTGTCAAAAGTTATGGGATACAACTAAAACATTTTTAGAGTCATAAATGCATTTATTAATATATAATAAAAATGAAAAAAATGAGTAAGCTAGAGGAAAAAACAGAAGTATCTTTTAAAAATAGAAGAAAATAGTAGAGAAACACATAAATCTGACAACCAAAAACAGTAGAGCAAATTAATAAACCAAAAATTAGTACTTTAAAACAGACTAAAAATTATAGAACAGTTTGACAGGAGTAAGAACAAACACATGGTAAATATATACAACAACATCAGGGAGAGGCTGAGTGCAGTGGCTCATGCCTATGATCCCAGCACTTTGGGAGGCTGAGGTGGGTGCATCACCTGATATCAGGAGTTCGAGACCAGCCTGGACAACATGGCGAAACACTGTCTCTACTAAAAATACAAAAATTAGCCAGGCATGGTGGCACTCAAGTGTAATCCCAGGTACTCAGGAGGCTGAGGCCAGAGAGTCATTTGAATCTGGGAGGTGGAGGTTGCAGTGAGCTGAGATCACATAATTGCACTCCAGCCTGGGTGACAGAGCAAGACCCTGTCTCAAAAAAAAGTAAACATCTGGGGCAGAAAAGGGGCATAATTACAGACATTTTAAAATTAATAGGAGAATACAAAGAACAAGTTTATTTCAATGTATTTGAAAACCTAGATCAAATGGATTGTTTAAAAAAAAGTCACTGCAATTGACTCAATAAAACATAGAACAGCTATTAAAGTAATTTGTATTAGAAAATCTCTCCCACCTTCACAAAGGACACTAGATCCAGTTTGACAGATTTTTCACACCATCAAAGAAGAGATACCTATTTTATACTAACTTTAATTGTCTGAAAAAAGAGGTAGAAGAAGCTAATCCTTCCTACTGAGTTGAGTATAGCCTTTATATCCAAACTAGATGATGATAATTTAGGAAAAAATTATAGACCAAACTCAGAAAGCAAATTATAAATAAATTACCAGAAAATTAAAATTATCTATGAACACAAAAGTTAAGAAATATAATTCAACATGAGAAAATTTGTTAACATATTTCAACATTAACAATCAAAGGAGAAAGATCACAATAATTAGCTTAATAGGTAAATGGGAAAACCAGGTATAACTTAGCCATCAATTTGTCATAAAAACTTTTAGCACCTGCTATGGAAGAGGACTTTAGTGACTTGAGAAAAATAGCTATGACAGACTTACAATATAGCATCAAACTTCACAGTAACACTTTGGAAATTATCCTCTTAGAGACAGAAACCAGAAAAGGGTGCCACTGACTGCTCTGTGGCAATACTGGAAATCCTAGCCAGTGCGTTAAGAAAGGAAACAAATAAAAAAGAAGTACATATGAGAGACAAGTCTTGAGTCTCACTGGAAAGAAAGAGGTGGAGGGGAAGTCAGGCGAAAGGAGAGAAGTTTACCAGAAGTTGGCAGAGGGAGTGCAAAGAAATAGAGAATGCACAAGGCAATTGAGCAGAGCTGTCCCCCAGCCCCACCACCAACTCCCAGGCCTCCCAAGTTCTAGTCTCTGGTCTCCGCCACCAGTTAAATTCTCTCTAGGTGTCTCCATTTAAAATGGTGAATTACTCCTTCGATGAAGATCTGGAAGAGCTGTGTCCCGTATGCGGAGATAAAGTGTCTGGGAACCATTATGGGCTCCTCACCCGTGAAAGCTGCAAGGGATTTTTTAAGTGAACAGTTCAAAATAATAAAAGGTACACATGGATAGAAAACCAGAACTACCAAGTTGACAAAACACAGAGAAAGCACTGTCCTTACTGTTATTTTCAAAATGTCTAAGTGTTGGAATGAAGCTAGAAGCTGTAAGGGCCGACCAAATGCGTGGAGGAAGGAGTGAGTTTGGGCCAATGTCTAAGACAGACAGGGCCCTGAAGCAACAGAAAAAAGCCCTCATCTGATCCAATGGACTTTAGCTAGAAGCCGTGTCTCAGACGATCCAAGCTATTACCTCTGACCTGACCATTTCCTCTGCAATTCAAAACATCCATTCTGCCTCCAAAGGCCTACCTGTGAATCATGCTGTCTTGCCTCCTACAGACTAGACAGAACTTCCTTTGTAACATCCCCCATTAGCATGACAATGCCCCCTCACGGCAGCCTGCAAGGTTACCAAACATATGGCCACTTTCCTAGCTGGGCCATCAAGTCTGAGTACCAGACCCCTATACCAGCTCACCCTAGTCCATAATGGGCTATTCATATATGGATAGTTACCAGACAAGCTCTCCAGCAAGCATCCCACATCTGATACTGGAAGTCTTGAAGTGTGAGCCAGATGAGCCTCAAGTCCAGGCTAAAATCATGGCCTATTTGTAGCAAGAGCAGGCTAACCAAAGCAAGCATGAGTATCCTTGGGCTTATGTGCAAAATGGCAGATCAAACTCGTTCTCCGTTGTTGAGTGGGCCAGGAGTAGTATCTCCTTCAGAGAACTTAAGGTTGATAACCAAATGAAGCTGCTTCAGAACTGCTGGAGTGAGCTCTTAATCCTCGACCGCATTTACTGACAAGTGGTACATGGAAAGGAAGGACCCATCTTCTTCTATGATAGCATCACAAGCTGGGGCCACCCTCAACAACCTCATGAGTCATGCACAGGAGTTAGTGGCAAAACTTCGTTCTCTCCAGTTTGATCAACGAGAGTTTGTATGTCTGAAATTCTTGGTGCTCTTTAGTTTAGATGTCAAAAACCTTGAAAACTTCCAGCTGGTAGAAGATGTCCGGGAACAAGTCAACGCGGCCCTGCTGGACAACACAACGTGCAACTACCCGCAACAGACAGAAATTTGGACAGCTACTTCTTGGACTACCTGAAATCTGGGCCATCAGCCTGCAGGCCGAAGAATACCTCTACTACAAGCACTGAATGGGGATGTGCCCTGTAATAGCCTTCTCACTGAAATGTTGCATGTAAAAAGAGCGTAAGTTAGTTACAACCTCTAGGAGCTCTGCTTTCAAAACAAAAAGACACTGGGGGGAGTGGAAGGGGAAGAAGAACAGGAAGAAAAAAGTACTCTGAACTGCTCCAAGCAACATTAATTAAAAACTTGGTTTAAAGACACTGGATTTAAAAAGGCATAATAATCAAATACTTAACAGCAAATAAATGACGTAGCAGGGTATTTGTATTGCAAGCTGTGAATCAAAGGCTTCACATCCCCAGAGGATTCCATATAAAAGACACTGAAATGGAGTGGATTGAACTCACAGGTGGATACCAACACGGTCAGAATAAAAATGGACAGAACAATTCTTGTATATTTAAACTGATCTCTGCTATGAGGAAACTTAGGAACTAATCTTATTAACTAGGCTTATACAGAAGGGGATTTGAGCTTACAGGATTCCTCCACGGTAAAGCTGAACTGAAACAATTCTCAAGAATGTGTCAGCTGAGCCTACAATAGCCCCTCCCTCTTCCTCTGAAGGCCCCAGCACTTCTGCCCTGTGGTCGCCGAATCTGTACTAAGGACCTGTGTTCAGCCACACCCAGTAGTAGCTCCACCAAATCATGAACAGCCTAATGTTGAATGCCTGTGTCTTAGACCTGCAAACAGCTAATAAGAAATTCTATTAATATGTTAGCTTGCCATTTTAAATATGTTCTGAGGTTTGTTCTGCTATGTGTTCATGATGTTAAGAAAATGCAGGCAGTATCCCTCTTCTATCTTACATAAGTGTTAATTAATATTAAGGGAAATGACTACAAACTTTTAAAGCAAGTACTCCACAGCTAAAGCAACGTGGACCTTATTTCTGCTACTGTTGCTGAAATGCGGCTTTGCCATTGTTGGATTTCATAAAAAAATTTTGGCAGGAAATCTTGTTAGGATACATCAGTCTTTTTCATCCTCCAGGTTTGTAGTTCATTTAAAAATAAAACATTAAACATATTTGGCTAGGATGTCAAATAGTCACAGTTCTAAGTAGTTGGAAACAACATTGATGCATGTTAATCTATGCAAAGAGAAAGAAAAGGATGAGGTGATGTATTGACTCAAGGTTTATTCTTCCTGCAAGTGAACATCCTCAAAACTTGGGAAGGAAATGGTGATTTTTACATATGGTTGGAAAGATATTAAAGTAATTCAAATCTTCCCCAAAGGGGAAAGGAAGAGAGCGATACTGACCTTTCTAAGTCATAGACCAAAGTCTGTTGTAGAACAAGCATTGGAGGACAAAGAATCACAAATTCTCCAAACGACTATTATCAGTATTATTAATATACGATGTCACAGGCATGAAAGTCTTGCCTTATTTCACAATTCTAAAAGGTAGCTGTGCAGATGTGGATCAACATTTGTTTAAAATAAAGTATTAATACTTTAAAGTCAAATAAAATATAGGGTTTACATTCTTTAGGTCCTGAGGGGCAGGAGGATCTGTGATATAACAAAATAGCAAAAACAGTTATTTCCTTAATGTTATTTTTCTGATTGGTAATTATTTTTAACAGTACTTAATTATTCTATGTCATGAGACACTAAAATCAAAAACGGGAATCTCATTTAGACTTTAATTTTTTTGAGATTATTGGCGGCACAATCACTTGTAGAAACTGTAAAAAATAAAAGTATCTCCTAGTCTTTTAATTTTTTCATAAATGTTTCTGGCTTTTGAGAATGTATTTACATTGTATATCATAGTTTTAACTGTAGACAATTATGATGCTAAATTATTGTTTATTGGTTTCACCTTTGTATAAGATATAGCCAAGACTGAAGAAACCAAATATATGTGTTTACTGAAGCATGTCTTCAATTTGGTAGAACTTAGTTCACGGACATAGAAGAGTCTTAATGAATTAAAATCATTCGCTTGATTAAGTGTCTGTAAATCTTCATAATTCCTACTGTAGTTTATTTAATATCTATTGTAAATTATGTGACTTGTAGCTTCCTCTGTTTTTCAAGTAAACAACAAGGTGGAATCTTACCTGGTTTTCCTTTCCAAGCATTACAAGTTGTATATCAAAGATATTAGTTATTATGTCTGTCTATATAATGAGGATTATTTTACTACTTTTATTAATCACCTCTAACTACTCGTCCACATGAAGGGTACACATTAGCTAAGCTGGGCTTCGACTTATGCACAGTATCAGCCCCCTGTATTATCTTCATGGCTCAAAGGACAAGGCAACATCACCGATCAGAGCTCATACCCAAAGCATTACAGAGAACAGCGGCATCATCGCCTGCCCCAGCTGAAAAACAACTTGGCTAGAAGACACATGGAGAGGAATGGTATTGTCAACAGTTGATGAAACAGTTCCATCATGCACGTGTAATGTGGGTGGAGACAATTATGAGATTTGACTATAACTATTTGGAGGGTCTTTAACATTGCCAAAAAATCAAGTATGTTGATTTTTATTTTATATTTTATTTTAAGAGGCAGGATCTTGATCTCACATGTTGCCCAGGCTGGCCTTGAACTCTTGGGCTCGAGCATTCCTCCCGTCTCAGCCTTCCCAATAGCTGGGTCTACAGGTGCATGCCAGCACACCTGGCTACATTGACTCTTAAAATCTGTGTTTTCTTATTTTAAAGATACAGTACTCCCTACTGAAAACTGAACCTAAAAAATGTCACATATTGGCATGTTGTTAACCTAGTAGATCAAATCATGAGAATGGTTAGAAAGATCGGCAACACAGAGGGTGACATCCACAGTGCTGGTCACACCAATGACAGGAGCTGATAAGCTAAAATGCATCACAGCCAGTGTCCGTTCACCTAAGGTTGACAAGTAAAGCTTCTCTAATGTTGATTGTTAGCTGATTTGTAACCTGACATTTACTTGGCAACTGCCTTATCAATTACAGGACTTATTGGTAAAAGCAGACTCAGATGTAGAGGTTTTTGGCTTAACTTGGTTTATTATAGTTGGTCTATGTTTGTAAACAGACAATTTGTAATGTCTGAATATTTGTATCACAGATCTGCAGCTACCTTGGACTTGAATCCATGCAATGTTTAGAGTGTGAAGTCAGTTACTTGATGTTTTCTTATGGTATCAATGAAATACATATTGTCATGTCAGTTCTTGCCAGGAATTTCTCAACAAAACTGAATTTTTTTTCAGTATTTCAATAAATGTTCATATGCCCAGCCTTAATGAAATACATATTGTCATGTCAGTTCTTGCCAGGAATTTCTCAACAAAATTGAATTTTTTTTCAGTATTTCAATAAATGTTCATATGCCCAGCCTTATACTTTTTAAAAGTTAAAAAAAAGACATCTTTCCAATTTTAGATGATGTGATTGTCCAAATATAAAAAAGAGACTTTTCAGACAAGCTGTAAGACTCATAGGCTTCAGCAAGTGTGTTAAACATAAGATCAAAAGCGTAAAAGCAGTCAACAGTAATAGACACTTAGAATGATCATAGAAAAATGATTCCTTTCATAATAGCAACAAAAAGTATAATTTACTTATATCTATAAGTGACTCAGGAATAAATCCAATAAAAGACATGTACAACTTTCATGAAGATAGCGTAAAACATAATTTTAAAAGATACAGGAGGCTCCAAATCAATGGCAAGTTGTAAAGTATTCACAGCTGAAAGGATTCAATATCATAAAAATGTTAATTCTCCCAAATTATTCTTTATATCAAAATACCAACAGATGGAACTTGAGTAGAAAATAGTAGAAAAGAGAAGTAGGTAAACTGCACAGAATGAAAAGCCTAGGAAAAGCTCCTACTGACACAGAAGTTTGGCATATGTCAGAGGTAGCATTACAAATGGGGAGGGGGCAAGAAAGGGAGGATAAATGGCAATATGATAATTGGCTATTCTATTGGAACAAAAAAGACTCCAAACTACATCCTCTACAAAAATTAATTCTGGTGCTTTAAAAGGCTTAAGTATGAAAGTCAAATTGGTAATATTTTTAGAAGACAATGTGGGATTGTCTCTATAAACTTAAGAGTAGGAAATTTTTTCTAGGAAAGGTAGTAAAAGAACAATTCATAAATTAAAATATTAAAAATATTAATACATAAAAACTTTTTAAAAATTTGATTCAACTAGACATCAAAAGCAAGGTTAAAAGAGACGCCATAGACAGGAAGAAGATATTTGTGAAGAGTGAAACTAACAAAGAGATAATGTGCAGAATATATAGATTCTAATAACAGAAAAGTCATCTACGTCTAGCACCAAGCAATTCATAGAATAGGAACTAAAATGGTCAATAAACATATAAAAATTATTCTTATTAGTTATCAGGAAAATTCAAATAAAAGAATTAAATGCAATTTCACACCCATTAAATCAGCAAAAATTAAAAACATGGCAACTCCAAATGTTAGCAGGAAAATAGAACAGTACAAACTCATAACCTACTGATATATGTGTAAATTAGTGTCACCATTTACTACCATAATCTGACACTATCTAGTAAAATTACTAGAACTTAGTTCCTCTTCTCAGTATTTAGTGAACCTCTTGTACATGTACACTATGAGAAATAGCAGCTATTTCTGAATCTAACAAATTGAAAATCTTCTGAAATTTCCATCAACAGCAGAATGGATATACTGCAGAATATTCATATTATACGATGGAATATACTATACAGCAGGTAAAATAAATGAACTCAAGCTACTTATAGCAAAATACTGTAAATAAATTTCAGAAACATTTATAGGTAAAAATTAAGGAGACATACATTCCACCATCATGTATATAATGCTTGAAAACATGCCAAATGATGTTGTAAATTGTTTGTACATGTGTATGTATGAGTGTGTGTGTGTGTGTGTAGTGATATAAAATATATATGATTGACAAACTCTAAAATGAAGGCAGTGGTTACCTCCGGGGAGGGAAGATGGGAATTATATCAACTTAAGCCTCACTGTCTTATGTTTATGACTCAAGCATGCCAAAGCCTAATAGAGCCATGTGGTGTTCAACATATAATTCTCAGTATTCCCTGAATATCTGAAATATTTCGTAATAAAAAATTTCTACATTAACTATGTCTATAAATAAAGTTATTTCATTGTTTTTTGATCAACTCTAGCTTACATTTGTGTAGAATTTAATAATTGCTTCTTGTAACATACTTTTTTCCCATGTGATTTATTTGAAGATGGGGAACTTTGATTAAAGAAGTTGAACAAGTCAGGAATGTGATAAGCTAAAGACTGAAACCCAGTGACATTCGTAAACACCAACACTTACTAAATACCGCTCTTCTGATCTCAGTTTATTCCCTAGATTTCCAAACTGGGAGTTCCTGGAGTTGAAAGGAATATTAATATGGTACCTTTCATATACAAAGATGTCATGGCAAATTCAGTTAAGGGTACGCTCGATAAGCCCATGGATTTGCATGAATCCATGTATAATACCCTGTAACATTTTGCCAGCAGACCTGTTCCTAAATTAAAAAGTTGATACCCACTCGTCTCTGCACTAATTAAATCCTTTCTCAATATTTTGTTACTACCATAATGGGTTATGTGGTTTATAATGCCTCTTAAATGACCACAATATCAGTCTGCAACTAGGCAGCAAGCTTTGGGATGAAATTATTGTCACAGGGTAGAAATCCCAACTGAACTAACAACACACACCAGAAACATTCTTGTCTCCTGCCTTAGAGAGCGTTAAGCCCCAGGTGTGGGTGCAATAAGAAATGTGTTTAGTGGTGTTTATTAAATGACATATTGTTTATGTATGCTTAAAAACATCACTAGACTGAGGCTGGGTGTGGTGGCTCACACCTATAATCCCAGCACTTTGGGAGGCTGAGGCAGGTGGATCACAAGATCAGGATTGAGACCATCCTGGGTAACATGGTGAAACCCAGTTTCTACTAAAAATACAAAACATTAGCCAGGTGTGGTAGCACGTGCCTGTAGTCCCACCTACTTGGGAGGCTAAGGCAGGTGAATCACTTGAACCCAGGAGGCGGAGGTTGCAGTGAGCTAAGATCACACCACTGCACTCCAGCCCAGGTGACAGAGTGAGACTCTGTCTCAAAAAACAAAAATACGCTAGACTGAAATAAGACAGTCCATCAAATTAATAAGGGACATTTTAATATGTATTAGTCTAACCTTTTTCCTACTAAATTTTTATGATCTTGCAAATTCAAATAATTACCCACCTATTTACCTCAAAGATTAACACTGTATTTTCAAAGCATATGGGTCACCTTCCCTTATCATTTTTAACATTTTTCAATAGCAATCTGACCTAAAGACAGAGCCTAAGTTAGAGAGGGAGCCTCTTATTGTTGTCATCACTTCTCTAATCCAGTTGGTCATCCTAACCATTTTCTATACCACTGGGAATTCACTGTATTTGGAAAAAAAAAATTGAGACAGGCTGCCGATCTTCCAGGTTTTTGTTTGTTTTGAGACAGGGTCTTTGTTGCCCAGGCTGGAGTGCAGTGGCGTGATCGTGGCTCACTGCAGCCTCCACCTCCCTGGGAGCAGGTGATCTTCCCACCTCAGCCTCCCTAGTAGCTGGGACTACAGGTGCATGTCACCACACCAGGCTAATTGTTTTATTTTTTGTAGAAATGGGGGTTCTCCATGTTGCTAACGTGGGTCTCAAACTCCTGAGCTCAACAGATCCACCTGCCTCGGCCTCCCAAAGTATCGGGATTACAGGTGTGAGCCACCACTCCCGGCCCCAGGTTTTAATTTATCATCTAATATGCCAAATTATATGCCTCAAGTATTAATAGAAAACATCTCTAAATTAATGTATAAAAAGCAAGGGAAATTCCTAAGGAAAGGTAGTTGAGAATTAGCTCAAATCTCAAAGAAAAAGATGCCATATATGACCTAGAAATATAAAATTTGAATAATAGGTAACTGACAGCAATAAGGGAAGTAGTAGAAAAGTTGGTGGCAGTGACACTAACATTTACAGACCCCTTAGTACACTGTATTTAGTAAATCAGTTTAGTCCTGGTACTTAATTCACAATTCACTAATTAACTCCTTCTAACATATTTATGGCCATCAATTATATGTGAAATATATTGTTTGGATATACATTGGTATATTATAAAATATGCATTTGAAAAATGAATCTGGAAACCTTACCAAATTATATCAATTATAGCTGACAGTTTAGAAACAATATACAAAACAATGCTAACACTTATGCCTGAAACTTCATTTTCTCTCTTATCTAACTTCCAATTTCTTAGGTGATTTCAAAATTTCTTTTTGTGTTTAAAGCAACAGGGGCAACTGAACTTCACTGTCAAGGAATATTTATTTCTATAAATCAGTACAAAATATACTTATTAAAAATACTTTTTGGGCCCAAAGCTTCAAAGGGTAAAAAGAAAGATTTTAAATTATATCTAATATATTATGATTGTTCTGTTCTTTAAAACCCCTTTCAAATCACCCCCTGGATGTTTCTTCCCTAGAAGCCTCAGAGAATTAACAACACAATGTAATCTGGGTTTAAATTTGGGTTTCTCCTGTGGTTCAGATACTGATGTTTGAGCTTTCCTTTCCTGACAGGCCACTTAAAGAGTCACTGTTACTTTGAGGTTTTATCTATAAGATTCGTGTCTTTTGGGCTCATTAAGAACATTTCCAAAGATTGCAATGTCAACAGCACCTAATTACTGGACTGTGAGAAAGGTCTTCTTGAGTACATAAAATCTGTGGCAGTGCACAGTACACAATGGGCAGCTCAGATCCCAAATTTTATCACAAGTAAGTAGCAAACAAATTAATAATGTTACCTGTGCTCTCTTTGGATAATTACTACTGCATAAAAACTGCTTTGAAATGTTGCAGATAGCATTGTACCTCATTTTTCTATCCCCTTAGAGAAACAAGGATTTATTTGTCTCTTAACCTTTCTATGGTGCATGCACCATTCCACTTTCTTGTCCTGTTTAGAATTTTTAGAACTTGCAATGTAACAAAAAGTTGTTTTCAATCTGCCTAGGAAGGACATATCACCTTATATAACATTGTTTTAAACTATATTTTGTATCATCACCCTTTTAAAATATATACTGTATGTTTTGATATTATTGCTAGATTTTATTTTTTCACTTATGCCTGGTAGAAAATCATCTATTAAAGAAGCAAAGGAGGCTGGGCACAGTGGCTCATGCCTCTGTGTATCCTCATGGATACTCCTGGGCTCAAGGTATCAGCTTGCGCAACATAGTGAGACCCTGTCTTTACAGAAAATAAAGCGATTAGCTTGATGCGGTGGTGTGTGCCTGTAGTTCCAGCTACTCAGGAGGCTGAGGCAGGAGGATCACTTGGGCCCAGGAGTTTGAGACTGCAGTGAGCTATGACTGGACCACTGCACTCCAGCCTGGATGACAGAGCAATACCCCATCTCAAGAAAAAAAAAAAGCAGTAAAGGAGAGATTAGCTGTTTTAATTTATTAGCCTGCTGTTTAGGGAATCATGGTTCTCACGGATGAATTAAAATGTAGATTTGCAAGGTTTTAGCTTGGGATTGTACTATGAACAGCTGAGGAGGACAGGTAGAGAGAGGGATTAGCTAGGCATGTCACATATATGATCTCACCTCATCCTCATAACAAACCTGTGAGGTGGGGTTGCCAAGTCTGTTTTATACAGCAGGGAGCACTGAGATGAAGGTACCAGTGAGTAATTAGTCACTTGAGCTTGGGAGCAGTCTGTCAGCCTCAAAGCCCATGCACTCTCTGTTATAACATGGATTTTCCCACGGTGTTTTGTTGAAAATAGGGTATTTTCCACGTTGTCATGCATGATTCTTGGGGCAGGTGAAAATAACTGAGTGGGGATTAGCACGAACCCTTAGCCCACACTGGATTTGAATCCAGCTCTTCCACTTATTTGCAATATAAACCTAGCAGTTTACAAATCTCTCTGTATTCCATGGTCTTATCTCGAAAACAGGGGAAAGCAAGAGTACCTACCTCTAAGGGTTTTTGGGAACATTAAAGTAAAAATGTGAAAAGCATTTAGAATATTATCTATGTCCACTGAATGCTTGCTATACATAATTTTGCAAAGTATTTTGTGGTGTGAAAGTACAGCCTAAGACGCTCCATCTTTGATGCCAACACCGAGGATTCTGTAACAGAGAGGATACTATTCCATAGGATATTTTACATATTACTGTTATTATTCTATTTATGTATTTAATAATGGAATGTATTACAACAGTAACTTTAAAGAGTTTGGCTTGGGATCTCTTACCAAATAGGTTATAGTAACCCCTTATGTTTTATGTACCTGTATTAGTCCATTCTCACACTGCTATAAAGAACTACCTGAGACTGGCTAATTTATGAAGAAAAGAGGTTTAACGGACTCACAGTTTCACAGACCTAACAGGAAGCATGGCTAGGAGGCTTCAGGAAACTTAAAATCATGACGGGAGGGGAAATAAACATGTCTTATGGTGGCAGTGGCGGAGCAGGAGGGAGGGAGAGAGGGGGAGAGAGAGAGAGAGAGAGAGGGAAAGTGCCACACGCTTTTAAACCATCAGGTCTCGTGAGAACTCACTCACTATCATGAGAACAGCAAGGGGAAAAACAGCCCGCATAATCCAATCACCTCCCACCAGGCCCCTTCTCCAATTCAACATGAGATTTGGGCGAGGACATAAATCCAAATCATATCAATATGTAATACCTCTGTAATAGGTATTTGTGAATTAGTGCTTGAAAGCATTAATAATGTATTAAACTTTTTCCTGGGGTCTGAAGAGGGTACTCAACCTTGTAAAGTACTTTGGGAGCTTGGAATATCTTTTTTAGTGAAGATTAACAATAATCTTGGCTAATTTGATCCTTTGATTAGCAATAATTGCACCTCAGATAAACCTTATTGGCTACAATACTGCCACTGTGCAAAGATATTTTGGCCCTTTAAATGTCCAACATGAAAGCCATCTGCAAGGCATTCTCACTAAAAATCGTGCTTTTTAAAGAGAAGGTTCATTTACTCCCCAAGTTAAAAAATTAGTAATTCAGCTTTCTTGCTAACATTCATGTAGTTGTTTTTTATTCAGTAAAAATAAAAAAATTATTTCTAGTAAATTTTGGATTAACTTGAACCAATTAATAAGAAACTTTTGTTAACTGGATTATTTCCCAACACTATCTTGAGAGGGAAGAACATTGCATGTCAGAGCTGTATCTGAGATTGAATAGGAGGAAACTTCAGGGTGTGACCACAGGCATCTGCTGTGAGCATTTTATCTTACACCTCCTCTGCAGGGCTGATTAATATTCAGAATGATGAGCCTTACAGCACACCGTAAAATTATGGATCATAAGGCACATTTATATTCAATTTTATTAGTAAGGCAAAAAAGAGAGCTAATAAATTTTAAGAGGATTTTCAGTAGACAGAGTGGCAATAACTCTACATTTTGCATTTTCAGGAATTGGAAAAGGGAGCGACAGTGTTTGCTTCAGCAGGGCTGCCTTATGTGTCATGTGGCCATCAACATTTGTGTTACTTCAAATGGACCTTTGCAAAGTGGTTTATTTGGCTAGGGAAAGTCAATTTTCAATGAAAAATCCTCAACTGAATTTTTAGGGAATAGAATTCTATGGTTAATTAAACTTCCTAATTAAAATTGCAGGCCTTAAGTGAATGAATACAGAAGCAGAAAACCAAATATTGCGTGTTCTTACTTATAAGAGCTAAACATTGGGTACGCAGGGACATAAAGATGGGAATAACAGACACCAGGTCTGGAAAAGGAGGGCGGGAGGAAGGCGAGGGTTGAAAAACCGCCTATGCCATACTATTTTCACTAATTTGGTGATGAGTTCCCTGAAAGCCCAAACCTCAGCCTCCTGCGATATTGCTACACAGTAAATCTGCACATGTACCCCTGGAATCTAAAGTTAAAAAAATAAATTTCAAGGCAACTAAATTCATTAATCCACATGTTTACAATAAAATGTGAATATATTATGATGCTTTAGAAATAATTTCAGCCCGGGCAACATGGCAAAACTCCATCTTTAAAAAATACCAACCAATCAACCAACCAAACGAAAATCAGCTGGGCATGGTGGTAGGCACCTATGGTCGCAGCTACTCAGGAGGCTGAAACAGTCAGGTTGCCCAGGCTGGCCTAGAGCTCCTGGACTCAAGTATCCCAAGCGCTGGGACTGCAGGTGTGAGGTGTAAGTAGGCCCAGCCTACTTTTCTTTTAATTATTAAGTTGGAAAAAAATAAGATTTTAACAGGAGCTTCAGGTTTGTTGGAAGTTTAATTTAAAAAAAGAAATGAGGCCAGGCGCAGTGGCTCAAGCCTGTAATCCCAGCACTTTGGGAGGCTGAGGCAGGTGGATCATGAGGTCAAGAGATCGAGACCATCCTGGCCAACGTGGTGAAACCCCATCTCTACTAAAAATACAAAAAAAGTTAGCTACACATGACGGTGTGCACCTGTAGTCCCAGCTACCCAGGAGGCTGAGGCAGGAGAATTGCTTGAACCCAGGAGGCGGAGGCTGTAGTGAGCCGAGATCGCACCACTGCACTCCAGCCTGGTGCCTGGCGACAGATGGAGACTCTGTCTTGAAAAAAAAAGAAAAAAAAGAAATGAGATTCTAATGAAGGCAGTTTCTGGTTTTGAAGTATAACTAATTTTTTTTTTTTTTTAATTTAAACACAGTTTCACTCTGTCGCCCAGGATGGAGTACAGCAGCATGATCTTGGCTCATTGCAGCCTTGACCTCATCGGCTCAGCCTCCTGAGTAGCTGAGGCTACAGTTGCATGCCACCATGCCTGGCTAATTTTGTTTTTGGAGAGGTAGAGTCTTCTATGTTGCCTAGGCTGATCTCAAACTCCTGGTTTCAAGTGATCTTCCCTCAGCCTCCCCAAGTGCTAAGATTATAGGTATGAGCTATTGTACCTGGCCTAGATTGATTTTCAATTAGCAGTGATCAGTAGTCAGAAGTATATATTAGTATTCTTTTATTCAGTTTATCTGTGCAATCATTTTATAAATTGGCTGAAAAAGTCATGCATTCACCCAGAATACCAAATACCTCAGGGTAAAAAAGAAAAGCAAAATTAATCTAGACTAAGTAGCCATTCTGGTGTGAACCTCTTTTCCAACAATGAAGATTCTTACCTTTTGGTGAAAGTTGAGGGAATGCCTGATCACTGGCTACATCTGAATGCTTACTGTCTATCTGTAAGTGAACCAAACATTCCATTACTTAAGTTAAATAATATCAACTCAGTAAATATTTAATAGAGAAAAATAGGCTACTTACTGAAGATATTCCATGACTTGAAGAGGCTGTACCTGTCAGGGTTGTTTTAGACTGCACAAATAAGGGTTTTACTTTCTGAAAGACACAAAAGATATGTACTGTGATATCAGGAGGAAATGTTAACCAAATCGAATGGATTTTAATGTTCTCCAGCCTTTAGTTGACCAAGATATGAAAACTATGCTTGTCACTTATTTGTTCAAATATGGCTGGGAAAATCATTTTCTTTATTCCAACAGGATGGAGACTCCTTCTTCAGGCCACTTTGAAAGAAAATTTAAGAAAACTCTTCCTTAGTATCTCTCCTGACTCTATTTCCTTTTGATTGCCCCTAAAATTGAAACTTGCAACTGGTTGGAAGCCACAAGATTGTCCCTACCACCTCCTAGCTACTAAATGCTACAGCAATGGTGTCCTGATTCCCAAGTTAAAGAAGACAGTTTCCTGAAATCAGTTAAGGGAAACAGTTACCTGAAATTAAAGGAAGCACATACTTCTAAAAATGATCTATTATGAGATCTACATGGAAATCTCCTTAAGCCTTTTGGCTGGCACAATGGAGTATAAGAATATATGAATTCATGGAAATGTAGACAGAAGACTCTGGAAATGAACAGGCTGAGATGAAATGCCAAGGACTTTGGAT